>NC_139514.1:92401763-92636763 GCF_947247035.1 Vipera ursinii | reverse complement strand
CAATCCTGGTGGTATTCTTAAATAAATAGTATGTTGCAATGGAGCATGTAAATATGCAGTTTCAACATCTACATGAGTAACCATATATTGGTTTTTAGCTGCCCATACTAAAGCTGCTCTTAAAGTAGTTGCCCTCAGACTGGGTGCAAACACTTCATCATAATCCTCAGTAGTTTGGGCAAAACCTTGTGCAACCAAACGTGCCTTATGGGTTACGGTCCCATCTACACCCTTCTTTATTTTATATATCCATTTGCAACCTATAGCTTGCTCACCAGGTGGCAGTTTTGCTTTCTCATAGACCTTAAGATCCTGCAAAGACTTCAACTCCCTGTTCATTGCAGCTTTCCATGATGCCTGTTCCTTTTCAGGATACATCCTGATCTCATCATAGTTAGAAGGTACTGAACTAACTTGACATATTACATTAGCTTCATAGCGATCAGGTGGACGTCTGATACGCGGTGAACACCAAGGAATTACAGGGTTTTGAATTTCTGACTCCTTTTCTTCCTCTGATTCATCTATTATCTCCCTTATCTCCTCTTCATCTTTTATATTTACAGGAGATGTATTATCATTACTAGTTACGTTATCAGAGGAGTCCTCGAACACTAGAGGATCAGTATTAACAGTTTCTTGCTCTAACCTATCCCAACCAACATGCTCAAGGAATTTTGCACTCGCACTGTTATATACATTAGTTGTGCCTCATTCCCAGAAACGATAGGATCTATGGTTAGCTTCGTAACCTACGAAGTATAATTGCCTAGCCCTATGTTGGCCTTTACTCCTAAGTTGTGCAGGAATGTGGACCCAAGCTGGGGTGCCAAACGTGTGCAGGTAATCAAGGTTTGGTTTTCTACCATGCCATATTGTGTATGGTATTTTACCAGTAGAAGTATTAACAACTATATTCAGAACATGGTTTGCACATTTTGCTGCCTCCCCCCACAGTCTATCTGTTAAGCCTGAATCTCTTAACATGGTTCTCATCATGGCTTGTAACGTTTGCCCACGTCTCTCAACAAATGCATTATGTTGAGGCCTATAAGGGGCTGAACGTTTATGCTCAATGCCAGCTGATTGTAGCATATCAACAAAACGCTTATTTGTAAATTCAGTACCATTATCAGTAATTATGCACTGAACCTTTCTCTTTGTTTTTCTCTCCACAAACTTCAGCCAATTTGCAAATTGTTGGAAAGTGTCTGCCTTTGACTTAAGCAGATAACAAAAACCATATCTAGAGTAGTGGTCAAGGATACTTAAAATATAACATGACCCTCCTAAACTTGGTTTCATGGGTCCAATTAAATCAGCAAACACAACTTCCAAAGGTACAGTTGTTTTGAAGCCGTTTAACCTGTTTGCAGGAGTTGCCTTACTCTTTCCCTGATTACAGGCATTGCAATTCAAATACTTACTACATGGCTTCAGTTTAATTCCCTCTACTAACTCAACTGTTTTACGTAGTGAGTTAAAGTTTACATGCCCTAGCCACCTATGCAATAAATGTATACACTCATCATGTGGCTTCTTGTTCTCACATATTGAGTTAGCTCTAACTGTACTAACCTGGTTACTTGTGAGAACAAATAAACCATTTTTCAAATTAGCAGTTACACAGGTTCCATTCCTCTCAATAGTGCATTTCTCCCCTCTGAATGTTACCACAAACCCAACTTTAACCAATTCCCTTACAGATAACAGGTTGAATCTTAGTTTAGGTATATATAACATTGGTAACTGTACATCAATGCATGGACAATAGGAATTACCTTCACCAGAGGCCTTCATCCTCCAACCTTTGTCTAGTGAAACATATTGGTTGCTGTTTTTCATATTAATAAACCTCTTTTTCTCTTTAGTAATGCATTGTGAAGCCCTACTATCAACAACCCACAATTCATTATTTTTGGATGTTGGTTCACCAGAAACAGCCAAACCAATGCCCTTCTTAGCCTTCCCACTGCTATTCACATTCTGTTTTCTACCCTTCCTACAGAATTTGGCTATATGCCCTCTAGCCCCACAAGAATAACATTTCTTGACGTTGTAAGCAGTGGTGAATGGCTGCTCCTCTAGTGGCTGTGTCTCTCTCAGCTGGTCTCTGTCACGCCTCCTTCTGGACTCTTCCAGCAGTCTCCCAGTAATGTTAGTCAATGTCAGTTCCTCTCTGGTCAGGACTTCCAAAGAAGAAACATACCCATCATAACTCTCATCCAAAGATGACAGAATAATGTAGACCTGATGCAACTCTGAAAAAATCAGCTCCTTTTCATGAAGCTCTTGAAAAGTTGCCTTCATGTAATTTAAATGGGTCAGCATATCTCCATTCTTCTGCAGACGAGCCCTAAACAGCTTACGTGTAAGGTGTATATGTGCACCCACACTGTCTCGAACATAAAGCCTTCGCAAAATGCCCCAACACCTAGCAGCAGACTCCTCACCACGAATATGGACAAGCTGCTGGTCATTCAGTGTTAGTCCAATAATGCAAAGAGCTTTCTCATTGCTACGTTTAAAGTTGTCTAACTTCTTTGTATCCTCTTCATCATCTGGATCCCAAGCAGTAGTATCTGGTGGGTTATTTACAATAGTCCATAGTCCTTCCTTGCGCAAAAGCAAGCAGCATTTCGTGGACCAGGAAACATAGTTTGTCCCATCCAACCGGGTTATACAGGAGATGCCTGACAACAGTTCTTGTGCCATTTTACACCAAATAGCTAACACAAACTCAGCTAGGAATACTGTGTGTACTAACTCTCAGTACAGGCCTGGGCCCATAACCAGTGTTAAGGAATTTGTCGTGCAGAGGTCTCCTTGTGCTACCAAAGAGTTGCACAGACAAGGAAGGGTACTGAGAGCAGTAAAAGTCACACAAGAATACACTGAGTTATAAAAACAAAAAGTAGTTTACTTTTGAGGTGGTGTAAAAACAAAAATGCACAGTCAAAAATAAACAGTCCAGGTCATAAACAATAGCAACAGTCCAAAGAGTAATCCAAACTACAAAGTCTTCTTACTGGTCCAGAGGTCAATACACAGTTCAGGTTACAACAGTAGTAAACTAACAGCAGAGCAAAAACAGTAATAGCAGAGATCAGTGAATTCAGAGAGAGAGAGAGAGACTACGTTCCTAGCTTCCTCTTATGGCCATGAGAACACTTACACACCTATTGGCCAATTAACAACTTAAAGACATAGCATTATGGTTATATATTTTCAACCCAACATTGTAGGCTAACACCATATGCCTAACAAAGGACATCAGAGCAGGTGTGGATTTGAAACAGATGGTTCCCATAACAAAATGGGATTGTTGATTTTAATTACATACGATGTTGGGGGTTTGGCTGGGAAAATTGGTGTTGGAATCTCAGAGTTAGTTTTGCTTTGACAAAACCATGCAGTGTATTCAATAAACAGTTAGATTTTCAGAAACAGAATGAACTTGAAGTTTTATTTGTATTCTTGAGCTGGATGTTGACACCTATGAGTTGTTTGGAGGCATAATTCAATTATATACAAATTTCATAAAACAGTAAAAAATCTATGTTAAACTAGAATCAATAACCCTACTTAGAACTTCAACATTTCTCAATCACAACAACCAGCACCATCAATAATTTCTGAAAGTAAAATTTAAATTTATTTTTTAAATTTACTTTTTACTTTTACTTTAAATTTACTTTTTAAATTTTAAATTCAGGAGAAATTATCTTAAGTAATCCTTAGGGTCGATAACTGGATAACTGGTTTTGATCAGTACACACGTTTTGTATACTGTATTGTAGTTCTTATAACAAAGCTTGACTATTTATAAAGTTCCTGATAAAATTCTTCCACCACCCCATTTTGTTCCCAGGATGGTCTTTATGCACCAGTTTATCTTTATTATGTTTTTCTGGGTAGGCAACATACCTCCGAAGAGTATGGGTTTAGGTAATTCTAAAATCTAGCATTTATCCTGTTTTCTATTTAATTTTTCTTTATAATAACAATCTTTAAAAATGTAAAGTCATGTGGTCTAAGTTAATGAACATATAAGGAACTATAGACACTGTAGCATTTATGCTGTTTTATTACCTCTCCAGTATAATCTTAAATCTGGGCAAACTAAAACAAACCCCACTGCAGGAGTGATGTAACCTGGAGAGAAGTTATTTTCCCAGCCATCAAAATGCTCCTCATAGTCAGACACAATTTGAAAATGCAAGGATCTTGCTGAGGAGCTGGATTTTTACCAAAGCTCATTAAAAGATCAGCAGAAAACAAAATCATCTTGCAGTGAAACTTCATAGTTCTGTACCACACACACTCTGAAAAAGATATAGTGATTTAACTCTTTAACTCTTTCTTCTTTTGTAATACTTCGCTGTATGCAGTAAGTCATACAATACATTCACAGAGAACATATTGCATGCATGCTTCTAGCATGAAGATTTGAGAATAAGGAAAAATGCTTTAAATCTGATATATAAAAATAGTACAATTATCAAATGAATACAATTTTTTAATGTTGTCATAGACAAAACATTAAATTGTCAAACTGTCAAACAAACCATGTGCAATAAAATCAAGACCAACTTTCTGACCTTATAACCAATGGTCTAAGACAGAGCTCCTCAACCTATGGTCAGTGACTCAGTACTGGGCCACGGCCTGTTGGCCATTAGGCTATGGGAATAGCTGGCGAGCCCCCTCCATCATGGTAGTGCTGCCGCATGGGCACTAGTGGCCCTGTTTACGCATGCATGAATGCACTAACACTGCCACCAGCATCACATGGGCCTAGTGGCCTGTTTACACAAGTGCACAGGTGCCAGCATACTACCATGGATGCACGCAACCCACTTATGCATGCGCAGGTGCTAGTGCCACTGTGATGCACGCACCTATTTGCACATGCACACATGCATGCCGCATGCACACACATTTTCTTGCTCCTCCCTTTCCTTCTGGGCCACCAAGCTGGAAAGGTTGGGGAACTCTGGTCTAAGACAATAGCCCCCAAGTTGTAGCATGGGATGCTGAGAGTTAGCAAGCGTTTTGCAGGAAGTCCCTGACAGCCCAAAATAAGTAATAACAACATTGTCCAAAATTTGCATGATTGCCAAATCTTGGAAGATGTTGGCATCCTCTCTTGAAATCCCATGTAGTATTGACGTTTTTGCTTCAAATTTTACAAAACTTCAGACTGAAGCACAGTCTCATGCTGTTTGGTATTCTCATGTGACTTTGTTCAATTAATATTTTTAATTACTTCCAGGAAAATATGTGTCTGGTTGTAGAAAGATACTATGTACATGTCAAGAGATGCTATAAAGCGACCTTTTGCCTTGGAATTACAAAGCACTGCACAAGAATGCTACAGAAATATATTTGTTTATGCATCTCCCTGAGTTGAATCAGCATAGGAAAAAATAGCATTATTGTATTATCTTATATTGTTAGAAGAGGCAGATAAGCAGTTTTAATTCAAAAAATCCATTACATTTAAAACTATTTTTGACATTTGCTCTGTAAAACTCCACTCTTTTATGTGGTGGTGCAAATCAACTTTACCCACCATTGTGGAATTCTTCTCCAGCTATCTTTCCTCCGCACAACTATCACACAGAAATTTGTTTAAAACAACGAGAAAGCAGAGAACAGTTGTTTCCCTGTCTCTATACATAGGAGACCATTTTTAAGTTTGCCCCCAAAATACATTCTGTCTTTTTCAGGGGAGCAAGAGGGGTAGGATTTTATGTCCAACTGCACTTCATTAAAAAAGCTAAGTGGTAGCTTCTTCAGTAAAATCTTTTATTAAGATATCTGATAGTGATGATAACTTAGAATCATTTATTCTGTAAATTGGATTTTTTTTTATCTCCACGTTCCCTAAAATGCCATTCATTCATCCTCAGATTCAGGAGCAGAATGTGAGGCATCCCAGATTTTGTTTATAGCCAACCAATCTCCCCATCACCAGTGCTTAGAGTCAAAAGTTATCTAAAGCAGGGGTGTCAAACTCAATTTCATTGAGGGCCGCATCAGCAATGTGGTTGCCCTCAGGGGGGCAGGGGTGTGTGGCCTGGGTGGGTGTGGCCTACTGGGTGGGTGTGGCTAAAATGCGTATGGCCTACTGGGTGGGCATGGCCAGCTCTACATCGTTCGCATCAAGGGTGCCTAAGGGGGCCTGGACAGGAGTGGGACAGATCTCAGGGTCTCTGGCAGGAGGAGGCTCTCTGGGCCAGGGCCAAGGCAGTGGGGGCCATTCCCTCACTTTTTCCAGGATGGCTTCGCGGGCCGCATGAAACAACTTCACGGGCCAGATCTGGCCCCCCGGGCCTTGTGTTTGACATGTCTGATCTAAAGAGTAAGTCTATTTGTGAGTACTGATTATACTTGACGGTCAGGAGCAATCTATTACTAGCAGCACAGCTAACCCATTCCTGGAAAAGTGAATTGATGGCACTAGACTTGACTCTTCGTACTGTATCTACATAGTCTAACTTGTCCTTTATGAAAAATATTCTCTTCTTTCACAAAGTACTTCACTGCCTGTGTTAAATAGCGGGTTCTTTGGCGCAGGAATGAAGACGCGAACAGAGTACAGGTAACTCATACTTTATTTCGTGCTGTGACTGTACCAAGGGAAATGGCTGCAACCAGCCATAATACATAGTCTAGCCCCTAGGCAGCAGCCAATAGGTTTGAATCAACCATTGCTGCCTGGGGATAGCCAATTGCAGCACAGGAGACTGGTAGTCTGGGTTGCTGGAGAGCCGTTAGCTGCTCCAGCAACCCACATGGTATTCCTTCAATAAGCCCAGTACATAAAAGCCTGATTCTGTCACAGCTGTATCCCACCAACCATTCATCCAGACATCCTTAGTTCCAACTTGATCCCCATCTTTTCAAACCTAATTTCCATTCTTTTTCCACTGTTTATCAGGATATTTCAGGAAGTCTTTGAAAACTAAACTTCTAATGCAGATTTCTATGCAGATTTCCCTATGAAGACAGGCATTACAAGACAAAAACTTTCTGTAACATATTCTATCCCCACCCTGAGTTTTCCAAATATGCAACTGATGCCAATGGATGAGAAAACGACACCAAGCCTATGGACTACATAAACATGAGAAGCTGCTTTGGGCTTTAGTTTACATTTGAAATGAGGTTTGCTTTTATCCTGATAAATTGAAAGATAAAAAGGACAAGTATAAGAATTGGAAAGAGGGGCACATAACTAAGTCAGAATATCAGCAAATAGCCCGTGCCTGCAAAGATGAAGTGAGGAAAGCTAGGGCTCAAAATGAACTAACGCTTGCGACCAAAGTCAAAAATAACAAAAAAAGCTTCTTTCAACATATAAAAAACAAGAAAAAAGTTAAGGAATTGATTGGTCCATTAGTGGGGGAAAGTAGCAAGAAGGTGACAAGCAATAGGGAGAAAGCAGAACTATTTAATTCGGTTTTTGCATCTGTCTTTACACAAAGAGAAAAAACAGTCCAACCTACCCAAACCAGTGCCATAAAAAACAGAATAGAAACGCAAGTTAAGATAGGCAAGAAAATGGTAAGTGAGCACCTGTCCAGCCTAGACGAGTTCAAATCACCAGGACCAGATGGATTACACCCCAAGGTTCTTAAGGAACTGGCAGACATGATCTCAGAACCACTGAACTATATTTTTCAAAGATCCTGGAGCACTGGGGAACTACCAGAGGACTGGAAGAGAGCTGATGTAGTTCCCATCTTCAAAAAAGGAAAAAAAAATAGACCCAGGAAACTACAGACCTATCAGCCTGACCTCAATACCTGGGAAGATTCTGGAAAAGATAATCAAACAACAAATCAGCGAACACCTTGATGCAAACAAAGTCATCACTAAAAGTCAACATGGGTTTGTCAAAAACAGATCATGCCAGACAAATCTTATTACATTCTTTGACCAAGTGACAAAATTAGTGGACCAGAGGAACGCTGTAGATATAATTTACTTGGACTTCAGTAAGGCATTTGATAAAGTAGATCACAACCTACTACTTGATAAGATAGAAAAATGTGGGTTAGATAGCATTACCACCAGATGGATTCGTAGCTGGCTGACAGGCCGTACTCAGCGTGTGGTCCTCAATGGAACCGCATTTACATGGAAGGAAGTGTGTAGTGGGGTGCCCCAGGGCTCTGTTCTGGGCCCAGTGCTCTTCAATATCTTCATTAATGATTTGGATGAGGGGATAGATGGGGAACTCATCAAATTTGCAGATGACACCAAGCTGGCAGGAATAGCCAATACTCCAGAAGATAGGCTTAAGATACAGAAGGATCTGGACAGACTCGAACACTGGGCACTATCTAACAAAATGAAATTCAATGGTGAAAAAAGTAAGGTTCTACATTTAGGCAGGAAAAATCAAATGCATAGGTATAGTATAGGTGGCACCTTGCTCAATAATAGTAACTGTGAGAGGGATCTCGGAGTCTTAGTAGACAATCACTTCAACATGAGCCAGCAGTGTGCTGCAGCTGCCAAAAAAGCCAACACAGTGCTAGGCTGCATTAACAGAGGGATAGAATCAAGAACAAGTGAAGTACTAATACCATTTTACAATGCTTTGGTAAGGCCACACCTGGAATACTGCATCCAGTTTTGGTCACCACAATGTAAAAAAGATGTCGAGACTCTAGAAAGGGTACAGAGAAGAGCAACCAAGATGATTAGGGGGCTGGAGGCTAAAACATATAGGGAACGGTTGCTGGAATTAGGTATGTGTAGTTTAATGAAGAGAAGGGTAAGGGGTGACATGATAGCAGTGTTCCAATATCTCAGGGGCTACCACAAAGAAGAGGGAGTCAAGCTATTCTCCAAAGCACCTGAAAGCAGGACAAGAAGCAACAGATGGAAACTAGTCAAGGAGAGAAGCAACCTAGAACTAAGGAGAAACTTCCTGACAGTTAGAACAATTAACCGGTGGAACAACCTGCCTCCAGAGGTGGTGAATGCTCCAACACTGGAGGTTTTTAAGAAGAGACTGGACAGCCATTTGCCTGAAATGGTATAGGGTTTCCTTCCTGAGCAGGGGGTTGGACTAGATGACCTCCAAGGTCCCTTCCAACTTTATATATATTATTACATTATTATTATCCTTTTTCTCCCTTGATGACAGAGAGTAGAAAAGTCTGTTTAAAAACAGTACCTTTTTTCTAAAACATCTTTAAACATTATCACTATTCTTTAAATAAGTTAATCCAATTCATAACATTATTTAGGGGGAAAATATTCTAGAAAAGAAGCAAGGTGTTGTGATTCAGTGTCAGCCTGTGGGTTCGGCAGTTGGGTCGGACGATTCAGAGGAGGAGCAGTAGGAGGGGTTTGGAGAGCCTGCAGAGGACAGTTCTGAGGCATCGCAGAGCTCTCAGCCAGGCCCCTCCCATCTGGTTACTACTCAGACCTAGCTGTGTGAGCCTGACAGCTTGGATGAAGATGACCCACAGCTGGCCTTGTTCAAGGACGCCCAAAGCAGGAGGCAGTCAAGCAGGAGTAAACAGAGGAAGGCAATGGGGCACCTCGGAAGGAGGCAAAAAGAAGCCATGCCTTGAAACTGTTTAAAAGGGGAATGTGTGGGAGGGCTGGTTGCTGAAGGCAACCGTTTGATCAGCTTCTGTTTTAGTGGTTCGTATTTTGTTTTGCTCAGTTTGCTCTGTTTTGGATCTGTTTTGTGTAAATAAATTTGGCGGGCTTACTTCCAGCCTTTTGCCTTTTGTAAAAGGGTTGTCCCTGCCTTTTCTGCAGGGCCGGTTGTAGGCTGGAACAGAACACAAGGTACCATTTTCTGAACGAAGTGTTTTCATTTTCATTCTCCTCCACCCCTTTGAAATTTGTTGCTATTCCACCCCCTTCTAACGTATTTACAGATGTTTGTTTTAGAAGTACTGTGTGATTGATGATTCTGAAAATTACCTACATTATTTTTTTCTAATTAGTGATTTTAAAGACCTGTTAGCTTGAAAGTATTCTATTATTGTCTTTCCCATTCTGATGCTGAAAGGTCTCTGTCATGAAGAGATTTATATTTTGCAACCTTCTCTTGTGAGAAAGAATAAGCTGAATGGCTCTTCCTATTTAATCAGTACTTGCCATTAATCATGTTAATTCACTATAGCCTGCTCACATAAGAGATTTATAACTGAAATTTTGGGTAGTGGGGAAAAAGGCAAATAAACATTTTAAGTTCTATAAATAAGCACTTTAGACAATTTAAAGAAATACATATGCATTCAATGAAAACTAAACATAAATTTCTAATAAACCTTGGAGAAGAACCATTCCAAAAGTAGTCTCTGAAACTTACAGATAATGGGTCATTTTAATATCCAAATTGCTCATCATCTGCTAGGGGTTGAAAATAAAGTTTCTCACTGAAATTCTAAACTAACCATATTTCCAATATATCCCATTATGATGACTGGCACATGTGGGAAAACATCTAGTAAAATACCAGGGCTAAGATCACCTTCCCCAACGAGAGAACCAATTTGTCACATGGCCTTCCTATACGGAGCTTCATGGTGCCATCCTGGAAGTGGGTGCCATTTTGGAAGCAGCCACAACAGTATGGGCCAGTAGGGTGGGAAGCTGTGCAAGCCATGCCTCAGATGGTTGGCAAGGCTCTGGGAGATCCAGGACAAGTCACACATCTGAGATGTTGCAGTATGGGCCTGGTCTCCACCAGGCCTCCCAGGGCTTCCACCACCCCATGAGGCACCCTATGTTGCACTTAATGATGGCAATGGGGAAAGCAGATATTGTGGTCATTAAACGAGGCAATCACATGGACACCTCACTTAATGATTGCCATGACTTACAACCATCATTCTGGGCTCAATTGCATCATAAATTGAGGACTAACTGTCAGCAACCAAAGCAGCAAAATACAAGGTAACAAAGAACAACAAAATCAGATCTGTAACAAATTAATTTTTAAAAGCAGGAAAATATAGTAATAAGAGAATTCAAACAACTAGTGGAGTCACTATTCTTAAATAAAGAATATGTAATCCAGAGTTCTTACTCAAACCACAGTCTCAGACAACTTCATTAAGCAAAGATCTGGAGAAGGCTCTAATGCTTCCTAATGGGAAGAGAGGAAGGAAAAAGAGGAAGAGGTGACCAGGAGCAAGTGGATGGACTTTATTACAGTGGTGATGGATACACTGTTGAAAGATCTGAAAGACACAGATCATCATGTCTATTTACAAAATCTATCTACACTATGTGATCACTAAAAGTTGTCAACAACACACAATCAAATAATACAGTATATTGTGGTATGGAGCAAAAGTATTAGCATTGTCTAATGTACAGTATCTTAAATTCTCTTTACTTATTAGTTAATATATTTTGTATTTCTGTAAAAGTATTCAAGATATTCCTAGCTCAGGAAACCAAGCACAAGTAGTTCTCAACTTATGGCCACAATTAAGGCCAGAATTTGTGTTGCTAAATGAGAAATTTGTTAAGTGAGTTTTGTCCCATTTTATGACTTTTCTTGCCACATTTATTAAGTGAATCACTGCAATTATTAAATTAGTAGCGTGGTTGTTAAATGAATCTGGTTTCCCCATTGACTTTGCTTGTCAGACGGTCACAAAAGATGGTCATATGCCCCAGGGTCACTGCAACTGTCAGAAATATGAACCAGTTGTCAAGCATGAATGTAAATCACATGGCCATGGGGATGCTGCAAAGGTCATAAGTGTGCAAAATGGTTATAAGTCACTTTTTTCAATTCCGTTGTAACTTCAAACTGTCACTAAATGAACTGTTGTAAGTCAAGAACTGTCTGTATTGCAAGATTATATTTGTCATTCAGCAAAATTCATGTTATCAAAGTAAAAGATATATATGTAAGTTGAAAGCTACAACCCCAGAATAATATAATTGGACAGGGCTACTGAGGTCATGGAGACCAGCCCTTGCTTAAGTAAGCCCACTTAATACCGCTTGTTTCTTAGAACCATGCCTTAAATTTAAAAATTAATCTAGGATTTGAAAATTAATCCTAAATCTTATTTCCTGACAAAATTATATAATCTTAAGGCATGGTTACTAAAGTTACTTATATAACTTTTAAATGGGACTTTTTAGGTAAATAACCTTTAATTGTATAACTTTAATGCATAATACTTTGAGTTACAAGTCTAATATAATTATTCATTTGATGGCTTGAACAACATTTGACAATTAATACATTGGGGTAGTAATGGACTTATTTGGCAATATACACTTAAAATGATTTTCTATTCAATGTTTTGACTGGCTCTGTTGAAAATATTCACGTGAGAATTAATCTTCTCAGAAAATATTTCCTGTAATGTATTGGGATTTTATTTGAACTGTTTCACGTGTCTGTTTGAATGCTGCTTAAGGATGCTCAATTGGTGTGTCTGTGTAACAGTCACTGACTAGCCAGACTTCCTGTCTCCAAGAAGCTCATTGGATGATTTGGGGTGGGAATGGGTTCCTTTAAACCTATTGGCCGCTGCCTAGTGGCCAACTGTATAAGTAGCTGCACAGAAGCCTCTGTTTCAGTTCTGTTCCTGTGTGCCTCAATAAAACAATGTTCCTGTTTGCAACCTCTCGTCTCACTTACTGCCTACAAAGAACTCACTACACAACATTGGCGACGAAGGTGGGATGCTGCTTCTTCGAAAGAGCTGAAAGTCACTAGGGGGTGAGGCCAGCACAGCACCTGTCAGGGACCGCATTCCCCCCCCCAGTTGGCCTAGCAAGCCATGCTAGCGACCACCCGCCCCGTGGTCTGGTCCCAGGGCCTACAACAAAGAAGCAGCAAGAGGCAACGCGAGACCCGAGCCATGAAGACCTTCACCATGTCGTAGTTTGGAAAGCTTGAGAAATTCGACGTCACTCACCCAGAGAGATGGTCGTCCTACATAACTACCTCTGTGCCAACCAAGTCGCCGAAGATGGCCTGAAGGCCTCAACACTTCTCTGTGTCTGGGGGTCTGCAATGTTCGACATCGCAGAGAACTTAGTTGCACCAGTACAGCTGGAGTCCATTACTTACGTGGACCTGAAGAAATGGCTCAGCGACTATTTCCAAACAAAGCTGTCGGTAATAGCGTGGAGGCATGCCTTCGAGCAATGAGTACAAGAACCCAGCGAGATGGCCACAGAATTCATCGCAGTGTTGAGACAAGCTTCGCACCTGTGCCAATTTTCAGACTTGGAAGAAAGGCTTTGAGACCGACTCGTCTGTGGACTAAGGAACAGAGAACTTCAACAAAAACTTTTCGCAAAAGAGAGTCTCTCGCTCCAAGAAGCCTTAAAAGAACTCATGGTGGACAAAGCTGCTGGTGGGGCCGTGAAGGCATTGCGGCCTGCCAAAAGCACTCCTCACGAGGAAGCCGTCCACCACAAGGACGCCGAGCATTCAGAAGATGTCAACTCTGACCATGAAGTCGACAAGATCCAACGGTACCACGACAAGGAACTAAAGTTCCCTTACAAGGCAGTTCCCTTCCTTTGGTGTTTGGGCTGTGGCGGCCACCACCAATGAGTGGACTGCCAGTTCCGGACAGCCATGTGTCGGGCCTGCGGGAAAACCGGCCACATCGCTGCAGTCTCTAGAGGTCGCCAGAAGGACCATCAATCAGACGATCTGATCAGGAGAGGTACTAGGGCCCTGGGGCAGCATAGAGTAGGGGTTCTGCTCCAGTCATAGGAGTGTTTGCCACACTGAAGCTTGCCGTCCCCTTAAGCCAAAACTTCAGCTTCAAGTCGAGCTGCAAGGCATTCCTTGCAGGATGGAACTGGAGACTGGTTCAGCTGTATCCATTATTTCCCTGGAGACCTTCTGGTTCATGTGCAACCACAGCAAGCTTAGGCCATCTGACATCATTCTCACTGACTTCCAGAATTCCAGAGTAGCCATCAAAGGCGAGGCCACCTTAGCTGTCAAATTCAAGGGGTTTTCAGGGGACCTAGATATGATTGTGATGGAGGGCCAGAGAATGAGCTTAATAGGGCTTGATTGGTTTGATGCACTGGGCATTCAAGTAACCGGGATCCACCGGACACAAGCTGCGAACTTGGCATCAGTATGCGAGGAATTCGTAGATGTTTTTGACACAAGCCTGGGAGAATACAAAGGCCCTCCAATAGCCTTTAAGCTTGATCCTGCTGTAATGCCTATTAGGATCAAGTCCCGTAGAGTGCAATTTGCACTGAAACACAAAATCGACACAGAGCTGGACAAGCTAGTCAGTCAGGGGATACTACAGCCCATAGATGAGGGTGAATGGGAAACTCCCATTGTCACGCCACTTAAGGCCAATGGGGTGGTCAGAATTTGCACTGATTACAAGTGCACCATTAACCGGGCACTACAGCAGCACGCGTACGTGGTGCCAGTCGTTAGCCACATCTTGGCATTGCTGCAAGGAGGTACCATGTTTGCTAAGTTAGATTTGGCACAGGCCTATCAGCAGTTACCTGTGGATGAGGCCACAGCAGCTGCACAAATAATTGTGACACATTGGGGGGCTTTTAAAGTCAAACGCCTTCAATTTGGGGTTAGTGTAGCCCCAGAAATCTTCCAGGGAGTTATGAAGTGCATGCTCAAGGGCATTCTGGGGGTTTGCCCCTATTTTGACAATGTGCTCATTGCCAGTGAGTCCACTGAGGTGCTTGCAAGGAGGCTCAAAGCTGTCCTTCAACAGTTCCACACAGCAGGACTCAAATTGAAAAGGAAAAAGTGTAACATTGGGGTCCCTTCCACTGAGTTCCTGAGATTCCATATTGATGCTGAAGGCATCCATCCTGCAGAGTCCAAGCTGAAGGCAATTCAGATGGCACCAAGCCCCAGGTCTAAGGGAGAGCTTCATGCATTCCTGGGTCTCCTTAATTTTTATCATGCGTTCCTTCCCAACAAGGCCGCAGTGGCAGAGCAGTTACACCGGCTCTTAGATAAAAACACCCCACGGAAGAGGACCAAGGTTCACGAAAACAGTTTTAAGGCAGTAAAATCACTACTGTCCTCCAGTTCAGTGCTTATGCATTTTAATGAAATATTGCCTGTATGCATTGCGTGCGATGCATCCCCTTATGGGGTGGGGGCTGTACTAAGCCATTTGTCTAGTGATGGGACTCAAATCCCCATTGCCTATTATTCAAGGACATTATGCTCAGGTGAGCACAATTACACTCAGATTGACAAAGATGCTTTGGCCATTGTGGCCGGGGTGAAGAAATTCCATGATTACTTGTATGGCAGGGAATTCACGATTTTCACAGACCACAAGCCACTGTTTGGGTTATTTATTACAGATAGGCAGACACCTCAAATACTGTCCCCTAGAATGTTAAGATGGTCCATTTTAATGTCAGCCTAAAGCTACAGGCTGGTTCACAAACTCGGCAAAGACATGGGCCATGCAGATGGCCTTAGTAGGTTGCCAGCTCCAGCTCCAGCAGATTGCATCTTGTCAATTCAGGATTTGCCTGAGTTTCCCCTCAATGCTGGGGATGTGGCTGCAGAAACTGCTGCAGACAAAGTTTTAAGTAGAGTTTTGTCATGGATTCACACCGGGTGGCTTGAAAATAGCCCTGGACCAGAGTTCCAGAGCTACTTCACTCGTAGACAAGAGCTTTCAGCTCACAAAGGTTGCATTTTATGGGGGAGCAGGGTTATTGACCCAGTTCATTAAGGCACCATGTGCTTCAGTCTCTGCATGAGGGCCATCCAGGCACAGTTTGGATGAAGGCATTGGCATGGAGCTACCTATGGTGGCCATGGTTAGATAAGGCTATCGAAGCCCAAGTACACAGATGTTACACATGTCAACAGTCCAGATCAAAAATGCCACAGGCCTCTGTCCACTGATGGGAGGAGACTCATACACCGTGGTCAAGGATTCACATTGACTTTGCTGGGCCCTTTCAGGGACAGCTGTTTTTGATAGTGGTCAACAGCCACTCTAAATCGTTGGAAGTAATTCCTATATCTACTATGACTACTGCTAGGACCATCCAGGTGCTTAGGAAGCTTTTTGCCACACACGGGCTGCGAGACGTTGTAGTCTTGGACAATGGGGCCCAGTTCACAGTGGCACAATTTCAGGCCTTCTTGAAGACTAACCTCATAAGGCATGCAACATTGGCTCCCTTTCACCCCTCAACTAACGGGCAGGTGGAACGCATGGTGCACACGACAAAGGAGCCACTCAAGCATATTGTGACTGGGGATTGGCACCATAGGCTGGCTGATTTTTTGCTTTGCCAGCACACTATGCCTTGCACAGCAATGGGCAAGAGCCCAGCAGAGCTTCGCTGGGGGAGAAGGCTAATCACAAAACTGGACCAGTTACATCCTGACTGGGTTGCAGCAGACACCGCACACCCAAAGGCACCAAGGGGGTTGCAAGTGGGTGATGGGGTGTGGGCCTGGAACTATGGGCATGGAAACTTTTGGGTGCCGGGTAAAATTGTCAAAATTTCGGGACCTCTTTCTTACGAGATGGCTATGGATGGGGGGGCGAGTTGTTCGCTGCCATATTGATCAGCTGAGGAAGCATTTTGCAGAACAGCCACTAAATGAAGACCTCATAGCAAGTCCGCAATTAGGGCTGGAAACCAGCAGCCAAACAGGGCAGTTCACATGCCCATCAATGTGTCTACTGTTTGAATGATTGAGTGACTGATATGCCACCAAAAGCCCTGGTGATGCAGTGGTTAGAATAAAGTATTGCAAACTCTGTCCACAGCCTTGGAGTTTGATCCTGATGGGGCTTAAGGTTGACTTCCAAGTTCAGTAAAATGAAGATCTAGATTGTTGAGGGCAATATCCTGGCATAGTAAACCACCCAGACAGTGTTGTAAAGCACTATGAGGCAGTATATAAGTCTAAGTGTTATTGCTAATGTTGTCAACTTTTAATAATTATCTAGATGGGTTAGAATCAGATCATTGTGGACAAAATCTAACAGTACACTCATCGCTACAGTAATTGAGTCCAGTCACATTGCTGCTCATCATCTTCTTCTCTTTCCCTTGTTTGAGTAAATAAAGTATATTTATAAGCAACAACTATGTATCTTAAATTTGTGACTATTCCAATATATATATATAATTTGTGATTACCCCATAGGCCCAACTACTTTATTTAAAATCATAATTGTAAGCAAATAGCAAGAAGAATGAATGTTGCTTTGGGGCCCTATCCCTTTTGCTAGCTAATGTGAAAATTAAAGACTATCAAATACATTAAGATTTGTTTGTAGCAAGAAGCACCTTATTATCTAGACTATCCTTTTTTGAGTAAAAATAGGTACAGATGATCAAAATTTAAAAAAAAATCATTATATATTATCTAGAATGACACATTACAAGCAGAGATCCTGAAACATTCTTGACATAGTGAATATCTACTATGTGCATTCATCAGCTTTATTACTCAGAATGAATTTTGATCAAAGAGAAAGTCAAATATTCGAAGATTCTCCATCCCCTGTATAAAATGGAGTATTTTGCTAAATCATTCTGGGAAAGATAAAGTATTCAATATTTATGGAAGATTTGTTTTTAAATACCAAAATTTATTAAGGATATTATGAGAAAAATTTTAATACAATACTTTTTTGCTTGTAAGTGACCTTCTCTGTAGTGCTTGCCTGGTTTTTTTTTACCTGTTATTTTACTAAGTAATCTAATGATAGTGATGGACAAAACCTTATCTACAAGCTTCCAAGACCAATGAAAATATTTACACCTGTTGGAGTCTGAGAAAACTCCTCATTTTCAAGACATTCCAATTTATACTTTTAGGAGAAATTCAGTATCATAATGCATCTGCCCTACAAAACTAAAAGCTCCCAATTCTAGGCTTGTCATATTAGATGTTTGCTACATTCTTGTCCAAGACTTTTTAACCTATAATTATGTTTTGAGAAAAGTCATATTAGACATTCTCTTGAACATCACAAAAAAGTTCAATATTGTTAGTGCATTTAATAAGTATGTTTTCTTAGCAGGGCTATTGTGCAATAGTAATAGCCAATTGAAGTTTGGAGTCTTTGCTGTTCTTTAAATGTCTTGCTTAAGTTGTCAAACACACATTCACACATACAGTTGCTATGAAAATCAGCACTTTACTCAAGGTAATATAAGACAAGGAATGCAAACCAAAATAGAGTTTCTAAAAAAAGCTTGTCTGTGTGATTTTGCTTTTAACAGAAGCACACAGAAGAATAGTCAAAATCCAGTCCAAAGTTCCAAGAACCAGACCATGGTGGCTCAGCCAGTCCAAAAAATCAGAATTTCACAAGCAAAATCCACATCACAGAAGACCTGGAGAACAGATAGTTGATTCCAATAAAGGATCATGAGTCAGGTCTGCCTCTTAAGTCAGGCTACAGCCAGCTGTCTTTAATCACAAGATTTACTCCTGTGATTACAAGGAATCTCATAGAATGTCTCTGTTATCATCATCATCTGACCGCTCCAGGGGTTTGATTAGCCTCAGGTAATTTTTTGTTTTGTGTCTCCTGATGCTGACATTCCAGAGTTTCTGCTGGAACAGCTTCTTCACACTCAGAGTCAGTATCTGAGTCCTGAGCTATGATGGTACCTAGTTGGGTAATGTAATATCTTCAAAAAAACCAACCACACTCAGAAAGCACCAAGGACTCCATAATTTAAATCAGCTGATATGCCAACTGAAATAGGACATAAATTGTTCTGTGTTTACAGTTTAAAATTTCATACATTTCTACCTGCCTTAATAGAAGTTACTTACTGGATTTAGAATGATAATATGACATCATTTCTGTACTTTGGCACAGCACAATATCAGAATAACAATAACAGAATTGGAAGACACATTGGAGGTCTTTTAGTCCAACCCGCTGCTCAAGCAGGAGACCGTATAATATACCATTCTAGACAAGTGTCTTCTTAAAAGCCTCCAGTGATGGAGTACCCACAACTTCTGAAGGCAATATTAAAGGATTAAGGATCACTAAAGATCTAAGCAGCATACAGCCACTTTGTAGCACTGACACAAATTTATATACAAAAGTGCAGTTCAGATTAATAATGTATACAAGTGGATCTAACCATTTGGCAGACTGAGGATAAAAAGTGACTGATATCATGGTTTAATATATGAGCTAAAATTCTGTAAGAATCCCAACTATATAATGAAGCGGTGCTGTGAACAGATCACAATGAGTCCTGATTTATGTGACAAGGTACAATAAATCATTTTTTTCTGCCCATGCTGTTTAATTTATGCAAGTGAATGGCTCATTTCACTGTAGAACTGCTGTTGTTCCTCTGATTAAATAAACAAACCTGGAGGGAACAAGTAGAAATAAGATAATCCTATTGCAGCTGATGCCTGGCACCTGTATTTGACACATTGTACGGAAGCTGATATAGGTCTACAGTTGAGCGGGCATTGGAGAGGAGAAAAACATAGCGGGAATAAAATATTGCTTTTTTCTTTTTTTCAGCAGTGGGGGCAGAAAAAGGACAAGCCAACAATAAGTCATATTTTTTTCTAACAAAAAGATCTACACAAAAAGCTGACATTGCACAGCAGTTTGAATTACCGGCTGAAATTATACACATCTATAAATTATTCACTAAGACTAGGCAATGGTGTGTGAAAAACCACACTGAAAAGTTGGCAGAATGAATAAGGTTTTTTTAATAAATAGATTGCAACGTTTTTGCTTTATAGCATCTTCATCTTTAAAGTACAGGGATCTTTGATATACGTTGCTCAAAATACTGAAACCAGAAATCCATTTTAGGATTAAGCTATCATTCTTAATCCAGCCATTACTTTCTGAAATGGATCTTCTCCATTTTAGAAGTTTATTTATAATTTTAGACTCTCTTGAGTCTAAATCCTAACAGATTCCCAGAAGGTAATCATGAGAAATGTGCCAGTCAGTTCTCTGGCACTTTTGGGACTGCTAGTATGACACAGTTAAGTGAAGTCATAATTACACTGTTACAATGGATTGCATAGAAGTCTGCATTTGAAAACTACTCAGAATGTTCAGTTGATTCACAGCCTTACTAGTAGTGGTTATATTGTAGTAACCCATGAATTAATTCACGGTTGTCCAACCTTTTGGCTTGCCTGGGCCATATTGAGTGAAGAGGAATTTTCTTGGGCTGCATATAAAATACATAACATAATTAATGTATATAAATAATAAGCTTACTTTATTTTTTTACATTTTTATTATCTTGTGGGACCACAGTATACAGGATGAAGGATGGACATGCATTAATTAATTATTTCACATTTTTTGTTGTTTTTGATTATGATGATAATGATAAAGTTCCCTGCCTATCTGCATGCATAATTCAGTAACATCATATTTATTTCAGGAACTTCACCTTTACCAATTAGGTTGCTGGCTGACCTTGAGTGATAGTGAAAAAATTAAGCAGGGTCAGATATTGTTAATAGTAGAAAGCTGAAGGATAGACTAGAATGGTGAAAAAATGTTCTGAAACAAGGCAATGCTAAACATTTCTGTTCTGTTGCTTACATAATCAGTTGTGT
This sequence comes from Vipera ursinii, assembly GCF_947247035.1. NCBI lineage: Eukaryota > Metazoa > Chordata > Lepidosauria > Squamata > Viperidae > Vipera > Vipera ursinii. Next base: position 92,616,161 of record NC_139514.1, on the reverse strand, counting down.
TTGACTTGAAAGAAACATTACCTTTACTCAAGATCTAATTTAGACTGGTAGTTAATGTAAATAATCCTATACTCCAGGTATTAATCAACTAAATGCGTTGTGTGCAATGTTAGTGCATTTCAGTATGTAATACATGAGATTTGTGCTGCATCTGATTCATCATGAATGAATCATGGCCTTTAACAGAACACATTAACTTCTGTATAAGATCAGAACAGAAGATGCATTTAAAAATCATATAGTTCATCAATAAAATAATTCCAAAAAACAGCCCATTTGAATTTTCATTGATGAATTTCTACAGGTTTTTGTTGTTATTAATATTTTAAAGATAATGCACAATAGACATGGAAGTTATCAACACAATCCAAAATATTGTCACAGCCTTTTAAGATACAGTGAAGGATCTGTGACTTCAAAATATGTAGTTCTATTAACATTCTGATTCTTTTCATGTGCAATATAGCTGTGCAATGCTCAAGTATGTAGGAACACGAACACTGCATTCGCATGAACATTGCTGCTCTTCAAAGCAGTCACATATTTTTCTGAGAACACAAAGGAGCTTTTGAGTGTAATCTGATTTTGGTGAATTCCACACATTACCAGATGGTTTTTTTTCAATCTTATAAAAAGTCAAGAGGCCAGGTTGTTCAGATGTTACCTACCAGACAGTGATCTGTCCATGACAAGGAGCCCACATATTATATCTCAGTATCCAGATCATGATAAAACAAAACAAAACAAAAAATTGAGTCAATAATATATTCTAATATATGAGGAGGATTGTATATCATGTGGGGCAGCCTATGTTTACCCTGGACTGTTCCCATTTAGGTGGTCTCTACATGGATACTGAAGTCCAGTAGAACCTCCACTAAAAAAAAAGCACACACTCGTAACCAGAAGACTGGTGAACTGGATTTCTAGCTACTATAAATAAGCTACAACAGACTATAATCAAAGCACCATAAAAGATGAAGATTTCTTGATTCTGAAAGGTGTGCTTTATCCTAGAAGCTGTAAGATTAGACTACATTTAATTTAACCACTATGGCAGGCAAATTCTCATAGGCTCCAATATTTGCATCAGGTAGCCTTCTGATTCTCCACTTAGCAATACCATTGTTTTCATCAGCTTAGATCAGACCTCCTGGTCAACGTCTGAAACTGCAAGTTTATATTTGTAGAGTCCCACTCTGTTATACAGTCACCTTTATTGTCTCTTTAAACCTCTCCAGAGAATGAATCCTCCATGGAAATTAAGAATACAGGTAGTCCTCGAGTTACGAATGTAATGGAGCCTGCTCATTCCATTTGTAACTCAAAAATTCATGGGAGTAAATCTTGTACCTTGAACAAGATCACTCCCTGCTCGTTAAGACACACACGGCTCGTTAAGTGAACATGAGGAATCTCAGGTATCTTCAATACTCACCTTGCAAAGATTGAAATCCTTCACTTTCTTGGCTGCTCCTGGCATTCGGTGCATTCACAGAGAATGGAAACTTAAAGTAATGCAAGATCACGTGAGATCAGTGGGGCGAGATCTCGTGTGATCTTGCATTACTTTAGGTCATTCTCTGCAAATGCACTGAAGGCCTGGAACAGCCAAGAAAGTGATGGATCTCGATCTTCGCAAGGTGAGTATTGAAGACCTAGTGTCTAGGGAGACCCGGGGCAGGAGTGGGCAGTGAGGGAATAACCAGGGTAAATGTTGCAGTGCCACTGCAGACATAAGGGTGAATGACTGCCATAGTGCAGAAACACTTGTAATTTTGGGACTTGCTCATAAGCACTAAGGGGTGCTTATCGTGTAACTTCGAACATTCGCTAAGGGAATGCTCGTAACTCGGTGGTTACCTGTATGGCTATACTCTTCTCACTTATTGACTTCACATTCAATTGACATTTTTGGGAGGAAAGTGTTCTTCCAGGACTTTGGACAACTGGCAGACAAGAAAAGAAACAAGTTCTTTCTCTTTTTTTTGTAATAGCCAGTTAACATCACTTGTTTCCTAATACCTGGTGACACAGTGGTTATAATGCAGTACTGCAGGCTACTTCTGCTGACTGCAAGATGCCAACAGTTTAGCAGTTAGAGTCTCACTAAGCTCAAGGTTGACTCAGCCTTCCATCCTTCACAGGTCAGTAAAATGAGGACCCAGAATGTTGGGGACAATATGCTGACTTAACCACTTAGAGAGTAAACCACTTAGAAAGGGCTGTAAAGCATTGTGAAGTGGTATATAAATCTAAGTGCCATTGCTATCACTATTGCTATCTCCCATCCTGACAAACCTCCTTTGACCAGTACTACACAATCAGATAATGAGCAAGGTAATAAATGAAAAATTTCCGGTTCGTTTTTCAGCTAGGCAGTTGGAAGATTTGGAATGCCAAATCCTTTGGCTGAAATTTCTTTTTGTTGGGAACCCAAAGGGGCCAGAACCCACCCTGAAGGGGTGGAATGAAGGAAGGAAATCCCAGGGACTTAGGAGAGATGGCGGTCTCTCTGAACAGTCCAGGAGAAGCTTCCCAGAAACTAACGGAAGAAAAGGCTGGCTAACTCCATGTCCAGCTATAGCTGAAACAATGGAAGCCATAAGCTTTTAAACTAAGTGGATCTTAAACAGCATGCTGGGTAAGAATATTGATTTTCTCTATCCTACCTATTTTCCTGAAGAAGAAAGCCCCCAAAATAAGAGATCTCCAAAGAAGGAAAGGGGGAGGGGGACTCTGCTCCCTCCCTTTTAGTTAGTGGCGAAACTTACTCTTTAGAGAGAGAGAAAAGACTAGAAAGACATGAAAAATGAACAAATGCTGACACCTGCTGTTGGACGAAGATTTTTTTTTCTCTGAACCTCAAAGTTGTTAGAAAATGCAGCTGTGTAAACAAAGTGAGAATAACAAACCTGAAGCAATGAATACTTTACAAAAGGAAACATGATAAGCGACAACAATTTCAAAGGACAATGACTTTAAACTACAAGGAAATGCAGAACAACCTTGAGAGCATGAATCAACTTATTTCCAATTTAATTTCACTCCAAGAAATTTCCCAGGAAAATACAATAGAGATGACTGAACAAAATTCTGATGATAGAGACTTAAAGATGGAACCGTATAAAATGATTACTTTACAAAAGGAAACATATGATAAGCGGCAAAAATTTCAAAGGACAATGACTTTAAACTACAAGGAAATGCAGAACAACCTTGAGAGCATGAATCAACTTATTTTTAACCTAATTTTACTCCAAGAAATTTCTCAGGAAAATATAATAATAATATAATATAATAATTTTATTTATATACCGCCCTTCTCCCGAAGGACTCAGGGCGGTGAACAGGGCAAGAATAAAAAATACAAAGTTACAAAAGTTAAAAAAGAATTAAATATATGCCCACTAAAAACAGTAAATACAAATATTAAAATAACAATAAAAAAACCCACCAATCCCCCATCAGGCCAGGCCAGCTTGTTCAAATAAGAATGTCTTTAGATCGCGACGAAAGGAGCGAAGATTGGGCGCCATCCGGAGCTCAACTGGTAACTGATTCCATAGCTCCGGGGCGCCCACAGAGAAGGATCTCCCCCTGGGGGCCACCAATCGACATTGTCTGAACGGTGGCACCCTGAGGAGGCCCTCTCTGTGGGAACGCACAGGGCGAAGGGAAGTTGATGCCGGCAGCAGGTGTTCCCTAAGGTACTCCGGACCCCTGCCATATAGGGCCTTAAACACCATTACTAGTACCTTGAATCTCACCTGGAAGACAACTGGCAACCAATGCAGCTCACGGAGCAGAGGTGTGACATGGGAGTATCGGGAGACTCCCAACACAACTCTCGCGGCTGCATTCTGTACCAGTTGGAGCCTCCGGGTGGTCCTCAAGGGCAGCCCCATGTAGAGAGCATTGCAGTAATCTAGACGAGAGGTCACGAGCGCATGAGTGACCATGCATAAGTCATCCCGGCTTAGATAGGGCCGCAACTGGCGCACCAGGCGAACCTGGGCGAAAGCCCCCCTAGTCACAGCCACTATGTGATCTTCCAAAGTGAGCCGTGAATCTAGGAGGACTCCCAAGTTGCGAGCCCTATCTACGGGGGGTAATAGTTCACCCCCCATAGAGAGAGATGGAATATCCGGAATAACCCGGGATGCAGGTATGCAAAGCCACTCAGTCTTGTCGGGGTTGAGTTGAAGTCTGTTCCTCCCCATCCAGACCCGAACCGCCTCCAGGCAATGGGACATCACGTTGAGGGCATCACTGGGGTGGTTTGGGGTCGAAATGAAAATCTGGGTATCATCAGCGTATTGATGATACCCAACTCCAAAGCCACGAATGATCTCACCCAGCGGTTTCATTTAGACGTTGAACAGGAGAGGCGAGAGGACCGACCCCTGAGGAACTCCACAAACGAGAGACCTCGAGGTTGACCTCTGCCCCCGTCAACACCGACTGCGAATGTCCCAATAGATATGAGGAGAACCACTGCAAAACCGTGCCTCCCACTCCCAATCCCCTGAGACGCCGCAGCAAGATACCATGGTCGATGGTATCGAAAGCCGCTGAGAGGTCTAATAGGACTAGGACAGAGGAATATCCCCTGTCCCGAGCCCTCCAAAGATCATTCACCAGCGCGACCAATGCTGTCTCCGTGCTGTACCCGGGCCTGAAACCCGATTGGTACTGGTCTAGATAATCTGCTTCATCCAGGACCAGAGGAAGCTGATGCGCCACCACACTCTCAACAACCTTCGCAAGAAAGCGAAGGTTGGAGACCGGACGAAAGTTGTTCAACACAGCTGGGTCCAAGGCAGGCTTCTTGAGGAGAGGCCTCACCACCACCTCTTTCAAGATGGCGGGGAAACTACCCTCACTCAAAGAAGCCGATATAACTGCCTGGAACCAGCTTCGTGTCCTCTCCCGGGCTGCATAAACCAGCCAGGAAGGGCACGGGTCCAATAAACATGTGGTGGAGCTCAGCCTCCCCATAATCCTGTCCACTTCCTCCGGAGTCACAGAATCAAACTCCTCCCAGGTAATATCGACAAGACCGCCCGTGTCCCGATCGTCAGACTCTGCCCAGTCAGAGTCCAGATCGGTCCGAATCCGAGCGATTTTGTCTGACAGATGTTGTTTAAACTCCTTGGCACGACCCTGCAAGGGTTCCTCCCTCACCTCTTGATTAAGGAGGGAGCGGGTCACCCTAAACAGGGCGGCTGGGCGATTATCTGCGGACGCGATAAGGGTAGCAAAGTGATCAGACCTCGCCACCCTTATCGCAGCGAGATAAGACCTAATATAGGTTCTTAGTCGCAATCGGTCGGATTTGGATCGGCTGGATCTCCAACCGCTCTCTAGGCCCCGTCTCCGATGTTTCATCTCCCGGAGCTCCGTGGAAAACCATGGAGCTCAACGGGATCTGCATCGGGTCAGGGGCCACAAGGGTACAACTCGGTCAAGAGCCTCCGTGGCTGTCCTTTCCCAGGCTTCCACTAAGGCATCCGCCGAGTTGTGAGTGAAGGAGGCAGGTGGGGACCCCAGCGCTGCCTGGAACCTCTCAGGGTCCATTAAGCGTCGGGGCGGTACCATCTAATTGGTTCCAAACGCCCACGGTGGGGAGTGGCAAAACGGAAGACCAGCCACAGGAGATGATGATCGGTCCATGACAGGGGCGTAACAATTGGGGAGCCCCCACCAAGATCATCTAACCACCGTCCAGATAAGAAAATCAGGTCAAGGGTGTGGCCTCCCACATGAGTCGGTCCCGAAATTTCTCAGGAAAATACAGTAGAAATGACTAAAAATAATTCTGAGGATAGAGATTTGAAGATGGAACCATATAAAATAAAAAAAATATGATTTAATCTAAATGGAAAATATTTCAACACGTCTAAGTAACTTTGAAGATAAGGAAAAGAATGAGAAAAAATTCCTTACAGGGAAACAAATGATGCAGCAAAACATATTGATTAAGAAAGGCAATGGCCAGAGAAAAAAGACTAAAATGGAAATTCAGAAAGATGGAGCTTATCAGAAAGAATACTTTAAAAAGAAACATTTGTTTGAATATGGCTAAAGAAATGGAAAAACTTTGAAATATACTACTGTTAAATGGATGATTTTTTTCCCCTTAACTAATATAATATGTGGTTTTTTTTCCTTCTGAAAAAAGTTGAAATGATTTAAACAAAAGAAAATATTTTAGTTATTTAAATGTGACGATAAGAAAAGCATAAAAAATGTGTTTTGCATGAGAGTTAAAGGATTAGATCAGACATGTCAAACACAAGGCCCGGGGGCCAGATCCGGCCCGCAAAGTGGTTTCATGCGGCCCGTGAAGCCATCCTGGAAACAGTGAGGGAATGGCCCACACTGCCTTGGCCCTGGCCCAGAGACCCTCCTCCTGCCAGAGACCCTCAGATCTGTCCCACTCCTGCCCAGGCCCCCATAGGCACCCTTGATGCGAACGATGTAGAGCTGGCCGTGCCCACCCAGTAGGCCATACGCACTTTAGCCATGCCCACCCAGTAGGCCACGCCCACCCAGGCCATACCCACCCGGCCCCCTGAGGGCAACCGCAATGCTGATGTGGCCCTCAATGAAATTGAGTTTGACACCCCTGGATTAGATGATTAGAACTATTGAATGGAATGCTTAAAGTTTAAACAGATTAAATACATTCTTAGCTATGGTCAAAAAGAATAAGAAATTGAGGGAATAAATATATATTAAATTAGGAGGAATACATATTTTAAGCTACTGTATATGTTATTTTTTGTATCTCAGTGCTCTTGTTTCTTTTTCTTGTTTCCCTTTTCTTTCTTCTTTTTCTTTTTTCTTCTTTTTGTCTCTCTCTTTTCTTGTCTTTTTACTTTTTTACTTATTAAGAAATATAAAAGCATGAGAAGGTTTATATGGAAAAAACCAGAATGAAACCCACCAATGTAAATATAGTTAAGTCTTGAAAATATTGTTACTTGTAAGAATATTTAGAATTTGGGGGGAGAAACAAGCTGAAATAAACACGGTAACAGGATTTATGATAAGGCAACTAAAATGACAAATAGGATTATTGAAACTATATACTTCACTATTGTTAATTAAAATAATGAGAATTATCTTAATCTAATGTTTTGCAAAGAAAGACACTTTGGGGGAAGGGGAAATCAAATGTAATCAACATATTGAATATAGATCATAGAAATTAATTATTAAGGACTGTTTTATATAAATGTTACCCAGACAACATTCTGTTTTACAAATTACTGAATGATTTATGTTATGTTAAAAAATTCTAATAAAATATTTATACCAAAAAAATAAAAATAAATGAAAAATCCAAAAGGCTGTATTTTAGCAATACTGTTTTGAACCTATTCTTCACAGTTCCTAAATAGGATCCTCCAACACTTTTAAGTAATACTTAAAAGTTTGTGAGTCCTTTTTGAATTTTCAATATTTCTGCATAAATACAGTCTAAACCCTGATCTATTCTCCAAACAAAGCCTAAAAGTAAAGAGAAACCAAGTAAAAGAGTCAAAAACATTATATTTGTTCATTTATTTACTGAAGAAAATCATCCAAAGCTACATATTTCTGTATGGAAAAATTATGTGAAAATACATACACTAATGTTGTCCAAATATCATCTCTTTTTTGCAGAGATTTATGAAATCGCTGTATATACTTTAGGAGAAAATCTTTACAGACAAATATGTATCCACTTTACCTAAAGAGCCACAATCCTGAATGGTCTTATCTTCATAAAGCTAGAATGGAAATACATTATAACCAATAAAAAAAATCTAAAGTTTAGTCTATTTGTATTCTTTGTAAAGAGGCATGTTAAAGACATATTTCCCAGAATTTAGTCCCTGAATTAATTCTCCTCAGACTTGCTGTTAGTTGGCAAGAAATTGTTTCGCCTTAAGAATTCAAATATTATAATTTTTTTCCTCTGTGATACATTGAGAGATTAAGTAGGGGAAATGGCATGGAGGGAGGGGGGAACCTTTCTCTTCCTGATTCAAATTTGCTCTGAGACATCTGTGATCAACACAGAGTCCTCATATAACAACTGCCAGAATAACTGCTAACTCTCTCATGGCTACGAAGTCCTATTAATATTTTAACATTTTAACATTTAATAATATTTTAACAAGTACAATATTACCAGGAACAATCCACCAGTAGCTACAGCAGTAGCAGTAGGGAACAGATGAGAAGAATTGAGGACAACTATTGAGGATAAAATCCTCCCTATGAATAGGTTGATTTACCAATCTAAATAGATTTCCTGCAAAATAAACTTGGTGAAATACAACTATACTTCAAAATTTGTACTCTTTTGAATTTTGACTGGAACATGCCTAAAAAAGATAGAAAGTATGAATGTGACAGAATATAGCTATTTTGCAAGTTTGAGCCTGTAATTCAGGGGTGTCAAACTGCCGGCCCGTGGGCTGGACACATCATCCAGAAGCTGTGCCCACCCCACTGCTGGCAATGGCAAAACCATCCCGATATGTTGCGTGGTGTCACATGATGTTGCGAGTTTGACATGTCTGCTGTAAGTGGTCATATTTTGTGCCATATGGTGATGAATGGAAGGATTTTATATAAATCCTTCAATTCTCCACCATTCAGTCAGAACTTAAGAAGCTTCTTGGATGAGAAGCAAAAACAAAGAAAGCCCAGTTGCCTTTAAAAATGCAAGTTTGGAACAACCATGATCTGGATGACTGATAATCACCATAAAGATATGTCTCTGTTTGTTTGCATGTACAATACATAAATACATACCCACAAGCACATATGAATATGAGAGCCAGTGTGGTGTGATGGTTAGGTCCTGGAGTAGAATGAGGGAGACCCAAGATTTGTTAGGCAAAGAAGCCACCTAAGTGACTTTGGGCTTATCACTTTCTCTAAGTTTTAGACTGGGAAGCTGCAGTTCTAGGTGACTGGAAAGCTTCAAAACATCAGTCCACCAATCTGCACTGGACCAGCACTGTAAATTACAGACCATAATCTTTAATCTTCGATAATTACCACATGCACATGTATATACTTAGTTATATACTGTATTCAGATCAGAGATGTAGAACAAGTATCTTGGTATCTGAAGGGTCTCAGAGACTGATTAGGACAACACAAGTTTAAATTTAATCCCAACAAGATTATGGTAATCCTTGTATGCAAACAGTTTGGTTTTATTCCAGGTCTAAAAGTAATTTAGAACAGGATTGCACTCCCCTCAAAAAGCAGGTCCACAATTTTGTGTTCTCCTACATTTGGGTCTTACTTGAGCAGCAACTGAAGGCACTACTCTGGGAGCCTTTGCACAACTTCAGTAGTATGTCAGTAATGGCCTTTGAGACCTAAGAGCCCTTACAATATCATTATATGATTATAGTACTGTAATCCAGTGGCCTCCAACCTTTGGGGCCCAAGGGACCAAGTCCATGGAGAGAGTTTTTTTCTGAAAACCATAGGGGATGTAATTTTGCATCTGCCTGCATCCCATGGATGGGGCTTTGCTTTTTGAGTGGCCCAACTGGCCTGGTGCCAGTCAACGGGGTTAGAGACTCCTGCTGTAATCTACTGAAACTTTAACTGTCCTTGAAACTGCAGTTAGAATGCAGCTGGCAGGTGAGTCATCTTAGCAGCTGTGGTTGTTGTATTCACTGCCATTAGATTTCCAAATACAATTCCATGTGCTTGTTTATTACTTGTAAACCACTTCATGGCTCATTTTCCTATTATTCTCCTCTTATGAAATTCTGCCTATTTTTTGTGGCTACTGGGAGAGCGAGGGTGATGGGGGATGCTCAAGTCCCTAGCCTGTGAGAAAATTATGGGCGTCTAAAGGTGGGCCTTCTCAGTGATGGCCCAAATAAGTGGTATTGTTGGTAGGAAATTGGCCTATGACCACAGATAATCGGGTTCAAGTCCATCCTCAGGCACAGATTTTCAAATTTGGGTCAAATTCTCTTAGCCAAACTTACTTCACTGGCCGTGTATTGTGTAGAAGCAGGAGGAAGTAGTGCTATGGAGGGCAGCTTGAGCAACAGGAATAAATCAAATAAATAAATATGGAATAATTTATTGCAGAGGTTTGCAGCCAAAAAAGCTAACACAATCCTGGGTTGTATAAACCGAGGCATAGAATCAAGATCACACAAAGTATTAGTACTGCTTTATAAAACCCTTGGAATACTGCAACCAATTTTGGTCACCATACTACAAAAAAGATGTTGAGACTTTGGGAAAAGTTCAGAGAAGAGCAACTAAAATGATCAAAGGCCTGGAGACTAAAACATATGAAGAATGGCTGTAGGACTTAGGTTTAGCTAGTCTAAATAAAAGAAGAATCAGGGGCGACAAGATAGCAGTATTCCAGTATTTTTTTTTAATCCCATTAAAAAAGACTCAGGGCGGCTTACAATCTAAGAAGCACAAATCAATGTGCTTAGCAATAGCCTTCATTCTATGTATATGCCTGCTTATTAGGGCTTTCGGGGGCCCTCACGTGGCATTTTTACAAAGTCAGCTTATTGCCCCCAACAATCTGGGTCCTCATTTTACCTACCTCGGAAGGATGGAAGGTTGAGTCAACCTTGAGCCTGGTGGGACTCAAACCTGCACTAATTGCAGGCAGCTGGTGTTACTTAAGGAGCCATTAGCTCACTGCTCCACCAAGGCTCTTTGGTGGAGGGACTGCTACAAAGAAGAGTACGTCAAACTATTCTCCAAAGCACCAGAGGGCAGGACAAGAAAAAAATGGTTGGAAACTGATCAAAGAGAGAAGCAACCTGGAATTAAGGAGAAAGTTCATAACACTGAGGTCAATTAACCAGTGGAACAGCTTGCCTTCAGAAATTGTGAGCGCTCTATCACTGGAGATTTTTAAGAAGAGACTGGACAGTCACTTGTCTGAAATGGTATAGTTTCTCCTGCATGGGGGCTGGACTAGAAGACCTCCAAGGTCCCTTTCTATTCTATTCTATTCTATTCTATTCTATTCTATTCTATTCTATTCTATTCTATTCTATTCTATTCTATTCTATTCTATTCTATTCTATTCTATTCTATTCTATATCCATAACTGCAATCCTGTTTAGATCAGTGTGTGGGCATTGGGGTCCTTTTGCTTGCCTTTCTTTTTTGCTTAGTGGATTTCTGATTTCAGTTATGGCTTATATGTTTTATGCCAGTTGGATGGTGGTTTTTATGAGGATGATTTAAGGGATGTATATTCTTCACACATTTGGAGGGCTTTGGTGTTTCTACTGCTTTGTGCTGTGATTCTACATGGTCAATATGAAAAATAAACATTCTTCCAATATAAATTATTATTGGGGCAGTAACAAATTTTTGACAAGCTCTTTGATGTGGTTGATAGCAGTGAAATATTTCATATAAGCATCAAATATGACTGACAAATAAATCTTCCTTGATGCTCTCATAAATTCTAAAGCAAACAACTCAGGTATATTTAATGCCAGCAGAGGGCTCTAACTGCTTCATGAAAATTTATACATAAAAATAATCAGAACAAGACGAAAGGACTCAACTCCACTTTAACAGAATAGCACATAATTCCAAGCAGTGGTATTCTCCCAGTTTAAATTAGTATAAATTAATTCCACCGTGCAATGGAATTCTAAATCAAGGATGGATCGCTTAGTAAAGGTTTTGCTATTACTAGTTCTTTCAGATCACCTTCAAGTCCCTTCCTCAGATTTTAATAATAGAAGTATCTTAGAGAAAACAATGACTTTCAGCGGTCTTTAGTCCTTCAGGCCAAGGATATGGTTGACAAGATCCTGTGGTTTTCTTGGGAAGATTTTGGAGGTGATTTGCTCTTGTTTCCTTCCCAGCACTGACAGAAAGAGAGACTACTCCAAGGTTACCCAGCTGGCTCTGTGGGACTAGTTTCCCAGTTTCTAGCCTGATGTCTTAACATTACACCAAACTAGGTCTGTTTGGCAGTTTCACAGACAATGAAAACCAAGGAAAGTATTCCTGGTATAATATCCTTTAAGCAAAAAACCACCATGATCCAAATAGACCTATGAACAATAAAAACTGAAAATAAAGATGGCTCCATCTTGGAATGCTTTAAAAACATCACTAATAGAGATGGCAGGAAACTATTTCACAGTATTGGCACTGACACAGAACCTGATCGTGACTTTACGTACTGTAGAAAATGCTCTTCTTAAGCAGAATGCTTCTAAATCAATTTAAGATATCACTTTACGTACATTATGGGAGTCTGGAGGATGGTTTAAAAAATGAAGACTCTAGTTGCAATAAGGTGATTAAGATCCAATCCTTCTTAGCATGCATTCATATGAATTGAAAAGAGGCAGGGTTGCAACACTGACTTTTTTTTTACTCTTCTCCCTTGATGCCCTTCCTTTGCAGTTTGACTAGAGTCTGATGCAATACAGCTTGGCACTAACAACACCAAGACTTTATCTTTTGTCTTCTTCTTTACTAGAGGTGAGAACTTTAGTTTAGCTGCTCTGCAGATGCTTAAAGTCAAAGTGTTAACTATTTATAACAGTTGTTATATCGTATCCCACTACAGATCTTGGGTTTGTTTTTTCTTGTCCAACTGTTAAATAAGTTCTGTGCTGCTTGCATTCTACTTTGGCCATTCCTCTTCTGTTGAGAGAGAGGGGGGAGGGGGGAGGGAGGGAGGGAGAGGGAGAGGGAGAAGGAAAGGGAGAAAGGGAGAGGGAGAGAGAGAGAGGGGGGAGAGGGAGAGAGAGAGGGAGGGAGGGAGGGGAGAGAGGGAGAGGGAGAGAGAGAGAGAGAGAGGGAGGGAGGGAGGGAGGGAGGGAGGGAGGGAGGGAGAGAAAGAGAAAGAGAAAGAGAAAGAGAAAGAGAAAGAGAAAGAGAAAGAGAAAGAGAAAGAGAAAGAGAAAGAGAAAGAGAAAGAGAAAGAGAAAGAGAAAGAGAATAGTGCCTGGACACAACTGCCATGCTTAAGCATTTTGGAGCATTGCAACAAGGTGCCACCCTGGATTCTTGCTGGTTAGCTGTACAATTTATTTTTTTCTCAAATTCCAGGGTTTTCTTAAAAGTTATGGTAATTGTCTCCCCTCTCTTTTATTGTTTATAGCTTTCCTCTGAAACTTCTAGCTCATAGAGCATTTAATATTTATCGTATCTGTTCGGAATCAGCCCCCAGGAAGATCTTTGAACTATGTCTAACTTTTCTAGTAGTATATCTTAATAAAAGCATGACTTTTACTGCTTCTATATCTGTATGCAGATTTGATTGAGATTTTGTTTAATTAAATCTTTAAATTTCTACATTGATTTTACTAAGCAAATTAAATGCTTTTGAATCCAGTTGGAAATGTGATGGATTTTTGCATATGGGCATGCATACTTTCAATGAATTGATTCAGTTCACAAATTTGAACTGCATTGATTCATCAAAGAAATTGGACAATTCAGATAAAAACTTGGGTGGGTATACTTCAGTACATTAAACTAAGCAGAAGGATACAACAGACTTGGTGGAGCAGTGGGCTAACGCCTCCTTAAGTAACACCAGCTGCCTGCAATTAGTGCAGGTTCGTATCCCACCAGGCTCAAGGTTGACTCAGCCTTCCATCCTTCCGAGGTAGGTAAAATGAGGACCCAGATTGTTGGGGGCAATTAAGCTGACTTTGTAATAATGCCACTTGGGGTGTGTGTGAAAGCCCTAATAAGCAGGCATATACATAGAATGAAGGCTACTGCTAAGCTTGTAAGCCGCCCTGAGTCTTCGGAGAAGGGCGGGATATAAATGGAATTAAAATAAAATAAATAATAAATAAATAAATAAAATAAAAATAAATGGTAAATAATTGGTGAAGGCCATCCCTTGATTCTCCATTCAGGTATGACTATAGAGGTGGTCCTTGACCTACAACTGTAATTGAGCCTGGAATTACAATTTTAAGTTGTAGCAGTTGTTAAGCAGGTCACCACATGAATATGACCAATTTTATACTTTTTGTGGTGGTTAAGTTGTTAAGCAAACATGGCAGTCACTAAAAAAATCTGGTTTTCCCCAGTGAGCGTTTTTTTTTTCTGGAAACAGGAAGTAATATCTTAAGACTCAAGACTCATAAAGATTCAGGAGACCTTTGCATGAACAACCTGTTACAAGATCCTCTAATAGGAAAAAAGAGATCAGACTTTTCACTGATACATAACAAGGCAATTAGAAAGAAAATAAAGAAGGTTTTGACATAAAGTACTTTGCAGATATGCTGGTTTAGAAGGGAAATGGTTCAATTGCCAGAATTGTTGCAACTCCAACAGATCTTGTCTAAATAGATTTCATGAGAATGATGTTTGGAAAGAACTAAAGGTTTTAGATAGCAGCAAAAAGAACTTGACAATCACCAGGTATCTTCCAGGTAGATTAGGATTTTAACTCTCAGAAACCCCAGCCAACAATGATCTTGAAACTTGTCTATTCTTGCATCTGGCCACCCAAACATCCAAAGCCAAATGAATGACAAACTAAAATGAAAGAGTTCAGAATGACTTTGCAAGCATATGAGATCCACACATGGAGCGACTACTCACCCAAACATCATTTTGGCAGAATGTCTGCATTGTACAGTACATCTGGCAGAGGAGTTAATCTATTGAATGACCTGAACTAATTACATTATATTAATTCAACAGTGTATGATCATAAGGAACAGTGACAACCACTGACCTTGGATAGAGAAACCTTATGAGTAGCACAGCTGTAGCTAATTGGCTTTATGGCAAGCATGCTTCTTTTTTCAGCACGTATCACATACTAAAACTGAATGAAGTACAGTGAGACTGCCATACTTTCATTATACTTTTAAAAGACCCAGTGAAATGGATTCCTCTGACTCATAAGCTTAGAGGCTAGCTTCATCATGTTGTTAGTCCCAGGATGTGTCAGACCATCAATCTCCTGAGTCTGACTCAATAGAAAATCAGCCAGAGTAGTTGTGGGAAGAATTGGGTGTTGAGGGCCAAATTTTTGCAAGGTGTCCAGTGCTAGGACACATCAGTAGCTTTGGAGCAGAGGTACTCTCCTTGGGTCTCTGAGAAGCAAAGCCCACCAAATCTGCACCTGGCCTCCTGCTTCCTGCTTTGTTTTTTATCTCTTCAGTTTAGATCATGGATCACATTTGCCTTTTTTATTGTTATCCTGGTCCATTTCCATGAACCTGTGCTTCATTTGTCTCCTATGGCTTGATTTTGGACTGAACCTAAACTGTATTGTGTAATCTCCAGCAAGACTTCACTTTGTTGCATTTTCTGGACATGGATGCATCTGTACAGCGACCTCTTTGTCAACCTGGTAAGTAGGTGCACTTACTCAGTAAACCACTCTGAAATCAATGTGAAACAAGACTCACAGGAATAGACAGGGACACATTTCTTTCTGGCCATCTAAACTCCCTAAACAATATATTATTTTAATTGGTTCTCATGTGTTTATAGTCGGACAAGTCAACTATTCCATAACTGTATTGGCCAGATTTCCTGAGAACTGCAATCCAAAACACCTGGATTGTATAGTAATTAAATTCTAGGAGGAATTAATAATACTAAAACTCACTATTATAATGGAAGACTATCAACTACTGTACCTGATGACTACCCCTGGAAAAGCAATAAATCCAAGCTTCTGCAATTGTGATCCAAGAAGCCCAGCATATTATGGCCTACTAGATTCCTGTTCCTGCACTGTTCTTGTGGACCTTGCACACAGTGAAAGAAACAGGGGAAATGGTTTATGAATCACTCTTATATCTGCTTTCCCCAAAATAAGAGTTTTGACAGAGTGGTACTTTTAGTGGTCCAGGGCCTCCTGAACTAAACGAACAGAATTGCTTTCAAATGCAATTTAAAGAAAAGGAAACATAAAGCTATTTAGCTGAGAGTCATAAATTATCTTGAAACTCAAATACTTTGGCCACCTTATGAGAAGGAAGACTCACTGGAGAAGAGCCTAATGCTGGGAAAGGTTGAGGGCAAGAGAAGAAAGGGACGACAGAGAATGAAGTGGCTGGATGGAGTCACTGAAGCAGTAGGCATGAGCCTAAATGGACTCCAGAGGGTGGTAGAGGACAGAAAGGCCTGGAGGAATGTTCTCCATGGGGTCACAATGGGTCGGACATGACTTTGCAACTAACAACAACATTAAAAATTATCTAACAGCAGTTCTGCTCTAACTTGACTTTGTTCAGATGTAAACACCTTTCAATGAACCTTGACTTCTACTGACTTTATGGATATGTGCATACAGTTTTCTTTACATTATGAAAATTTTTTGCCTTTGCCTTCTCTGAGATTAAACTCTTTTAGCCTACAGACTATTGGAAGTCCCATCAAAGCACTAACCGGAACCTATCCTACTTAGCTTCCAACCAATATCATAGCTGGGCAGAAATTACAGACATACTACATTATAACTGTCAGAATTCCCAGCTAACTGTAGTCTAGAGGCCACAATTTTAAGAAAATTGCCATACAAAATTCAATATATTTGGAGTATATGTGTCCCTAACAAAGTGCAATTACACAGATAAAATCTGTGTCATAAATAATCAAATAAACAGGGAATCACATTATTAAATGGTTGTTAGCAATCAATTTGACCTATGGAAATTTTTTACAGTTGTCATAAAAACCTTAAAAAGAAAGCAAACTTTATTATAAGGAGGGAAGATATTCCCTATCACACTGCTTGCTGCCACTACAACTCTATGTATGGCTCTTTGTGGCTCTGTCACTTTTCAATTTCTCAGCATGGTAAAATATTGACCTCTGATCCATTTACCCCCAAAGCTGCTAGGACATTAATTGTTCGTGACAGCAAAAGATCTTGAGTGGGGATACCTTTAGAACATAACATTAATGCAGACTCTGGTATTTCAGATTATAAGGCACAGCAATTTTTAACTAAACTTCTCACGAAGTGGGAACTACACATTTTCAGCTCTGATTGATACAGCCTACTTTCACAGAGAATGAATGGTTTTTGCTATACTTTGTTCTATTTTGTGTCATACGCTCACTCTTGAATGTTACTTTAAAATGACTTGGACTTCCTGGTTATATTCATTCCCATCTGCCAGATACAATGTGCTAGATTAGTAAAAAAAAAAGTCAGTCAAAAATTACACAAGAATTGCAGTAATTTGAATTGGCATCTGTTGGTAACAATGGCTAGCCAAATGCCAACAGGCCAATTTGCATATTACATCTATCATACAAATGAAGGTGGAAGTCAACTCTACATGAGATGGTTCATCCATGCCTATGATTCTTTTAATCATGTTTGAATGTCACACGATTAGACTCCATATCAGCTATTGATTGGCACAATTTCCATGTAAATTAAGTTATAACTTAAACTAAAACTAGCCTGAACCAATTAATTTCAAATGCCTATGGGTGCCTAATTTTATACTAGTGATAGGCAGTATTAAAATGTAATTTATATTGATGATCATGGTAAGATGATAAGAGAATACATTCCAGTAATTTGTGTGATTAACATTATACTGTAATTCATCTACAATTTAATTTCTGTCATATTTGTGGTCTCTAAATCTTTTAAATTTTTGAATGAACACTGTTTCCTATTAATTACCTTTTCATCAAAATACATTATCATCATCCAGATTTTTTTTCTTCTCTTCTGTGTAACATTTCCATTAATAAACCTGTTTCAATATGAGAAAAGAACAATTCATCCCCACTATCCCTAAGGACATTCTCTAGATATGTTGGTAATGGAAATTTTACATGTGCAAGAACAGGAAGTCTCCATTTAACAACAGTAATTATGATTGGCAACTCCTTCACTAAATGTAGCAGTCATAAAGTGCAATGATGGCCACACTAACTAGCAGCCCAGCTGCCATCAATAGCCAAATCCTACACATCCCAGTCACATAATTTCCATTTGCGACCTCCTGCTGATGTCCTCATTGATTTTGCTTATTTGAAGCTGGCAATGAAGGTTGCAACTGGTGATCACATGACTGCAGGATGCTGCGACTATAGTAACTGCAAGCCAATTGCCAAATCACAATTACCTGACTACGGTGATGGCCAGAAACTATGAGGAATACACACACACACACACACACACACACACACACACACACACACACTTTAGGAGACTAAAGAAGCCTGTCACAAATTTTACTTATCTTCAGATGTCTTTACTCCCCTATGCAAAAATCTGATTACCTGTAGATGTTTTGGATTACATTGTTTTAACTATTCTTTCTATCAGATGTGGATAGAAAAATCCAGAGAAGAACTAGAAAACTCTCTTTGGAGTCATCTAATGTCTGGAATTATAGAATTCAGATCTGTTAGCCCTGAGGTTTTATTGGATTTGTAGTTGATAACATATGAAGGATGCCAAGATGCCTACTCTTGATCATTATATTTGTTTGTTCTTATTTTTTCATATCTCTTTTCTTTTTTGTCTATTTTTATTATATTTAAAAAGTTAAAATACAAATTCCAAATTTTTTTAGAGAAACAAAAAAACACAAAACAGACACTTAAAAAGTGCATTAAAAATACTAACACACATAGATGTATTATTCCCCTTAGTTGAATTATGATAAATATATTACAAAAATATTAATTCCTACCCCTTGCAAAACAGCCTCCTCAAAATTTTAAACTGCTAATTGTATTTGCAAATTATTAACCTATCATCTATCTACCTTATTAATGACATAACAGTTAACAGGTAGAACAATAATAAAAAAGCAGGATTGAAATTTCAAAACAAACTGTTATTGTAATCAGTACATAAAAAATTTATCACATCTATACCAAACAGTCCCAACAATTAACACTAATTTGTCCTGGATCAAATAGCCACATTTGTTTCTTAATACCATCTTTTATCAATTGTTGTCTGGCTAATTATAATAAGTCCATTCTCCAAAGTTGATTTTTCTTCCCCAAGGAGTCCAGATAAAATGGTTTTCCAGTTAAGTATGATAAATCCATTCCCCAATCTCCATCAAATCTTAGAGGAAACCAATTTATCATTTATTCACTCATTCATTTTCCTGCTGTTGTAAAGAATGCAGGCTTGAATGTCAGGAAGGCACATGCTATCCACTCAGTTAGTTCTAAGTCTGTAAAATCCATATATCTTTCAGTCTCCAACAAATCTATTACTTTCAAATCAAATTCCTTTTGTGAATCTGGTTTATCTACAGTTACTTGCATGTGACATTTTTTCACAACCATTATCATTTTGTCAGACTTTTTTTTAAAAAAAGCTTTCAACTAGGGATGCTATCTTACAAAATGGATTTTTTTCCAGATGCCAGCCATATTTCCTTGTCTGTAAACACTGTTGCTCTGTGTAACTTAACAATGGTAGATAGGAGAACTCTTCAGAGACAGGAAACAAAAAAACTTGAAATAATAATTATTCAGAATGAAAAAAATAGATAGAAAAGCAGGGAAGATACTTCCTGGATATTTCAAAATGAAGTTTTATTTAAATAATTACTATAAAATATCAATGAATAATTTATATCATCATCATCAACAACCAATCATAGCAATATCTTTCACCTAAATTGGCTAACATATCTGGGCTGCAAAATTTGGATGATGATGATGATGATGAATGAGCTCATTGATAGGAGCAGAGTTTTCTATAACTTTTTGACATCTACTCTTTCTTTGGATTTTTGTAGCCCAGATCTGGTAACCCTAACTAAATAAAGCTTATTTTAAGTCCTTAGCAAAGAGACTCTTTCTTGAAAGAACTTTTTTTTAAAAAAAACTGCTTTATTATTATAATCTGCTGGATAAAAAGGGCAGATGATTCACAACTATAGTGGAAATAATAGTCAACTGCCAATAGAATTTGTTCTGTAATGTCCTTGCATTTAAAATGTTTAGGAAATCAAAAGCAATTAATATAAAGTTCCTGGAGTGTGCAGAAGTACGATTTAATGGAAATGTCACTGCAGTGTAACTCTGTGGAAAACAAATTTGTGTAGAGATTACTATGTAGATAATCTAAAACGAGAATCTTATAACTGTGACTCTTAATAATTCCCATTTTTTTCTCTTCCTGGTTTATTTTTTTAAAAAAGAGTATAAATGAAAACTAAAATGCTAACAAGTATGAAAGATGTCAAGCAGTGTTTCATTTTTAAAAAATAATTGGTCATGGTGCTTCAATCTCCTTAGGTGGTGATTAAAGCGATCTCAATAAAATAGGGATTCTCCCACTTGATGGGGTCACAGTCGCTCTAACCCTGATCACATGTAGGTAGCTTTTACCATGATGTTGATGCCAAGTCCAGCCATGCATGATAACAAGGCACTGGGAGCTCTCCAAAGGCCTTTGTGCTTACAAAAATTGATCCTGTAACAGACTTGAACTACTGCCAAACACTCCCAAAGATCACGGGTCTTTTGTTTATTTCCTCCAACGATGGCTCTCCCTAGTGACATTCTTGAAGGAAGGTATGCTGGTGCTCACCTATATACCCACATCAAGCTGTATGAATTGTGTGCCTCTTCTACTTCTCTCGGGAGGATGATACCTCATGACTGGACACCAGGCTATTCCTTGGAATGGTTATGTAAGAAACCAGAATGCTGCCAACCAGGAAGATTAGAGTAGGTTATCTTAATTTGGGCAGGTCATTTTTGGGCAGCACTCAGGAATGGCTTGAGGCTATCACAGGAACAAGCAAAGTTACAGGAAAAATGGATCCCTGGCTCTGGGAGTACATTTTTAGTCTAGCTTGCTTCTACACAACTGACTCACTGCTAGACTATCCTCCAACTCTACCTCCACAAGCTAATAATCCTGTTCCACAACAGGAGATCCTCTCAGACTGCCGGACCCTATTAGAGCTTGATCCTACAGTCTTCATGAGGAAGAGAAACATTTTTTTTAATTTTAGGGAGTGTAGCACAACAAAGGTTGAGAACTCTGCAACAAGAAAATTTAGTCACTTTTTCAAAAGAAATATATATCCTCAAATGCTTCTGTCTCTACTATCTTCTGCCTCTACTACCTTTTAATTATATTGTAAATTAAATTATGTACTTTATGCTTTACTATTGTGAGGCTTACTGGGTACTTAGTGCTAAAAGTCAGGATAATCATAATATGCTCTAATGGACAATAAGGTGGTCTATTTCTCATTGCCTTGTCGAGAATAGGGAGACTGGAAGATGGGTATGGAAAGACCGAATGAAACAAAATGGTCTCAGCAAATGAAAAGTTATGTAGTATATTTGCAGGCTATTTAAGTATATTTAAGGTGCTGGTCTGTTGCTCAGTGGTCCAAAGTCCTCTTTTCTGATGAGAGCAACTTTTGCATCTCATTTGGAAACCAAGGACCCAGAGTCTGGAGGAAGAATGGAGAGGCACACACTGCAAGATGCTTGAAGTCCAGTGTGAAGTTTCCACAGTCTGTGTTGATTTGGGGAGCCATGTCATCTGCTGGTGTTGGTCCACTGTGCTTCATTAAATCCAGGGTCAACACAGCCATCTACCAGGAGATTTTGGAGCACTTCATGCTTCCTTCCGCAGATGAGCTTTATGGGGATGCTGACTTGGCACCTGCCCACACTGCCAAAAGCACCAAAACCTGGTTCAATGACCATGGGATTATTGTGCTTGATTGGCCAGCAAACTCGCCTGACCTGAACCCCATAGAGAATCTATGCAGCATTGCCAAGAGAAAGATGAGAGACATGAGACCGAACAATGCAGAAGAGCTGAAGGCCACTATTGAAGCATCTTGGTCTTCCATAACACCTCAGCAGTGCCACAGGCTGATAGCTTCCATGTCACGCCGCATTGAGGCAGTAATTGCTGCAAAAGGGGCCCAAACCAAGTACTGAATACATATGCATGCTTATACTTTTCAGAGGTCCGATATTGTTCTATGTACACTCCTTGTTTTATTAATTGCATGTAATATTCTAATTTTCTGAGATTGTGGATTTGGGGTTTTCATGAGCTGTATGCCATAATCATCACAATTATGACAAATCACGGCTTGAACTATCTTGCTTTGCATGTAATGAGTCTATCTCATATATTAGTTTCCCCTTTTAAGTTGCATTACTGAAATAAATGAACTTTTGCACGATATTCTAATTTTTCAAGTTTCACCTGTACATTGGTTCCTCTGAAAAATTGATTTTAAATGTTTTGAAAGTTTTTCCATTAATAATTGCCAAACCTAAATTAAGCTCTTTTTTGTGAATTGTTTGTCTATTCTGCCTTGTTATTGTATGACTATACATGAACATATTTATGTATACAAGCCAAACATTATTTTTGTACCTTATGAGTCTTAGCAACAGTCACTATTTTATACGCATTTGAATGCAATCTAGAGCGTGATGTAGACAATTGCATGCAAAGTTGGTATTTTTCTTCCAATAAATCTTCATAATTCTTGTACTTTGACAGCTGGCTGACCTGCCGCTCATGGCTTATAAAGACAATTACTAAAAACAAAATGATTTTTTTTCTTTATCCTGTTAGAAAAACAGAAGCAAACCAGTATAAATTAAGATGCTTAATGGGTCGAGAAACATATACCAAACTGTTCAGGGACAAAACAACACAGTTTAACTGATGCATTACACTTAAATTTCCCTGAATGCAATAGTCTGATTTTCTTAACTATGTGTGCTAAAAAAAATTAATTAATCATTTCCTCTCACTTTCATTTATCAATATGATGAACAGTGCCATGATGCAATCAGCAAGTAAAATATAATTTAAAAACCAGAAAAAAGGATTCTCGAAACATAATTGATTCTCAGTCATATTAGCGCAACCAACATCAGTCAGTCAATTTCATTTCATTTCATTCTGAATCTGCAGTGTTTTTAGGGATTTTTCATAATTTTAGTAAAGCTAGTTGGCTTCATTTGTGTAATTATTTCCTCGGGTTCTTGAGTGAATCCTCTTTTTTTACTGTATACAATATGGGAACACTTAATAATACTGCTATTTGTGAAATGATGAGAGTCCTTTTTTTTTTTACCGAGCATGCAATAAATCTGGCTTTAAGGCTGGAATTTCAATTTACTTATGGAATTTGATGTGGAATACTGCAACAGGAAAATAACTAAAACAATCTAATAAAATAGCAAGAATTGGTTTTCTGTACTTAATAGTGTATTGTAAAATGCTGTGTATAGTTATTCCACAAAGTTGGCAGCAGGCACTATGCTCCGACAGAGCATAATTAGCAAGGTTTGTTCTAATAACACAGGTACAGGACACTTGAGGAAAGCTTCAAAACTAATCAATTTATTGTGAGTGATTGTTACTATGTTATAATTACCTCATTTGGCAGCAATGAGAGCAGCCAATTGATCATTTAACTGATTACATACTTATTTTATACCAGGCTTCTTCAACCACTGACATAATTTCTCATGGAGATACAGTGCTTATTAAAACTTTTATAGACCCCAGAGGCAACAAACTTTTCAGAAAGGTATCAGTATTTGCCAGGTAAATTTCCAGGGTAACTTCCAGACATGTCAAACTTGCAATGTCACATGACATCGCATGACGTATCGGAGCTTTTTCTCCATTGCTGGCATTGGGGTGGGTGCGGTTTCCTGATGACGTGTCCAGCCCACGGTCTGCCACTTTGACACCCCTGACCTAGGCTCTTCATTTTGTCAAACGTTATTTCAACAGTTAAGCATTTTGTTGCCTTAAAACAAGGATAAAATGGCACCTTCCTATTTCAGTTGCAAAAGCTAAGCCAACCTATAGCTGAATCCTCAGTAGGAGGGTTGGGTCTTTTCACCTTATCTGAAAAGAGATCTTAGGGGAAGGTGAGCAATTTGTGGCCCTAGGATTCCTCTTACCACTAGTGCTGAAAATTGGCAGAAATTCTGAGATTATAAGAGATAACATTAAAGCTACAGATTTAGTCATAGAAGAGGCTTAACATAATTTAAGGAAAAAGAACCTCAACAAAGAAACCTGTCAAAAAACAGTTCCATCAATTTTATATCACTGATGCTCCTATTGTAGCTCTTAAGACTTCTTCCTCAGCTCATAATCACCAAAGGATTACCCATCTCTGATTCGAAAAATGCAGAGCAAACCAAATGATGCAGCTGTGTCTGTTCTCCAATACCTATTAGTCCTATTTTCCTGCATCTGCTACTCAATACATCCACCTCCTACTTATTACTGAAGCTATTCTTGGTTTTGGCAATGTAATTTATCCTGACAAAAAGGAGCTGACTTTTAAGTTGAAGAATTCAGTATATGGTCCTCTGAATCAAGGACTAATATTTGTCTGTGTACATATATCTGGTCTACATTTCCAATGTTTTACAAAGAACTGAAAATCTTCTATCCCAAAAGGATGACAGGGCAAGAAGGGCTTAATAACAAATTCTATGGTATGTTTATGTGAGAAAATAAATGCTATAAAATGTGAAGCTATGAAGCCCAATATCTCTGGGCTGTCAACAAGTGTTCATAACCACAACATTCAGTGAATGTTTAAATGCTTTCTTCCACTTGAGTAATAAGAAGTCTATCACTTTGGCAACATGGCATTTTAGCTGGCTCTTTGTTATCACCATAAGAGTAGACCGCTTTAAGTTCATTGTCTAAATCAGTGTATACCCGGTAATGGTTGATTATTCACTTTTTAATATTGTTAACAGCATTATCTAGGTTTCCTCCATACATGAATACAAATGAAATAGCTAATATTTTGACAGCATGAAAGCAATTTGCCTTTACCTCAATGGTTGTTAAAACTGAAATCATTAATTTCATTTATGTGTTTGTGTGTGTTCCATGTCGTTTATCATTTTAGAAGGTCACAGCACCACAAAAATTTAAAAATAATTTGGATTATTCTCACATCACTTATTTTTTATTACCAAATTTTAAACTAAAAATCATAATTGACTTTTGCAGAATTGCCCATTGCAGGCTTATATAAGTAAAATGAGGAACAAAAACAAGAGTCAACTTTGTGTTACTATCCAAAGTAGGAACATTGATATTTTTTCCCCATTTTACCTGGGTAATCCCATAGCTAAATTGCATTAGCAAATGAGGGGGAAGGGGAGAATAACAAGTTTTGACAATACTCTCCCTATGCCTGTGCAAGTCTTGTCAGTTTTGTTGTTTTTTTTTAATTTTGACCTTCTACAAGATATTCATTGGGGGGGCGGGCAAGCCATAGTTTGAATAGCCATTCCAAACCCAGGATATTCAATCCCAAGTTTTTATTTTATGTCATATTTACTAAATAGATTTAGATTTAGAGATTTGGATCTAGATTTAGATTTATTCACAAAGAGAAAAAAAGGTTTACACTGAAAATTTTAGTACTGCGCATGTTTATCTAATTTGGTGACTACACTTATCAAGTTTTATTTTAGACTGAAAAAAGTTAATGATGACCAATATCTATCCAAATAAAAGTAAATCTTACTTGTACATCAGCATCTGTTTATCTGTATTTCTCCCACTGTATAGTTTGTACCAGGCTTTTATCAGAATTGTGCAAAGATTTGAGGGACTGCTTCAGTTCAATGAAGATTCAGTTGAATTACCCCTCTGAAGCAGATCTGCAATTGAAATAGGGACAGGCTTCAAACTAGTGGATTGAATAAGGTGTCTGTGAAGCACTTTGCAAACTTGATGGCTCTCCCCCCCACTCCCCACTTCTACTATTGGTATAGACAACATACAGTATTGCAACTTCTATCCCATATGTGGAGAATGCTGGGTGGGGGCAGCTGAGTTATCTAAAGAGTATTCTGGCACTAGTAGTAGCAGCCAGTTAACATTATCATCTTGATACACTGTCATAGAACTTTGGAATGGCAGTCATGATCAAATTAAGCATCTAATTAACTTCTCAGCTCTAAACTTCTTTAATGTGGAGATAAACCTTAACTTTGCCTTTGTTCTAAATTTGATCATTGGATTGTGGCTTATACAGACTACCTAATCAAGACTGTGAGAGCTGAAATAACAATGCTAGAAGACACCAAAGACAGTTGTCTACATCTGACTGTCCAATGCTGAGAAATTGGTGGTCTTCAGCACAAAGAAGAAGAGGCAGATGCAGGATATAAACTCTGGAGCTGACAATTGGTGCTAGATTCTTGCTTCTGTAGTACCTGATTTTTCTCATTTTAGGAATTTCTTTAGAACATGTAATTAAAGCAACTTATCTAAAAATTATCTCTGTCTTCCACGACTGGAAGCATACACAGAGATAAATTTAAATCTGTGCTCAGGTGAAGTTCTGAGAAAAGATTTTTTTAATTTTATTTTTAATTTTTAATTTTTTTAATTTTTTAAAAAGATTTTTTTTTAATTCTGCATAATGTGAGCAGCAAAGTCTCTAGATAATGAACAAAAAGGGCCCAGGCTTACGGAGGCTAGCATTCACTCTTTTTAATGGCAAGAATGTATGCCACTTTCTCTGTGTGAAACTCTTTCTCTACAATATATTTCTATCACATTTCATTTCACTATACCAGTTTGTTGCCTGCCATCCTAAGATATGGCCAAGAAACCATGACTCTGATACAATCAAATCCTACCCAGCATAGGCTATACTTTCCCAAAGCACTGTCGTGTCTGGTACCACCATGATAGTTCCATCTGTTGAGGGGGTCAAACCTTGCCAGAAAGCTATGTCAATTTTCATTCTACTAAACCCGGTGATTGGAGGGAGAGGCCACAAGTGAATGAGTATTCTTCTGAGACCTCCCCAGAAGAAATTACAGTCTGCCAATGTGCCATGCTCAACTTGGCATGACCATGAAGTCAATGATAAGCAAATGTTGCTAACAAAAGCCATTATTTTCCAACAAACTATGCCAAGGTTCCTCACACAACACAACTCAAGTATTAGCACAGTTATATCGCTCCACAATGAGTATTCTTCAATATTGTGCTTGGCCTGGCCCTTCAAAAGCATGTACAAAAGAGCTTACTTTAAAAGCAGTTCTTGAAGGTTTTTATTTATATAGTGGGCTACTTTCTGTCTTGGTTCAGTCAATTTCTCTAGAGACTCTTTGCTAGACAATGTGGGAGTTTCTCTGCTGTCCTTTCCACATTTTTGCTATCTTTGCCTTGACAAAAGAACAAGGCGAATATTTCATAAAATTACTGTGAATGCCTTGAAGCTCTTTGCAGGTTAATGACCTTTAGTTCTTCTATTCTTGCTATTTCCATACCCATTCTGACAAAAAAAAATGAAGCAGCTGCAGGAGTTTTGATATTTTCCCACAGTAGCCTACGGACAAATCCTTTTTTCTTTTTTAACTGAACCTTGCATTTTAAAGCAGTTCACACTGAATGGGTTTGGCCTGAAGTTGAAGATTTGAACTGAATTCCCCTTCCAATCTATAATCCCTAACTTCTAATGAATCAGACTATCCTCCTACATTTGGAATGGTCCATAACACTTTCTCTCTTGTTCAGTAATATCCTAAGTTATCCCATGCAATATGCAACTGAAATATCCATCTTGTTGAGTGGGTATATTTGCTGAAAGTAGCCCAAGAATCTGGTGTGTTCTTCTCTTTGGTGTTTGTTTCCAGAAAGACTCAGAAAAAAAGGAATAGGTATTATAATCACTGCACTCACATTAGCCTAGAGTAGATCTAAAACAAAAAAAGAGAATCAAAAACTGCAGTGCTACTATTTATTCTTCACCTGGAAAGAGAAAACCAAGCAGACTACAGAAAAAGTAAGTTCCCTGGAAATCAGAAAGAAAGAAAAACATGCTGAAGATGGGTACACTGGCCTATGCATATAAGACTTGGAAATGCTGAATTGAGTGACACAATCATTTTTCTCTATGGACACCACTGAATCTTGGAGAATTAAATGTCTAGCTGAGAGAAATAGAACGGAATATGAATATCAATGTTTCCTGCCTGACTCTTAAAGCCAGCAGATGCTGTGCACCTGGGATAATGCCAGCTACGTGATCTTTCTGAATATTAATCTAATTTGGGCATGAGGAGAAAGCAGGGAGATTCAGCATAATTAAACTGCAAGCATGGATATTGTGCATGTACGCACAAAGACCACAAAGATAACTAATTAAATGAAAAAAAAGCTTTCATAAACTTTAAAAAGAAACTATTTTTACAAACTTCTACAAACATCC
This sequence comes from Vipera ursinii, assembly GCF_947247035.1. Lineage (NCBI taxonomy): Eukaryota > Metazoa > Chordata > Lepidosauria > Squamata > Viperidae > Vipera > Vipera ursinii. Next base: position 92,587,917 of record NC_139514.1, on the reverse strand, counting down.
TAGCTTGATAGATGGTGGTCACATGTAATGCTTTAGTTTTGATGGAAGGGGCATTGTAATTTCTATGTAACAAGTACATAGTTCATGCATTTAAAATATACATTTAAGTGACTGCTGGAGAAATAGATAGATAGATAGACTGTTGTAAAGATCTAAGAATATTAATTGTGAAAGAGAGCTGAAAGCGCTTTCTGCTGAATGCATTCACAGAGGAATCAAGTACAGATTTACAGTAGCCATCTTTCAGATCTTCACATTAAGCAGGCAAGAATCTTTAAAAGCAGTCAGGTTGGACATTTTAGTTCAAAGTGCACTGATGAATATTCTTATAAACCTGCATTATAAGATATCTTTAAAATATTTAGCTGGTAGAAACATTAATCTACCTTGTGAGCCAAACAGGATTAATCCCAGTTAGTATTTGGATGGGGAACCACCTGAGAATTTTGCAACTGTAAACTAGATTGGGAAAACATTCTGAAAAATAGATAGATACCATATTTTCCTGTGTATAAGACGACTGGGCGTATAAGACGACCCCCCAACTTTTGAGATGATTTTCAAGATTTTTTGTCTTATACGCCGGAAAATCAGCGAGCCCGGGAAGGCACGCCCTCCCCTCTCACTGTGGAGGAAGCAGGGCAGGCTGGCATCTGGCGGGAGCCGGCTGGGCAGTCTTGCACACACGCACGCTCCCCGGCTCCTAAGGAGTCCTTGGGGAGCCATGGCAGGCGCCTCACGCTCTTCCCTCTTGAGGCAGCATCGGCGGAGCCGTCTGGCGTCAGGCGGGAGCCGGCAGGGCAGTCCTGCGCACGCGCACGCTCCCCGGCTGTTAAGGAGTACTCCTTAGCAGCCGGGGAGTGCGCGCGTGCGCAGAACTGCCCTGCCGGCTCCCGCCCGACGCTCTTCCCTCTTGAGGCAGCATCGCTCCCCGGCTCCTAAGGAGGGAAGAGCGTCGGGCGGGAGCCAGCAGGGCAGTCCTGCACACGCGCGCGCTCCCCGGCTGTTAAGGAGTACTCCTTAGCAGCCGGGGAGTGCGCACGTGCGCAGGACTGCCCTGCCGGCTCCCGCCCGACGCTCTTCCCTCTTGAGGCAGCATCGCTCCCCGGCTCCTAAGGAGGGAAGAGCGTCGGGTGGGAGCCAGCAGGGCAGTCCTGCACACGCGCGCACTCCCCGGCTGCTAAGGAGTACTCCTTAGCATCCGGGGAGTACACGCGTGTGCAGGACTGCTCTGCCGGCTCCCGCCCAATGCGGGATGGCTCCGCCGATGCTGCCTCAAGAGGGAAGAGCGTGAGGCACCTGCCATGGCTCCCCAAGGACTCCTTAGGAGCCGGGGAGCGCGCACGTGCGCAAGAATGCCCAGCCGGCTCCCGCCAGACATCAGCCTGCCCTGTTTCCTCCACAGTGAGAGGGGAGGACATGCCTTCCCGGGCTCACTGACTTGCAGCCAAGCCGGAGCCAAAAGGGGCTTTTCCTTCCACGCACCCTTTGGAATAGACGCAAGAGCTCCTGGGGTCTGGCGTTTGCAAGGGGGAGGGGAAGGGGCTGAGAGGCTCTTGGGGGTGGGAAGGGAGAGTCACATTGGAGGGGGGACTGGACTAAGGAGGCTTGAAGTTGCTTTGCAAGAACGGGGGCGCTCGATTGATTTATGTACTATTTTCCAGCATATAAGATGACTGGGCGTATAAGACGACCCCCCAACTTTTGAGATGATTTTCATGGGTTAAAAAGTCATCTTATACACCAGAAAATACGGTAGATAGATAGATAGATGATAGATAGATAGATAGATAGATAGATAGATAGATAGATAGATAGATAGATAGATAGACAGACAGACAGACAACATCAAAAACTGATAACCAGACTTCCTTTATCTATCATATTCTTAAAAGTTTGTAAAATATCCCTGAAACTTTTAAAATTCAAGTCTATGTAGAACGGGCAGTTCAAACTGCCGGCTTGCGGGCGGGATGCGTCATGCCGAAACTGCACCCACCTCATTGCCAGCAATGGGGGAAAATTCGCAACATCACGCGATGTTGCGAGTTTGACATGCCTGATCTAGAATTTCAGAGACAAATTACTTTCCATATTCACTTTTCTGTTCCTCTACAAATAAAGTTTAAGCACTTGTTATCCGACATGAAAAATTAAAGAAATTAATGTTTTTGTAAAACTTTTTATAAAAACTTTTTAAAAAATTCATTATCTTTTTAGCCATCATAGGATATAATTGTATATTTTTAAAAATGAAATCCACAATATGCTGTTATTGAATACATTGTATGTAATAAAGGAAAAAGAAAAAATCATATTTAACTTAAATTTATCTATGTTACAAGAGAGATAAATCAGTCTGCAAATAATAGCATTAAATTGAATTTTCTAATGAAAGGTTTAATTCTCTAACACTATGATATACTGTGATACCTTACAGTGGCTAGTTTAACAAGACGTAAAAAAGTCCCGATGCAGTATTACATATGAATATAAGTACTATATAGACAACAGAAAAATTCTTGCTAATCCCAGCTTCTTGGCAAGATGGTGTTCAATATAAGTGGGGTTTATAACCAATCTTCAAAGTTTTGGTTGTGCCAGGACTCCCATGGTTACATGATTGTAATCTAGATTCACACTTATGACTGTTGTAGCATCCCATTGTCACATGATTGCAGTTTGTGACCTTCTTTGTAGCTCCCCATAAGCAAAGTCAATAAGACAGCTGGCAAAAAGGGTTGCGTGTTGCTTGGTTAAGTCTCATATCCACACACTTTTTGAGTCTCACTGCACTGGCACTATGCCTCCACAGCCCCTCTCACACCTGGTAGCAGCTATGCCAAGCCCTTCATGCTTGTGCCATGTCATGCCTTTCCACCACTTGCACACCCTCTCTGTCACTGCGTTTTTTTCTGTTTTGTCAGCTCAGCACGTCTCACTCTGTTTTTCTGCCAGCTGTATTGTACTCTTATCATTGTAACCAAGGTGATTGTCACATGTCCAGCTATGTTTTGGTTTCATGTCTGGACCTACTATGATGTGTGCATGTTCAGACACAAACTTACTTTCTTTCTTTTTCTCTCTGTGCTGTCTGGTGAGAGCATGTAGTCAGTTAGGAGTTTTTCTTTGTTTTTCTGATTAAAGTTTTATTACAGTAGAATATGCTTCGGGTTTTCTTTATTTTACCTGACGTGCACCATGCGTCAAATGAACCACGGTTCATCGCCCTCAGATAGGGAGGTTTTGATTTACCCCCCTGACACTCTCCTCCCTACAGCCAGTGGTGGGATTCATCCAGTTCACACCACTTCGGCAGAACCGATAGCTAATTTTTTGTTGCCCAGGCCCAAAATGGACTTTCACAAGCGGCATCCACACAGAGAACCAGTTGTTCACATATTTGAACCCCACCACTGCCTACAGCAGTCACTTCAAGCCCCATTCATGAACCCCACTGCTCTTTCTCCCACTGAGTATCAGTCACTTACCTGCCTGCTGGTTTGCTTGTGAGCCATCTGGGTCTTCTAACTTCTTGACCCATGATCCTCACTTAACAACAGCAATGGAGACCGCAAGGATTGCTGTTTCTAATTGATGCAATCACATATCATCACACTTTACAACCTCATTGTTTAGTGGTAGCAATTCCAGTCCCAATTGCTGTTGTAACTTGAGGACTACCTGTAGTTTGCAAATTTTGAAAGAAATGGAATTTTCCTATCTTCTTTTCTTTACACCTTCTGTATTACTTTCCAGGGTTCCTGACTATTAGAAACATTTTAGGTAAATGTGGGAAATAAAATTATGAGTTCTAGACAGAGTAGGGAGTTTGTAGAATTTGTTTATCCCTCATGAGTTAACTTTAAGAAAATGGACTAGTTTGCAAATGAGAAGAACAATTAAACTTAAGAAACATTATAGTTTCATTTTATTAGGAAGTCCTGCCAAGACAATATGTTTCAAGAGTAAACAGCCAGGTTCTACCTTGTTCATGATCCTTTTTAGTCTTTTAGAAATGTTGTGTCACTTTGCTGATAAATTAACAGATTCATTTACTAAACCTACTTCTAACATCTACAGTCCTGTTAATTAGCTGTGTTGCTGCTACCAAAGTTACTAAAATAATGGCCAAACTATTAGGAGGAAAGAATGGAATCTCCATTTACAGAATATACTATGAGAATTAAATTAAAGCTATTGAAATTTCTGAAGTCAAACTCAAAAGTATTATATTACAGATGAATGTCTTCCTTCCCTCATGTGTGCCAGAGTAAAATCTACTTGAAATAAAGAGGTTAGTGAGCTACAAGCTGAACAGGATTTGAAATGGCATATCTAAATTTACTGTACAAAACTTGCTCCTTTTCATATGGAATGCCAAGGATTTACACTGTCATCAGCAACTGAAAATGTGAATAAATTATAAATATGCCATAATTTCATCCACTTTTCCTTGTGCCCAGAAAAGAATACATAAACATAGGCATCTGTTCTTAACTGTAATGGCACAAAAATGATAATACACACATTGTGATGTCATATTTCATCTTATAGTATTCAAGGCTTGGAGTTTGCATAAAACTTACCCAGCCTTGTTCCCCTCCTTCAGATAATTATGCATCCAAATTACTCATTCGTAAACGCAGTACCATCTTCTGAAATTTAGTTCTTATAATAAAATCAAAAGAATGTCATTCCACTATTGTTTCGAAAGTACTATGTACAACTAGGATGTAATAAAGCAATAATTCAGATAGAAAGATTAAGATATCATGCAGCAGTGACAGTATTAAGCAGGTATCACATATTGTTTCTTAAGACTTTTAACCATTTTATTACTAAAAATTGAAATCATTGATTCAAGAAAATAAACCTATGGCTGGCCCTATTGCAGTTTTTAATTAGATTTGACAGGTCAAATCTAATCTAGTAGGTCAAATGGTTGTAACTGCTAAAACTAGAACTCTACAACATCTGGAGGGCCACATCTTTACTTACGTTGTTTTATTTATGATCAAAAACAATTGTATATTGCATACAATTTAAAACAAAAAAGTGGAAAAACATAAATCACATACAAAAAAGAATACAACACAATTCCATAGGATGTGTAAAACATCTGAACAGCAATAGAGATGAAACAAAATATGGACCCTCTTCTGGGGATTTTTAAGAACACATCTACTTCTTAAGTGAATTAGACAGATATTAAGAACACATTCTCCTTCTTAAGTGAATTAGACAGATATTAAGGATATTATTAAGCCAATGCTACAAATCAGAGAAAATGGCCAATGGAACCTCTGACTGATTTGAGGGATTATTGTATCTTCTCCCTATAAAGCTGATGAAAGCATTGGAACTAACAAACATGAAAGGACTCCAATTTGACATTCAGTTTAGTTTGCTGGGATAGTTAAGGAACTATATACTGAAGCACACTGCTTCACCTCAGTATTGCCTTTCTCAGTATAAGTGGGATCAGAGTTGAAGCAGAAAAGTCACAGTCAAAGTTCCAATTTTATGTCTTTTTTTCTGATTATCTACAAGGATCAATGGGGCTAAAGATTCCTCAATAAAAGCCAATTTCTGCCAAAATGTTAAATGACAAGAATATCATGTATGCCTCTTCAGATTCTAGGTGCAAAGAGGAGTTGAAGAGCATTGAAGGATGCGAAGCAAGACTCTTAGGGATTTTTATTATATCTTTGTAAACACAAATCTGTGAGCTGTAAAGCAAAACACTGACCACCTTAATTATCCATTAACAATAGCAGATACATAGCTGTTACCTGTATTGTTCGCAAAACATAGTTGGTATCACATTTTCATCTATGCATTATAAGCTTCCTGTCAACGTTCAACTGAATTTGGCTGCAGCCATCTTTACTTTGTTTTCAGTTGCCACAGTGATGGGAGGGGGGAGATGTATTCTCTTAGTTTAGACATAACAATAAATTGTTCTGTGGGAAGCAAGGTCAAGTTACCTACGTAAGTTTTGGTGTTCTGTGGGAAGCAAGGTCAAGTTACCTAATTGTTCTATGGGAAGCAAGGTCAAGTTACTTAAGTTTTGGCTTTTTAACAGCTACTGTTAGAAAGCCCACCAAAGTAGTTAATTGGGTATTGTGATTTATGACACACTGCAGGAGTGGGGAGTTCAACTTGTTACTTTGTAACCTGGGGGGGACTTTCAGTCTTGGTTTCACCATTGTTCATGCTGATACTATGTAGCCATTAAATGTATTCATTGGGGAAAGCAATTGCCTCGGAGTTCTTATTTCTACTGGTCTTATTTATCGGAACCATGACACTTCCTTTATAAACCTATTACAGGTAGTTCTTGACTTATGACCACAATTGAGCCCAAAATTTATGCTGTTAAGTGAGACATTTGTTAAGTGAGGTTTGCCTCAATTAATGACCTTTCTTGCCACATTTGTTAAGTGAATCATGGGAGTTGTTAAGTTAATAACATGGATGTTAAGTGAATCTGGCTTCCCATTAATTTTGCTTGTCAAAAGGTTGCAAAAGATGATCACATGGCTTTGGGATACAGCAATGGTCGTAAGTATGAACCAGTTGCCAAGCATCTGAGTTTTGAGCACATGATCATGGGGATGCTACAAATGTTGTGTGAAAAATGGTTATAAATCACTTTTTCAGTGCTGTTGTAACTTTGAAGAGTCACTAAATGAACTGTTGTAAGTCCAAGACTGCCTGTACAGTAATGTTGTGGATGGATAAGCACATCATCAGCACAAAGAAATCCCAGGATAGATCTGGCTGCCATTTTGGGGGTTGGGCAATTTTGGGCCAATCACTTCCTCTCAGCATTAAAAGACAATGGCAAGCCACTTCCAAAAATGTTGCCAAGGAACTGCACAGATATGTCCAGGCAGTCACCAAGACTCTGGAATGACTTGAAGAAAGAAGACAAAAAGGTTTCCTATAGTCTTCTTTTAATTATTCCATATTTGGTGGTATACTATGCAAAGGATAAGATTAGTATAGATATCCCATTTACCTGTAATGAATACATTTTATTAATGTGTGATTACAATTTGTAAATAAGATGCTAGAGTTATATACTTTCCAGGAAATACCTACAATAATATAGGGTTGCCTGTCTTATACAAGATGTTCCTAGGTGACTCAAAATAACAATCAATGAAACCAAAATAAATAAAAGCAACCAAATCCCAACACAATATCACATATCTCAACCATTATGATGCAATATCCCATAACTCTACATATTCTCACATTTGCTGGGCTCATTTTTATCATAGTTCAATGTCCTCTGGAACATTAGTAGGTGGGGGTCTTCCCAATCTCAGCAGGAAGATTCTTTCAGAAGGTCAGGGCAGGCACAAAGATGGCATATCTCCAAGGTGCCACCAGATTGCAATAGTTAAGGAAAGGGGCTGGAGTGTGCCCACCCTATCTAACTTGGTGGGAAAGGCAGATGCCCTAAGGGAAAGGCAAGCCCACAAATAACTTGCCCCATTCCATTGCCAGCTTTAAAGATCATAACCAGCACCTGAATTGAATCAGAAAACAACCAGGAGCCAGTATAGTTCATGCATCAGCTGGTGAAACATGAATGAATAGCCAAGTACATAGAACTATATGTCACTGCATGTGAGACCAATTGTAATTTCTGGGTGGTCTTCAAGGACAGTCCCACATAGATCACATTGTAATAATACAACAAGAAATGACAAGGTATGAGTGACAGTGAGCAAAGTCCCCTGATCCAGGAAAGAATGAAATTATTGCACAAATTGAACCTATGCAAAGCTCCTTCTTGCCATAACCTCCACCTGTTCCTCAAGCAACAGCCATGAATTCAGGAAGACCCCAAATTTTGAACTAATTCTGGAGAAGTGCTGCTCCATTGAGAGGCAAGAGTAGAACTCATTGGATCCCGGGGGGTCAAAATCCCTGTTAGGCATATGATGTTAGCCTACAATGTTGGGTTGAAAATATATTAACCATGATGTTATGTCTTTAAGATGTTAATTGGCCAATGGGTGTGTAAGTGTTCTCATGGCCATAAGAGGGAGCTAGCAACGTAGCTTCTCTCTCTCTCTGTATTCACTGCTCTCTACTGTTACTGTTTTTGCTCTGTTACCTGAACTGTGTGTTGACCTCTGGACCGGTAAGAAGACTTTGTATTTTGGATTGCTACTTGGACTGTTTATTTTTAACTGTGCATTTTTGTTTTTACACCACCTTAAAGTAAACTACTTTTTGCTTTTACAACTCAGTATACTCTTGTGTTTACTGTGTGACTCTTATTGCTCTCAGTACCCTTCCTTGTCTGTGCAACTCTTTGGTAGCACAAGGAGACCTCTGCACAACAAAATTCCTTAACAATCCCAAAATTCCATATCCACTCCATCTTTCCAGGGCTGAGTCTAAACCAGTTCTTCACCATTCAGGTCTCACAGCCCACCTGAACAACATCACCTGTCCTGGAATGGAGATATAAAATTGAGTGCTATCTGTGTACTGATGATACCAACCCAGGCTCTCAAATGATCTCACCCAGTGACTTCATATACATTTAAATAGTTCAAAGAAACATTAATATAAAATATTGAAGGAACTCCTTTACCACTTAGTTGGACAGTATTTGGCTATAAAATTATAATGATGAAAGGAAACACCATGATTCTTAATGATTTCTAAATAATTATAATCATTAGAGATTACCAAAGATTAAATTTGTTTACTGAAATTAGCAAAAATTGGAGTGGACTTCAAAAGTCCAGGGTCTTTTGTTGTTCTTACTCTTCACAACTATAAAAGTTGTTAGAATTGTAATACAATTAATAAAAGATAAAAATTTTGCACTGAAGTGGATTTAATCAGTCTACAAAGAAAGTTGTTTCTATTCATTTACATATGTACAAACATATTTAAATAAAAAACACCTATTCTTCTAGGAAAGCAATATTCATGATGGTGAGATTTTTAGGTCAGTATAGTGCAGACATGTAAAACACAAGGTCCGGGGGCCGGATTTGGCCCGCAAAGTGGTTTCATGCGGCCCGCGAAGCCATTCTGGAAACAGTGAGGGAACGGCCCCCACTGCCTTGGCCCTGCCCCAAAGACCCTCCTTCTGCCAGAGACCCTCAGATCTGTCCCACTCCTCCCCCATAGGCACCCTTGATGCGAACGATGTAGAGCTAGCCACGCCCACCTAGTAGGCCATACGTACTTTAGCCACGCCCACCCAGTAGGCCACACCCACCTGGCCCCCTGAGGGAAACCGTAATGCTGATGCGGCCCTAAATGAAATTGAGTTTGACACCCCTGTGGGACAGTTCAGAACTGAGTGATCAATTTTTCATCTGTCTACTGTAAAAAGGCTACACTTGTATAACCCTTAGCTCTGCTTTCTCTTACCGTAAAGGTCCTTCCTTGAACAAGATGCTGTGAAAGATGCCTGACACAACATGAGGGATGCAGGAAAACATTAACATGCTGGTCACCAACAGTAACAGCTGTTATATAATGTTCTAAAATGATTTCCTGCCACTAAAAGGCTGGAAACAGCACTTCAAAATAATTTAGTTCTGGTTCATGTATCCATTCTGATTTAACTTCAAACAAAACACAAGAAAAGCCACAAATTAAATCTATACTCAGAAATGCTTTGCAAGATAACAGTGTATTTTAAAAAGCGGTGAAAATGTATCATTTTTAGCTGTTGATTTTTTTTAAAAAAAATGTCCCTCAGAATAATGTGCTTGATCTGGTTGACAATTTCAAGTGTCAATAAAAAATAAAAATAGAGAAGACTTATTAAATATACACTTTTCACCCATCTATTTTTCCCCTTTTCTTAGTTTCTGTATGACAGAGCTGCACAAACTTGGTTACAGGTGGCTGGGGATCTTGATTGCTGGCAATACAGCCAAATTTAATAGCAGTCTCCACACCCTTGCACTAGTATAGTTCGGAGATTACAATCCAACCACGTACAGTTTTTAACCCAGAATACAACAGAATAACAACACTCAATATTTGGGATAAGGCAAAAAGATAATAAAATAGGATAAAATGGGGAATACATGACCAAGAATCCAAACCTTGGCCTCAGGGTCTCCACTTGTCTGACTGTTGTAAAGATCTAAGAATATTAATTGTGAAAGAGAGCTGAAAGCGCTTTCTGCTGAATGCATTCACAGAGGAATCAAGTACAGATTTACAGTAGCCATCTTTCAGATCTTCACATTAAGCAGGCAAGAATCTTTAAAAGCAGTCAGGTTGGACATTTTAGTTCAAAGTGCACTGATGAATAAACCTGCATTATATCTTTAAAATGTTTAGCTGGTAGAAACACTAATCTACCTTGTGAGCCAAACAGGATTAATCCCAGTTAGTATTTGGATGGGGAACCACCTGAGAATTTTGCATCTGTAAATTAGATTGGGAAAACATTCTGAAGAAAGCAGAGACTAGCCAGTCTTGTTATACTGCCAAGAAAGCTACCATACATATAATCACCCAAGTTCAGTTCAACAATCGTTAGAAATTGCATACCTACATACTTACATAGAGTTTTGCCCTGTTAAAAGTCCTGACAACAAGAGTTTTAGTAGTACTAATACAGAATACAGATATTGGAGAGAAATCAAAAAGAATATAGATCTGGACCTAGGAAACAGTTCTTAGATGATAGATAGATGATAGATAGATAGATAGATAGATAGATAGATAGATAGATAATAGATAGATAGACAGACAGACAGACACATATATAAATATATACACACACAAACATATATACATATACAGAAATATATATACATACATATACTGTTAATATGCATACATGAGTATGTATGTATATACCTAATGAATAAATACTATTAAAAGCAAGAGGATTAAATAGATTCCAGTGGCTAAAAACAGGAGAAATTGCAACAAAAAAGCATATATAGGTTTAGATTTCTTGTTAGTGACAGCTGAGCTGTCATTTTTGTGACACTAAGAAATGAAGCATTATTGTTAAAGAAAAGGAGATATTACAAAGGCAAAATCACCACAGTGGGAAATTCAGTTGGAAATTTTAGACTATTTCTAAGTTCTATTGGGGGGCAATATTAATCTTTGTTTTTGTATATTATGTTATTGTGTGATGTATAATGTTTATATGGAATATAATGTTTATGAATTCTAGTGGGATTGAGTAGAATGTGGACAAGGGTGATGAAATGGAGGCCCGCTAATTAGCAAAAGCCCACAGTTTAAGACAGACTGCTGGTGAAGAAGAAAGATGAATCTGTTGATGTTACCAGGCATGAAATCCAGAGACACAGTCATGAATGGCAGGCCATCTGTATAACCCTGGCCATATGCCAGATGCAAACCAACAATATCTACTTGGGATCAGATGAAGATTTTCAAGATAAAGGCTTTGATTTGTAAATTGTATATTCTTTATTTATCTGAAACTAGCTGAAGAAGAACAGATACATATCACTTTTTCCTAACCAAAGAGTAGCATGAGAAGGTAGAAAAGGTAATCTAATGCCTTTCTGCTTTCATATTATTTGATTTTTCCACTTTCCTTAGTTCCTTCCTATCAGTGTTTAGCCATGAGTTTTGGTCACATTTTTTTGACCAAAGTGTTTATCACTGGAAGCACAATGGCCCTTTCATGATTCTAATACAAATAACCATCATTTCTTCCAAAGGACCTTAGAATGCAGATCAGGCCCAGACTAGAAATACCTTTTCATTTTAACTCATAGGGAGATTAAAAGAGTTTGGCACAATTTCAAAGGGGTGTTTGTTCCATCAAAGATTAAGGTGAAATATCTCTTTAAAGCTACTTTGAAAAACAACACAGCTTCCCAACACAAAGTGAAGCAGAAGCTACATTGCTTCACTTCAGCTCACTTCTAAGACTTCCTTTGGAAACTCAGATTGCTTATGGACGTTTGAGATGCATGCACAGGAACCTCTTCTCACACTTACTGTTAATACCTAACAGACTTCTGTGTGTGACTCTTCTGGCTACTGAAACTGCTAGTCAAAGTTTTAGGGTGACACAGGACATTTAGGAGAGGAGATTTGTACAATATTACAAATCACATATAGTACAAACTATTTGTTCCAAACCTCATGCATAATAGAGGTCTAAAGATTAAAGCTACATTCATGCCCCTCGCAGCTTCATCTATCACAATGTTTCCAGCAGATTCATTAGAATTTACGACAGGGATAGAGAAACTGTTTCCTTCCAGATACTACTGAAAGACAACTCCCAACAGTCTAAAACTACATGATCAATGTTGCTATGGTCTAGCAAAGGGTCACAAATTTATACTTATTTACAAACAAAGATAAACACAGCTTTGTGTCATGAGGCAAAATAGGGATGCCATAAAAGCAAGAAAATAAGTCTGCAATCTACTGCAGTATGGAAATCTTACATTGCCAATACTTGTCTTATTTATTCAGGTAATAATCTAACCATAAACAAAAAAGTATAATGTAATGGTTAAAGGCCCTGGAAGTTATGGAGATGGCCTTGAACTGAATATTCAGACATCGTGACAGAGGCAAGGGCAGAAGCATGTGCCTGTATCCTTGGGAAAGAAGAAAGCATCAGGAAGAAGCTCCCTGACATAATGTGGTGCAAGTGGGAGTCATGTAAAACACAAGCAGACATGAAGGACTGATGTCATCCCAACAACAGATCTGGAAACTGCTTCTATAGGAAAATTAGAAATAAATTTAATTGAGAGAGGCTATAGTAACAGAATCTTGGAAGTCTACTGTTTTATCTTTCCACCTTGTATTCCTACAAGCACTCTTATACATTCACAATCACTATCTGGTAGCAAACCCCAAGAACATGGAGAGAATATTTTTCTCTGATGGAGAAAATACTATATTTCTTAGGCCAGAATACAGAAAATTGGAAGGTCTGGGTATATATATTAACAGCATCAGTCTCAAGTAGAGAGGACAGAATAGAAGTGGAGGATGGAAAGAAGGAGCCTGTTGTGATTCAGGGTCAGCCTGTGGGTTCGGCAGTTGGGTCGGACGATTCAGAGGAGGAGGAGGGGGGTGTTGGAGAGCTTGCTGATGAGAGCCCTCAGCCAGGCCCCTCCCATCTGGTTACGACACTGACCCAGCTGTGTGAGCCTGACAGCGTGGATGAAGATGACCCACAGCTGGCCCTGTTCAAGGACGCCCGACGCAGGAGGCAGTCAATCAGGAGTAAACAGAGGAAGGCAATGGGGCACCTCGGAAGGAGGCAGAGAGAAGCCACGCCCTGAACTGTATAAAAGGGGAATGCGTGGGAGGGCTGGTTTGCTGAAGGCATCCGTTTGAATAGCTCCTGTTTCATGGTTCGTGTCTTGTTTTGCTCTGTTTTATGTTAATAAATTTGGCAGGCTTAGTTCCAGCCTCTTGCCGTTTGTAAAGGGGTTGTCCCTGCCTTTTCTGCAGGGCCGGTAGTAGGCTGGTACAGAACAGAGCCAGAGATTCCTGCACACTAAATAAGAGTAAACTGTCCCTCTTGCTTTTTACATATTTTGTCTTAAAACAGACAAGTTCTCTAGACCAGGCTACCTTTTCCCAGAAGTAAAAGCTCTGTGTGATACAGTGACAAAAATGTCCCAGATAGTTTGATCCAGTGGTTAAGGCATCAAGTTAGAAGCTAGGAAATTGTGAGTTCTACTCCCACTTCAGGCATGAGAGCCAGCTGGGTGACTTTGGGCCAGTCACTCATTCTCAGCCCAAGCCACCTCATAAGCTAGTTGCTGTGGGGAATATAGGAGGAAGAAGTAATAGATATGTTTATGCCTTATTTAAAAATAATAATAAAGACAGAATAAAGATAATATCTTCAGCCATGAAAATTCAATGATGACTTTGAGCCAGCTTCATAGTATCACTGTTGTCAAGATAAAATTGATGGCAGGGATGCCATGAATGTAATCTTAATGTCCTGTAGGACATACAGTACACTTAAAAAGCAAGTCTAGTGAAAAATAAGCAAAAGGTTATTTGATCAGCAGAATATTAAGCATAAAAATTCTCAGTTTCACACTAATTCTGTTTTAAAAGGACTGCATTCTTAACCATAATGGCATTAAAATGACCAAACATGCATTGAGATATCAGAATACAGTCTTCTCTTTCCTACTTGGATTACAATGTCATGTGTAAATACATAGACTGCAGAATTTGTATTAGGACATCACAATGTTTTATCACTTCCCCTCTTGCCCATTCACCATCACTGGAAATGTATATAATGGCAGCAGGGAAGTGAAATTCCTGTAAGAGGGCACATTTGAAATAGATTGGACCCCCTCCCAAAATTACTTTTCTCATGCTGCAATCATGCTTTAAAACAACTGCATCAAGTTGGTGGGGGTCAGGTCTTCAGAATTAGATTTATATCCTACAGAACATTGAGATGGCAGTCACTGCATTCCTGACATCAATTTTAACCTGACAATGACACTTATATACAGTATTTATAAGCACATTGGCATTCATAGTCAGATACACATAAAGCATATATTTCAGCAAAAAGGGATTAAAACTGTGCTGCCAATAGCTGCAAAACTAATGTAATTTTCATGACCATCAATGGTAGGAAAATGGGCATTGTGAATTTCTCTTTTCCCTCCCAGTGGACAGTATTTTAAATGTCTATGTTTCTGCTGCTATACGCTATTACCAATCTCTGCCTAAGGAAAAATGAAACATAGATTTTTTTTCTTTCCTAACCTAGAATGGCAATCTGCAGCAAGTTGCAGGGCTGTCCAGGACCAATAAGTAATTATAGTAAAGCTCAGCAAGTTTAACTGCCAGCTTGGGATCTGGGCAGAGCTTCCAGATTGTGGGTTGCTAATTCTATTATAAAATGATGCAGATATTATATGCTGTTACAGTCTGATAAGGCTTGACTAGATTTATAGCATGGAAGAGACAGTAGCCAATACACCCAACAATCAATTATTTTATCTTTAAAACAGGGGCTGTGGGCTATGATGAAAGAATGGAATATCCTCACCAAATAGGTAAACATTTGAACAATGACACTGTGGAAGCATGTCTCCATTCCCTTTTACTCTGCTTTTCTTATTGATCATTTGAGAGGCTATATGGGTGAATGACTATTTAAGGATAGATGGATGGATATGAAAGAAAGAGGAGACAGAATGTGAATATAGCAGAAAGAACAAAGACTCTCCATCTGGGTTTAATCTAATCTAACAATCAGTTCTGTGCATAGCTGAGTGAATCTATTCTGTGACCAACATTTTTAGGAAATTTACCAGTTATTTAACTTTGGGCATCACATTTTTCAGTCCTGGCTTAAACACCACAAAGCATCTACATCTTCTGCCTGTAGTCTTTCCAGAGGGCATTAATTCCAAACCAAGTCATTCTAAAGTCAAATAGAAATTAATGAAACACGCTAGTTACAAGTACAATGTGTCCTTCAATGTAATGGGACTTAAGCATTGTTGATGTTATCTGGACTCAGGCAATAACAGATGTTACAACTTTTCTAAGTTACAAATAATTTATGACAGACAGTTAGGCAAAATATTACAAGCTGTATTTATTTTCTAACCTTTGGTTATCACCTGCTAAAACAATTCAGCTATCATATATTGACAAAGGAATCAGTTGTGACCAAAGTGAATTCAAGAAAGTAGCAATATTTCAGACAGGTTAAGATTTGAAATGAAAATAAGTATGACTAAGCAGATCCTTTCAAGCATCGGTAGGTTTCCAATATGTAACCCATTATCTTCTTGTCTTTATTTTTTCTTCAAATGAGAAAGTGATTTTTCCTTTGAAATTTGCAATGTTACCAGTTCTATAATTACCCCAATAATCTTTGCCACATTTCTGCAGTCCCTGGGAGTAGTCTGCTTCTCTCTCTTTTTCACCTGAAATTACACCATTAATAATTATTTTTTTACTTTTCCCTTGAAGAGATTTAATCTTCTCCATACTCAAAGCTAATGCCAGTGTGCTATCAGCATTGTACTTCTATTTCCCAGCTTTTCTTTCAATTTTGCAATACTATGATCTTCAGCAATAATTTTACTGGGGTTAGTATTAAACAAAAAATAAATAAATCACTGTATTTAATAACTGAGTTTAGAGCTGTATATCACAGGGATTCCCATTGATTCACAGTAACTGCGAGATCAAGTATATATAGGTGAAATAAGAAACAAAGTCTAAAATATTGACAATACTTCTGCCCTGCTTGAACTGATCTAGATTTTTTTCATTGCAATTTTCCCTCCATCTTGCTTCTGATTTCCCTAAAGATATCCAAACCCATAGTTTAGACACAGACATCTTTACTCAATTCTTTTAGTGCCCTGGAACTTCCAGAGGGCTTTGCAAACTGTGCTTATTTTCTGGCTCACCTATTGCTGAAAAAATTCTGGAGGTGTTCAATTGGTGGAACATTCCACCATTGCCTCTGGAATGCCCTTTGGATCCTCTCCACTCATCCAGGAAAAGTGCTGCATATCTGTTCCATCTATCTATTCTTCTGTAACAAATGGACATTTGTCTTTAGTGATCACTTTTTCCTCACTGTGATTTATCTTTTTCCCAAATGGCCACCTAGATGCTTATCCTAGCCTCATACTTTCCTTACCTTCCCCAATCCCCAAAAGCAGTGGCCTGAAGCTGTTGCAGAGGATAACAGGAGGCCTGTGGTTATGGAAGAATCCTTAATATCTTCATTACGGAACTTCCAATGTATATTTTCTTCCTTTTCTTGCCAATTCACCATGGTTTCTGTGATGTAGGCTTAGCAAAAGACAATCAGTTTGCAACCACTCACAAGGAGCTACTCCAGGCTGATTCACTGAGATGCCACTATAGGTACTCCTCCCTTAGCAAAGACAATTTTGTTGGTAAGTGCTGTAGTTATTAAGACTTCATGTGACTATGACCTGTGATTTTACTTCCACATCCTTCATTAACCTGTCTTGTCAGAAGCTGGTTGTGAAGCATATGGTATCATTGCAAAGTTATTTTATTTTTGTACAAGGGAAAATGTTAGCCTTTAACCTTGATTTCAGCACAACCTTGATATATACTGAGGAAGAGGCTCAGAGCTGAGTCATTTCTTGACCAGCTGATATACACTTGGAATAAAATTAGAATTATTTTTTTAAAATTTCTATTCTCTCTGTTTTATAATTAAAACTAATCCAAAAACTCTAGATTTATAACAATATTGACAGGACCATGATTATGGCACCAAGGGAAACAGCAATACTCTAAGGAAGGCAGAATATTTTCAAATTACTCAGAGTTATGATGAACATACTTTATAAAGGCTTATAAAATGGATGTAGTCATAATATGTAAACCTCAAGTTCGGACATTTAAAGGATAGACTATGAAGGAAATCAGTATCACTCATTTGTTGCCCACTAATTCTGGATTAACACTGATATTGGTAAAGTGGGTTACAACTTACATTACTGTATTGTATATTCCCTTCCCACTCCCATTACACTTCCTTTGATATATTAGAGCTTTTGCTTCTATCACATATTTACTATATCTGAAAGTTAACCTCAGTTTGATTTGTGCCAGCATGCCAACTTCAAATCATATCTATGATTTTGATTTCTTTTCCTAAACTGGGACTAATCTTTTTGTCCCACAGGTCTACCAAAACAATATTAGACATTTCAGAACAGTCTAACTTTTTGCTGACCTCTAGGGGTCACTGAGCTTAATCTGGTAACCCTAGACCAGGGGTGTCAATCTGCCGGCCCATAGGTCAGATGCGTCATGTGGAAGCCGTGCCCACCCCAGATCTGGCAAAGGGGAAAAGGTCATGACACATCACATGATGCAGCAAGTTTGACACCCCTGCCCTAGACCATAATGGAGGTAGAGGTACTGGAGATAATGGACCATGGAGGTAGCATGTTATATGTAACTTAAGTTTAGCATTACTGACCAATCACAGCATATGAAAAAGTATATGAAAAAGTATATAGACTTCTTGTCTATATACACAAATTCAACAACTGCAGCTTCTCCTTCCAATAAAGGTAAATTGCACTTTTCATGAAACTGTTCAAGAGCCAAAGAAGAAAGGAAGGAAGGAAGGAAGGAAGGAAGGAAGGAAGGAAGGAAGGAAGGAAGGAAGGAAGGAAGGAGGAAGAAGAAAGAAAGATAGAAAGAAAGAAAGAAAGAAAGAAAGAAAGAAAGAAAGAAAGAAAGAAAGAAAGAAAGAGAAGGAAGCTCTTCTACTCCAACTGATATCAATCAATATAATTCATGATTGGTTAGGAAATTTCTCTCACATACGTACGTAACATATATTGACAGAAGTCTAAAAAAAATAGTAACGCCTCTTGGGTTTTTTAAAGAGACTTCATTGCTGTCTATGGATTCCTGACTATCTTAATACAGCATAAGTTGAAATATATTTTTATTTTTCATCTCACTAGAGGAACCTGTGACTAAAAAGGCAAAGCCATACTCTCACAAAAACAATTCATTACTTTTTGTTTTTGACATAGAAAGCAATTGTTCCCCAAATTATTATTCTTTTTGTAACTAACTAGATTGATTGTAACCATGTCATGTATTATTGGTTAGCTATGTTATTAATGAACATGTATCAATTTAGTATCAGTATATTATCATTACCATATACTATCCACTGATGAAGTTGTATGAATAGCCCTAAATAAAGAGGGGAACATGCAAAACCAACTCAGAGTAAGCCAAAAGCCCATCCTGGTTTACTGGGCTCCTATTTTCTTTATTTATTTATGTACTTGTTATAAATTTACATTACTGCCCATCTTACAAAGATTAAAAACAATTCAACAAACCAAGCCTTAACATTTGAGATGACAAACAACAATTCTAGTTCATAAGAAGGTAACCCTAACTGGCAAAGTTTGCCTAACCATCCAGCCAAATGTATGGGGAACAGCTGAGTCTTTAATGTCTTTTGAAAGGGTAACAAGGTTGAAAGCAGTGAGAGGTCAGAAGGGAAGCTATCCCTCAGGGCAGGTGCTGAGGGTCTAATAAGATGATATACTGTAATGAAAGGGACCTATGCTTTCCCTATTAAAGTATATGGGAAGGGCAGATACCATGGGAAGAAGGCAGTCTCTCAGGTACTCTCAGACCTATGCCATGTAGGTGTTCTAAGAGCACCTTGAATTACATCTGGAAACCTTGTCCAGATGTTCTTTGCTAATTAGCAGTTACTGCTCACTCTCCCCTTAAGCCTTGCAATTGGTCCAATGCCTGTTATATCTATGAGTTATACTCAACTCTAGAAGTTCATGCTGTACTTACTTTCTGCCTTACATGTCCCAAAGGTTACCCTTCTGATTTCTGTCTGGGCTGGTTGAAGCATGGTCCCTTTCCTATTCCACCCCTTACCTATAGCAGTGCAGAACTATTCATTATTATAAATAACTTTTTGTTGCCACATAGGAAGGTTGATGCTTCACTTCTATGAAATTAGACTACCAATTCTTCCTTGCTCCAAAATTTCCATGGACATATAGAGGAACAAAAGAACAAACTTCAAAATCATGTGACATGTTAGCAGTGCTTTACAAGACAGTGGTTCCAGTATTTAAGGGGCTGCCACAAAGAAGAGGCATCAACCTATTCTCCAAAGCACCAGAAGGCAAAACAAGAAGCAATGGATGGAAACTAATCAAGAAGGGAACCAGTCTAGAATTAAGGAGAAATTTCCTGACAGTGAGAATAATTAACCAATGGAACGCTTTGCCTTCAGAAGTTGTAAATGCTCCATCACTGGAGGTTTTTAAGGAGAGACTCTGTTATTCTGTTAAGCTGTTCCCTACTGCTTTGATTTCTGGCCCTTTTAAGCTATGATGGTATCATAAAGGAAATAATAACAAAAGGTCTGGGTAATGGTAACAATAACCAGGCAGTCAAGTTTACCTTCCCTGCATGGAAGAGAATATTCTTGTAATGGCCATAATCTAGATCAGGAGTCCACAACCCCCAGTCAGTGGACGGCACTGGTCTGTGGCATTCCAGAAACTGGGCCATGGGAACAAGTGAAGCCCCATCTGCAGAATGCAGGCAGCACATAAAACTATACCCCTCTGGTCTGCAGAAAAATCTCTCTCCAAGGAACTGGTCCCTGGTCCCCAAACATTGGGGGCCACTGATCTAGTCTGCTATATTATGGCCAACCCATTACAATCTGGACTAGAATTTCTCAAACTAGCTGAAGAAACAATCTCCTAGCAGTAGCTAAGAGAGAAGCAGCTTAGAGACAGTATGGAACTGTCCAAAGTGAATTATTAAAGTAGCAAACCTGCACTTGTTTTTATGGACCTGAGCCTCTAGTTTAAGAAAGAACAACAAAGAGCATTGGAGGTGTCATGATGCCTTCCATGTTCCACTGAAATAAATCAAAGCAATAATAATAATAATAATAATAATAATAATAATAATAATAATAATAATAATAATAATAATAATAATAATAATTATTATTATTATTATTATTATTATTATTATTATTATTATTATTATTATTATTTAATTTCTATACTTCTATATTTCTAAATGATGGCACAAGCCCTCCATTTTAAGATTCAGCATTACTACAAATGTGATACAAATTGACTCCTAAACAGATAAATTGGGTACTAAGTCCTGTTAGCTCATAATGAGTGTGGCTGTATTTATAAATCTTCTTCAGGATGAACAAATACAGTATACTGCTAGGAAGGATAGAAACACAAGACTAGAAAAAAGAAAATATATAGGAAAAACTAACACAAAAAATCAATTTTATTTATAATTTAACTGTTCATCAAATACATAAAAATAAAAGCCCATTAATAGCTAGGACAATGAAATATTTTGATTCTGTCCCTATATAATGATATCTAATGTCAACAGGAAATCTCACTCATACATTTCAGAAAATTTATGTATTTTTATGATCAATGCACTAAAGTGTAAGATTAGCAGATTCTTTTTTACAAGTTTAAAAAAAGTCCCATGCATTCCACAGTAAACTACAGTGATTTCACAAATAGGTGTATTTATTCCTTGTAATCTTAAAAAGAGTTCCCAAAAGGGTTTTATATTCCTGACTTTTATTTATGTATTAATAATGGTATTTTTAATTTTTATGAGATTAAAAAAAAATCTAAGAATCAGATCCACAGGTGTTCTTCAAGAGCAAGTACTCTACTATGTGGAGAATGGTTTGTCTAGTTCAATGCATATAACTCAGTAAGAAAAAATAACCTGAAATCTTTACTTTTCTATTTCTTCAAATGTTGAATAAATGGATGCGAAAACAAGGTATTCCTTGAGTAAGTTTTTGAACAATATAAATCAATAGCTTTTTGCTAGTTTTTGCATAACAGTATCAAATCAGAGTTTCTTCCACTGAAGCACTTATGGGTAATTTATATACCTGATGGCTTTTTTAACGTTGTGTCAAAATGTTGATTTTTAATAATTTTATAATTTCATGTTGCATAAATAAATGTTCAACAATTGTAGAAAACTACATCTTCTCTGACACAGATATCAACATTTTAGAAGGTTATGAAAATGTGTAAGGGTGCACACACACACACACACATTAAATTTTCCTGCAGTGTTGAACAGAATACACTGAAATGATAGCAAAAGCAATAGCACTTTGAGTTATATACCACTTCACAGTGCTTTACAACCCTCTCTAAGCGGTTTACAGAGTCAGCCTCTTGCCCCCAACAATCTGGGTCCTGATTTCAATGACCTCAGAAGGATGGAAGGGTAAGTCAACTTTGAGCCGCTCAGAATCAAACTGAAGGGAACAGTGAGTGAGCCTGCAGTGCTGCATTCTAACCAGTGTGCCAACATCACTCTATATACCTCCTGGCATGTGATCGCAATAAATAAATTGTTCCATTCAAGCACTCCTGATATATTTTAGCTATTCGGTACAGCACAGCATCTTCTACTGATATTGAGGTATATAAATCTATTTAAAAGAAGTACTGTTTTCTCATGAGTATGCTAGTGGAAGCAGAACTGATCACAATCAGGCACATTTTGCAGTTCCCCACCACTTATGTTAATAGTTATGCTTTTTTTGTGAATGACTTAGGTAATATGTCATATAAATGGACTGTTACCCTTTTTAAATTTCCCAAACAAGAATGCAAATGTTTTGCTTCTTAGAAAAGGGGGATGGGAGGGAGGGAGGGAGGGAGGGAGGGAGGGAAGGAAGGAAAGGAAGGAAGGAAGGAAGGAAGGAAGGAAGGAAGGAAGGAAGGAAGGAAGGAAGGAAGGAAGGAAGGAAAGCTGTTCAGTCAAGATAAGATTCAAATAATAGGAGATTGTGAACGAACTGTAGAATCAGAAAGGAAGCATATGACATGCAGTCACAATTTTGTGTCATGTCCTTGGCCCCAAATAACAACAAAACTAGCAAAATTACCTAGGAGAATGAATGTTTATTTATGTCTCCTTCCTTTCCCCTGTATTTGTACTGTACAGTGTATTTGATACTGTTATTGTCAGATTTTTTTTATTGTTATGGTTCATTACAGTGTCAGCCAGATTTGGCATTTTTGTCTGCCTATTGAGTCCTTCCCCAGGACCTGGACTAGGCAGCTGTGGATGTTTGATGGTGTTGAAGGTATCATTGCAGGATGCAAGCTGTTCCAAGTAAAGCTGCCTTTTGCAATTGACTGATGGTGAATTTGTTAATGCCAATGGTTTCTTTTGCCATACTTGTTCTATTTCTATTTGCAGGTCTTTCTATTTTGTTATCTTCTCTTCTCCAGTTCCTTCTCTTCTCTTCTACTGTCTCCAGGTACTACCATGTCCACTATCCAGACTTTTTTGTCTTTCATATTGACAATTGATAAGTCTGGCATATTATTATAGTTCATAATATAGACATCCAGATGTTCAGACTGAATTTGAAATTTTTGTCTATTGATTGAATCCTTTCCAAGTATCTGGGATAGGCAGATGTTCATGTTTTATGGTGTTAAAGGTATTGTCGAAGGATGTAAGCTGTTCCGACTTAAGCTGCCTTTTGAAATTGACTGATGGTGAATTTGTCAATGCCAATGGTATTCAAGTGCTGCTCCAGTTGTTTAGGGATTGCACCCAAGGCACCTATCATTATTGGTACTATCTTTGCTTTATTTTGCCAGGGTCATTCTATTTGTATTTGCAAATCTTTGTATTTTGTTTTCTTATTATTATTTTTACTGAAGAGATGGGAATGTAGCTTACACATAAATGTGTTAAGTGTGACCTTGCCTTCAAATAAATGTTGCCCAGTTCATTAATTACTTCTTGTACACTGTAAATCACAGAGAAAATGGATTAAATATTAAACTGCCTTTAATTGTTTGGGATTTATTATTGGCTGTGCTGTGGATTTATCCAGTATATCAAAGCATTAATGAACCAAATGGCCAAAGATTGCACACCACACAAAGGAACCAAACATTGTGAAAAACTTGCCAGGCTAATACAACTACTAGATTTGCAACTGACCTGGTTTAATGTGCCCTGTGATCCTGCTTTCAACTACAAAACTATTGTGTAGTTGTGATTACTATTTCTTGTGAAATATCACAGTGGGAATGGGAGCAGGGAGACCCAGATTCTAGTTATGATTCTTTAAGCAATTGTTCTATATTCAAAATCCCCTTTTCTGATTTAGTTAAGCCATTAATTTAATGGCTACTGTTTACATTCAGGAATTTTTGAAATATATCTCCAAACTCAAAGGAACGGATCGTAAATACAGTGATAATAAATACATAATGTTTATCTTTAAATCCTTCTCTAAAGCAGGGCTTTTCAACCTTTTCACCCATTGTACCACTTTTAGGATATGGCAACATCCAAGTACAACCTAGCAAGGTGTCAAAAATTTGATGACCCCCCCAAAGGAAAAAAGTTATGAAGTACAGGTAGTCCTCGACTTACAACAGTTTGCTTAGTGACTGTTCAAAGTTACAATGGCACTGAAAAAAGTGCCCCCCAAGCCACAGACAAGCAAGACACCTGCCTGCCTACCCGGCGGCACTCTTCCTCCTGTCCAAGGTTTTCATTGTTGTGAGAATTTCTGTTGAGGATTGGCAGTGGGGATGGGGTGGGGGGTGTTTGGTTTTTATTCCCCCCATCTGCTGGGTGGTTGCAGCAGGTTTCGGTCACTTCACATGACCCTGGGACACTGTGACTGTCATAAATATGAGTTGCCAAGCATCTGGATGTAAATCACAAGACCCTGGAGATGCTGCAACATTCCAGCTGATCGGTGCTTCTTCTGGGCTCAGAAGCACCAGGATCAGCACCAAGCTCCAGCTGGAGCCTGATGCTGATCCTGGCGCTTCCACTGAGCCCTGACAGCCCTGCAACTCCAGCCGTCTCTTGCTCAGGCTTGTGCGGTGCTGCCTCCAGTTCAGCTCATTCCCTTCCCCCACTACCACTTTTCTAGGATGGTTGCGTACTACCTGCCAGGTGCCAATGTACCACAGGTGGTACCCGTACCACTGGTTGAAAAGCCCTGCTCTAAAGCAAAGAAGCATTTATCTCCCTTTTTACTAAAAGGCAATTCTTTTATACACTAAAATAGGCAAAAATCAAATGCATCAATTTTGTTCATGCAATTAATTCAAATGCTCACTTTATCTTTTTTTTCAGGTTCACATGGCTCAGATTACCTTCCCACCATCTGCAATATCAGTGCAGTGCCTTCTTAACAAATTTGCTGTCACTTTCCAAATATCTGCTATCTAACAACAAAACCAGATTCTATGAGTATAAAACTCCTCATTTGGGGGACCTGCCTCGGGTTAACTGTTGGTTTCAACAGACAAAAGGGTATACCAAGCTGTGAAACTGTAAAGCCTGGATCTTCAGACACTTATATCCTTATTCTGGAACAAATGTAAACTGCTGACCAGGAAACAGACTGGACTCTTGCAAGGTTTTCCCTCCCACAAAAGCCTCTGAATAGTTTCCTTAGATTTGCTCTATGCCTTATGATTCATCAATCAAACGCATGAAATCAGTTGTGGTAGATGCTGATTTCTTTTCTAAGATGGCCCAATTCATTTTGAATAGAAGAATAGAATTGTTTATTGGCCAAGCATGATTGGACACACAAGGAATTTGTCTCCAATGCATACTCTCTCAGTGTACATACAAGCAACAAGCGATAAATCATGATTATAATCATAAAAAACATCCACCAAAAATCATAAGATACAACAGTCAGTGAGGGTCATAGGATACTAAATAAGCAATCAGCATAAATCATACTAGGATACTAAATAAAAAGAATTATTTAAGATACAAACAACAAAGTTATAAGTAATAGGTAATAGGAAGGATAAGAAGGATAATAGTAATACAACCCTACTAGGTAGTTTGAAAGTATTGTGGGAATTAGTTGTTTAGCAGAGTGATGGCATGGGGGAAAAACTGTCCTTGTGTCTAGTTGTTTTGGGGTGCAATGCCCTATAGTATTTAATTGAGGGAAGAAGTTGAAACAGTTTATGTCCAGGATGTGATCTCTGTCCCTAAAACAGACATGTCAAACAAAAGGCCCGGGGGCCGGATCTGGCCCGCTAAGTGGTTTCATGTGGCCCGCGAACCCATCCTGGAAACAGTGAGGGAAGGGCCCCCACTACCTTGGCCCCGGCCCAGGCTGGCTGGGGGCCAATGTACAATTTCATGGTGGCCATCTATGCTGAAATACATTCAGTCTTATCTCCACAAGGCCTTCTGGAAACAGCGAGGGGCCAGCCCCTGCCGCATCGGCACTGCCCCCTGGGCGCACGCTGGGGAGGTATCACCCTTTGTGAGGAATGAAAAAATACACCATCGCCTGGAAGTGGCCAGCACATGGCCCTGCCTACTTCAGGCAGGTTAGGGCCTGGGCAGCGTTGCGCTTCTCTTCAGATTCATGCCACCCAGCTCAGCCTCTCGGCACTGTGTGGAGAGCGCCCCGCTGCCTGCCAAAATCGGGCAGGCTGGGGGCTGGGCAGCATTGCGCAGGTAACATCGACTCTCATGCTGCTCATGGCATCCCCTCCCTAAGAGCCCACCAAGCCGGATATGTGAAGTAGGCAAGGGCCATGTGCTGGCCACTTCTAGGTGATGGTGCATTTCTTCATTCCTCACGAAGGATGACACTTCCCCAGCTGCATTTCTTGCCTGTTATTCTCCCTCCCTCATCTCAAATATTTTCCCACCACTCTTGGAGGGAAGGAAGGGAGGGAGGGAGGGAGGGAGGTAGGGAGGGAGGGAGGGAAGGGAGGAAGGAAGGAAGAAAGGAAGGAAGGAAGGAAGGAAGGAACGAAGGAAGGAACGAAGGAAGGAGAGGGAGGGTCTGAGGGAAGTCCTGCCTTAGACCTTCCCTGCTGCCCTTTCACCATCTCCTTGCCCCCTCTTCCTGGCCTATCTTGGGGGGGTCTCCCATCCTATTACTAAGGAAGCTTTGGATACAAAGCCAGGTCTCTTCACATGGAGAGGGAGTGGGCTTCGCTCTCAACTTTGCCATCGTACCCATCATGAGCAACCTGGCTAAGAAGAGCAAGCACAGCAGCAGCAGCCTTGAGGAGGAGGTAAGTGCAGCTGGGCACCCCCCTTGGGAAAGTGGGGCTGGGCTTAGTGCCGCGGGTGCTTGAGGGCTGGGCTGAGCATTTGACCTCCTTGCCACCATCCAGCCCACCACCACCACCACCATGGCCTGAGAGGAACAGTGAGGCTCCTCCAGTGGACCGTGCCTTGGCACATGCCCCGGTCCCATCTCCTTCTGCTAGACCCTCAGATCTGTCCCACTCCTGCCCAGGCTCCCATAGGCACCCTTGATGCGAACAATGTAGAGCTGGCCATGCCCACCCAGTAGGCCATACGCACTCCAGCCATGCCCACCCAGTAGGCCGTGCCCACCCTGGCCACACCCACCTGGCCTCCCAAGGGCAACTGCAATGCTGATGTGGCCCCCAATGAAATTGAGTTTGACACTCCTGCCCTAAAACAATTTCTTGTTCAGACAATCAATCGTCCCAAACCATACTTTGCACAATCATCTAATTTATGAAGGGGTTTATAGATCATAGCCTGGTTTTGAAAACATTCATTGCAACAATTGGATGTGAATGTTCACCTGCCTATCATCCACAGTATAATGGAGAAACAGAGGTAACAAATGCCAGTCTAGAACAATGCCTTCATAGCTGTATTAAACTATGAGAAAGACCATTAGTTTGATATTTTACATATGACTGAACCCATTTATGTTCATGCTTCCACTCAGAGGTTGCTTTTTCTGTCTGGGCTGAGGATTCAGACAACTCTGAATCTGAAGAAGCTGCTTGGGCTGAACCAGTGAAATGCCAGCTTCAAAGGACACCAAGCCATGAATACCTGAGGCTGATCAAACACAGCTTCAGAACAGCTGAAGGAACCAGGTGATGATGTGCCATCTTCAAACTCCGGACTTGGTGAATGGAGAAGACTGCATAGCAAGGCTGAATGAGACCCATTACCAAAATTAACCCTGACGACGCCAACAAAATCAGACTCGAAGTTACCAACATCCTCTGCACCAGCAAACCACCCAAAAACAACTTACCCAAAGAGGAACAGACAGCACTACTTAACCTAAAAAAAGACAACAGCATAATCATTCTTCCAGCAGACAAAGGCAACGCCACAGTGGTAATGAACTCATCTGACTACCATACCAAATTATCCAACCTACTCCGAGACTCCACATACAAACTCCTCAAGACAGATCCCACCACCTACCTGGAAAAAAACCACAAAATCCAAAATAAAAGCCACCCCCATCAGTGAAGAGATCCAGAAAACAATCATTCCCAGAGAAAAATCATCCAGATGTCCTAAGCTCTATGGTCTGCCCAAGATACACAAAGAAGGAACCTCACTCAGACCCATAGTCAGCTCCATAGGCTCAACTCTACAAAATCAAGCCAAATTTCTTGCCAAACAACTACAGCCTTACGCAAATTCCATCACCTCACACGTACAAAACTCATTCCAATTCATAGAGATCATAAGTAAACTAAACTTACAGCCCTGTGACCTACTGTGAGCTTCGATGTCATATCCCTCTTCACCCAAGTGCCAATCAAAGAAGCCTTGACAGCTATCCAAAATAAATACAACCCCCCAAAACACATCCTATATCTGACCAACCACTGCCTATCAAACACATACTTCATCTACAATGGACAAAGATACAAACAAATGGAAGGAGCACCCATGGGATCACCCCTTTCACCTGTCATCGCAAACCTCTACATGGAACACTTTGAAACCCTCGCTCTAGAAAAATCCAACCACAAACCCAAACTCTGGCTCAGATACGTAGATGACACCTTTGTAATCTGGCCACACGGCAAAGAAAAACTGGATGACTTCCTCACACACCTCAATAGCCTACACCCCAAAATACAATTCACCATGGAAACAGAAGCTAACAATCAACTTCCCTTCCTTGATGTCTTAGTCTACAAGAAATCCAACGGCTCCCTAGGACACACTATCTACCATAAATAAACACACACAAACCGCTATCTGAACGCACTCTCACACCACCACCCAGCACAGATCAACTCCGTAGCCAAGACACTCATCTCCAGAACAAAACACCTAGCTGACAAACAACACCTAAAAACCGAACTACACACTCTCACTAATGTACTAACAACCAACGGATTCCAAAGAAACATGATTACCAACTTAATCCGAAGAGAGACACACACAAAAACCCAAGACAGAGAACAAGAAAATGGCAAAGCCCTCCTCCCATACTTAAAAGGGACCACAGAAAGAATCAGCAAGATCCTCCAAAAACACAACATCAAAACAGCATTCTAGACAGACAGAAAAATATCCACCATCCTAAGAAACCCCAAAGACATAATTGTGTTAGAAAACCAAGGAGTATACGCCACCTGCCCCACCACATACATTGGACAGACCAACAGAAGAATAAGTGCACGCATTGAAGAGCACAGGAACTCACTCAGAAAGGGAGAACAAACTTCATCCCTGTTCCAACACTTCAAAGCCACGGGTCATGAAATTGATTTAAAAAAAACCAGAACTATCACCAAAATTGAACATTTTAAACAACAGAATAATCAGAGAAGCCATCGAGATAGAAAAACACCCCCACAGCATGAACAAACGAGATGATACCTCTCGCCTACCAGCCATTTGGAAACTCGCCTTGATTGACAGACGAGTCCCAACCACCAAGAACGATACCAGACCCAAACTCATGATAACATCACATGACATCACCACCACACAACCATTCAAAAAGCAAATCCGAACCCACAACAATAATGACACACAACCACAAAACAGAAACCTAACTACAGCTGCAACATCAGCCACTTTAAACCCCTCCAAACCACACAATAAGCAAACTGACACCCACTATAAAAACATGGCACCACCACAAACATGGAGCCGAACAAAAGCAGCACAACTCACCAGTTCAGGTCTAAGGCTGGCAGCTGAGACCAGCCCTTCCACTCAAAACACATCCCCACCCAATCAGAACACAGTCCCCATTCAAAACACACTCCCACCCAATCAGAACACAGCTAACCCCCCACCCAATCAGAGCACACCTCCACCCACAGACCACACCCCTCTGGCAGTTTAAAAAAGAAGACAAAACAGCCACTACCACACACTTCTCCCAGAAGAACAAAGCTGAAGCCAGCAGCCTGAGGATGACGGATGAGATTTCGTTGAAACGTCGCCCTGATACCTCCAATTCTACGTGGGGAAAAACCCGAATGACCAAAGATCTATACACACACACACACACACACACACACACACACACGTGTGTGTGTGTGTGTGTGTGTGTGTGTGTGTGTGTGTGTGAAATATTTGTCAAGTCATTTGACAAAAATTGTTGTTGTTGTTAGTTGCGAAGTCGTGTCCGACCCATCGCAACCCTATGGACAATGTTCCTCCAGGCCTTCCTGTCCTCTACCATCTTCTGGAGTCCATTTAAGCTCACGCCTACTGCTTCAGTGACTCCATCCAGCCACCTCATTCTCTGTCGTCCCTTTCTTCTATTGCCCTCAATCTTTACCAGCATTAGGCTCTTCTCCAGTGAGTCCTTCCTTCTCATTAGGTGGCCAAAGTATTTGAGTTTTAGCTTCAGGATCTGGCCTTCTAAAGAGCAGTCAGGGTTGATCTCCTCTAGGACAGACCGGTTTGATTGCCTTGCAGTCCAAGGAACTCGCAGGAGTCTTCTCCAGCACCATAGTTCAAAGGTCTCAATTCTTTGGCGCTCAGCCTTGTTTATGGTCCAGCTTTCACTGCCATACATTGCAACTGGGAAGACCATAGCCTTGACTATATGCACTTTTGTTGACAGGGTGATGTCTCTGCTTTTTAGTGTGCTGTCTAGATTTGCCATTGCTTTCCTCCCGAGGAGCAAGCGTCTTTTAATTTCTTGGCTACAGTCCCCATCTGCAGTGATCTTGGAGCCCAGGAAAATAAAATCTGTCATTACCTCCATTTCTTCACCATCTATTTGCCAGGAATTGAGAGGGCCAGATGCCATGATCTTGGTTTTCTTAATGTTTAGTTTCAACCCAAGTTTTGCACTCTCCTTCTTCACTCGCAACAAGAGGCTCTTTAGTTCCTCTTCACTTTCTGCCATTAGAGTGGTATCATCTGCATATCTTAGGTTGTTGATGTTTCTTCCGGCAATCTTAATTCCAACTTTTGATTCATCTAGCCCTGCCTTTCTCATGATGTGCTCTGCATATAAGTTAAATAGGCAAGGCGACAGTATACAGCCTTGCCGGACTCCTTTCCCAATTTGGAACCAATCAGTGGTTCCGTGTCCAGTTCTCTTGGCCTGCATATAGGTTTCTTAAGAGACAAATAAGATGGTCTGGTATGCCCATCTCTTTAAGGACTTGCCACAGTTTGTTATGATCCACACAATCAAAGGCTTTAGCATAGTCAATGAAGCAGAAGTAGATGTTTTTCTGGAACTCTCTAGCTTTCTCCATGATCCAGCGTATGTTAGCAATTTGATCTCTAGTTCCTCTGCCTCTTCGAAGTCCTGCCTGTACTTCTGGTAGTTCTCGATCCACATACTGCTGGAGTCTAGCTTGTAGGATTTTAAGCATAACTTTACTAGCATGAGAAATGAGTGCAATGGTGCGATAGTTTGAACATTCTTTGGCACTGCCTTTCTTTGGAATTGGAATGTAAACTGATCTTTTCCAATCCTGTGGCCACTGTTGAGTTTTCCAAATTTGCTGGCAAATTGAGTGTAGCACTTTTACTGCATCGTCTTTTAAGATTTTGAATAGCTCAGCTGGAATACTGTCACCTCCACTAGCTTTGTTGTTGCTCAGCTTTTCTAAGGCCCACTTCACTTCACATTCTAGGATGTCTGGCTCAAGGTCAGTGACCAACTCATTGTGATTATCAGGGACATTAAGCTCATTCTTGTATAGTTCTTCTGTGTAATTTTGCCACTTCTTCTTAATCTCTTCTGCCTCTGTTAGGTCCCTGCCATTTTGGTCCTTTATCATGCCCATTTTTGCATTAAACGTTCCCTTCATCTCTCCAATTTTCTTGAAAAGATCTCTGGTCCTCCCTATTCTATTATTTTCTTCTATTTCTTTGCACTGTTCATTTAAGAAGGCATTCTTATCTCTTCTAGCTATTCTTTGGAATTCTGCATTTAATTGGGCATATCTTTCTTTTTCTCCCTTGCCTTTCGCTTCCCTCCTTTCCTCAGCTATTTGCAAAGCTTCCTCAGACAGCCATTTTGCTTTCTTGCATTTCTTTTTCTTTGGGATGGTTTTGGTTGCTACCTGTTGTACAATGTTGCGAACCTCTGTCCATAGTTCTTCAGGCACTCTGTCTATCAGATCTAATTTCTTAAATCTATTTGTCACCTCTACTGTATATTGAACAGGGATATGATTTACCGTATATACTTGAATATAAGCTGACTCGAATATAAGCCGAGACCCCTAATTTTACCCCCCAAAAATGGAAAAAGTTGGTGACTCGAGTATAAGCCGAGGCTGGGAAATGCAGCAGCTCACCTTATGCTCCTCTCCAGAGATCTTCCCTCAGCAGCGGCCGGCAAAGTAGCTCGCACGCGAAACAAGCCCGGCAGAGGAGCCGGAGCGGCGAGCAGAGGCGCCCGGCCCAGATCCTGCAAGGCCCGGCCGAGACGCGCCCCCAGCAGCGGAGCTGCTCCGGCTCCTCTGCCGGGCTTGTTTTGCATGTGAGCTACTTTGCCTGATGCTGAGAGGACCCGCTTGGGCACTCGGGTTGGTGTCAGTCTCCGCAGGCCCTTCTCGTTTCCAGGAACGTCAAGCGCGCTTGGCTCTCCACCCCCACGGCAGGGCAGGGCAGGGCAGAGACTTGCTCGCCCTTCTGACGGCCCTGAAGAGAAACGAAGGGCTTGCAAACTCCCCGCGAGAAGCTGGGCGAAGCGCGCGGCTGGGCGAGTGTGTGCCTGCGCGCGTATTTACGAAAGAAACGCTCCGAGAGTTCTTCTTTCTCCGCCCCCTTGGGGGGAACTCTAGCGACTGCTGTAGCCGCGCTTCTCTTCTCGGCTCCGAAAATAGGGATTTCTACTCTCTCTCTCTCTCTCTCCCCTCCCCACCCCGCATTCTCCTGCCTCTTCGATTGCGACAATAAAAGGGCGAAGGGTGCACTGGTTTCTTCCTCCCCCCCTCCCCTCCCCTCCCCGATTGTCAGGTGAGGCAGCTGGAGGTCTGGCCGGGAGATTGTAGCCGTTTTGAAACGCCGCGTCTTGAAACGCCCGATCAGCTGATTTTCGGGTGGAAGAGCCGCGGCTTGAATCTGTTTGCATCTGCCTGAATTAGACTGAAACGGCCTGAATTTGACCAGAGTTGCTTTGTAATGGCTGGAGGAACTGCAGAGGAGGTCTTGCCGGGAGATTGTGGCCGTTTTGAAACGCCGCGGCTTGAAACGCCCGATCAGCTGATTTTCGGGGCGGAAAGAGCCACGGCTTGAATCTGCTTGTATTTGTTTGAACTTAACCAGAAACGGCTCGTAATGGCTGGAGGAACTGCGGAGGGAGTGAATGCTCCAGCCTGGAATATTTGGAAAGGCTGGGGGAACCGGATGAACTGCAGCTTAAGCGACTGTTGCCGGAGGAGCCATGGCTTGAAACGCCCCAGTTTTGGGGCAGCGTTTGCTTGTTCCCTCCCTCCCTCCCTCCCCTTTCCCTCCTCTCTAAATCCTTCCTTCCTTCCTTCCTTCCTTCCTTCCTTCCTCCCTCCCTCCCTCCCTCCCCTTTCCCTCCTCTCTAAATCCTTCCTTCCTTCCTTCCTTCCTTCCTTCCCCAGCCCTAATCCGGAAAGTGGAAGGAAAGAAGAGTAAAGGCTGGGCGGAGGAGGAGGGGAAGTTTAAAAAGGGGGCGGCGTTCCCTTTAAAAAGCCGCCCGCCACGCCGCGCTCCCTCGCAGCACTCGCGGCGGCTGGCTTCTTGGCTCCCGGTCTCCCCCAGGCTTCCCGGCTGTGATTGGCGAGCGAGCCTCCCGAGCTCCGGCGGCCGTGACATCAGCAAAGCGGAGCAAGCAAAAGCGAAGGGGGAAGGAAGTTCACCAGCAGCACCTCGAGCCCGCTCCGAGCGCTGGCGGACGTGGAGCCGAAAGAGAAGCAGCATCTCTGCGCGCCCGGGCTGCTGGGGTGAAGTTGCAGCCGCCGCACCAACCAGCTCCTATTTACAGCCACCCATCCGAGAGAAAAGCGGCTGTCGGTGCTTCGTCGGCCTTGATCCGGGACGCAGCCTGACCTCCCCTCGTCCCGGGAGACTCTCGCTTCCCCCCACCCCCCACCCTCCCTACATCCCGAGCCTTCCAGATCTTCGCCTGCCTACTCGCGAGCAGGCATGTTTTCCAGCCAATCCGGGCCTGGGAGCAGGGCGCCGGCGGCACGTCCACTTTCCCCGCACTCTCCGTTCAGTGCTTCCTCCACCCCACACCACCCCACCTCACCCCTCCCCGCAAAAGATGCCGGGGTCGACAGCGTTTTTTCTACCCGGAACAAGCAAACACGCAGGCAACCCTGCACTATTCAGCTCAGTGAAGTCACGCTTGAAACGGCTTGAAACGCCCGATCAGCTGATTTTCGGGGCGGAAAGCATGCGGTGTTGTGTTTTTTTTCCTCCCCCCGAAAGTGAACGGCAGCTTTCCGTACTAGTGTATTGGCATGTCAAGACACCAGCACAAAGACCAAGGTACAAGCAGCCCTCCTTCAGTCATTATTGAAACATTTGATCAGCCCAACTTCTTCTTCTTATTATTATTATTATTAAATCTGTTTTTTAACCAAGCGTGACTTCACTGAGCTGAATAGTGCAGGGTTGCCTGCGTGTTTGCTTGTTCCGGGTAGAAAAAACGCTGTCGACCCCGGCATCTTTTGCGGGGAGGGGTGAGGTGGGGTGGGGTGGAGGAAGCAGTTTGCGAAGCAGCCGAAATGGGGGTGTCAAGCCGACCAGGAGGAGGAAGAAGAAGAAGAGGAGGAGGAGAAGGAGGAGTGGGGGGCACGCGGCGATCCCGCTTCGCTGCTTTCGCCCGGCGCCCTTTTCCGACGTCCGCATCACTCCAGGCTCAAAGGGCGCCGTCTGAACGGAGAGTGCGGGGAAAGTGGACGTGCCGCCGGCGCCCTGCTCCCAGGCCCGGATTGGCTGGAAAACATGCCTGCTCGCGAGTAGGCAGGCGAAGATCTGGAAGGCTCGGGATGTAGGGAGGGTGGGGGGTGGGGGGAAGCGAGAGTCTCCTGGGACGAGGGGAGGTCAGGCTGCGTCCCGGATCAAGGCCGACGAAGCACCGACAGCCGCTTTTCTCTCGGATGGGTGGCTGTAAATAGGAGCTGGTTGGTGCGGCGGCTGCAACTTCACCCCAGCAGCCCGGGCGCGCAGAGATGCTGCTTCTCTTTCGGCTCCTCGTCCGCCAGCGCTTGGAGCGGGCTCGAGGTGCTGCTGGTGAACTTCCTTCCCCCTTCGCTTTTGCTTGCTCCGCTTCTGCTGATGTCACGGCCGCCGGAGCTCGGGAGGCTCGCTCGCCAATCACAGCCGGGAAGCCTGGGGGAGACCGGGAGCCAAGAAGAATCGGAGGAACGGAGACCCGGCGACGTTTGGGGAGGTTTGGGCGCCTCCCCAAATATCCCCAAACGTCGCCGGGTCTCCGTTCCTCTGCGCCCGGCCTGCCTGCTTCTTTCCGCTGTGGAAAGAAGCAGGCAGGCAGGGCGCAGAGGAACGGAGACCCGGCGACGTTTGGGGATATTTGGGGAGGCGCCCAAACCTCCCCAAACGTCGCCGGGTCTCCGTTCCTCCGCCCCCTGCCTGCCTGCTTCTTTCCGCTGTGGAAAGAAGCAGGCAGGCAGGGCGCAAACTCCCCAAACTTCGGCAGGTCTCCGGACGGCGGTGGCTTGGGAGAGGTGCGCGCGATCCCGGAAGCACCAAAGCCTCGGCCGCGCATAAGTCCTCGGTAAGTTTTTTTTGTTGACTGGAGTATAAGCCGAAGTGGGATTTTTCAGCCCAAAAAGTGGGCTGAAAAATTCGGCTTATACTCAAGTATATACGGTAATTCATACCTGACTGGCCTAGCGCTTTTCCCTACTTTCTTTAATTTAAGCCTAAACTTTGCAACAAGAAGCTCATGGTCTGAGCCACAGTCAGCTCCTGGTCTTGTTTTTACTGACTGTATAGAGCTTCTCCATCTTTGGCTGCAGAGCATATAGTCAATCTGATTTCTGTGTTGACCGTCTGGTGATGTCCATGTGTAGAGCCGTCTCTTGGGTTGTTGGAAAAGAGTGTTTGCTATGACCATCGTATTCTCTTGACAAAATTCTATCAGCCTGTGCCCTGCTTCATTTTGTACTCCAAGGCCATACTTGCCTGTTATTCCAGTTATCTTTTGGCTTCCTACTTTAGCATTCCAATCTCCCATAATGATAAGGACATCATTTTTGGGTGTTAGTTCTGTAGGGCTTCATAGAACCGGTCAATTTCATCCTCTTCAGCACTGGTGGTTGGGGCATAGACTTGGACTACTGTGATATTGAATGGTTTGCCTTGGATTCGAACTGAGATCATTCTGTCATTTTGAGGGTTGCATCCCAGTATTGCTTTTCCTACTTTTTTATTGACTATGAAGGCTACTCCATTTCTTCTGAGGGATTCTTGCCCGCAGTAGAATACCTGATGGTCATCTGAATTAAATTCACCCATTCCTGTCCATTTTAGTTCGCTGATACCTAAGATGTCGATGTTTAGTCTTGTCATCTCTTGTTTGACCACATCCAGCTTTCCTTGATTCATGGATCTTACATTCCAAGTTCCTATGGAGAAAGAATCTTTACAGCATCAGACTTTCCTTTCACCACCAGACATATCCGCAGCTGAGCGTCCTTTCGGCTTTGGCCCAGTCGCTTCATTCTTTCTGGCGCTACTAGTACTAGCCCTCTGCTCTTCCCCAGTAGCATACTGGACGCCTTCCGACCTGAGGGGCTCATCTTCCAGCGTCATATCGTTTTGCCTTTTGGTACTGTCCATAGGGTTTTCATGGCAAAGATACTGGAGTGGTTTGCCATTTCCTTCTCCAGTGGATCACGTTTTGTCAGAACTCTCTGCTATGACCTTTCCGTCTTGGGTGGCCCTGCACGGCATAGCTCATAGCTTCATTGAATTACACAAGCCCCTTCGCCACGACAAGGCAGTAATCCATGAAGGGGTTGACAAAAATTATGCCTTGCTAATTTTTCTTTCCTGTTTGGCCTAACTCAAGGCTATCCACAGGATATAGTCACAACTTATGACAGCTCATTATTTGTGTGAATTATTCAAATTGCTAATAAAGAATTTTAGGGAGGCTGAAATGATAATTTCAGAGCCTAATGCTGGGAAAGATTGAGGGCAATAGAAGAAGGGGACGACAGAGAATGAGGTGGCTGGATGGAGTTACTGAAGCAGTAGGCGTGAGCCTAAATGGACTCCAGAAGATGGTAGAGGACAGGAAAGCCTGGAGGAACATTGTCCATAGGGTCGTGATGGGTCGGACACGACTTCGCAACTAACAAATATATATGTGTGTGTGTGTGTGTGTGTGAGAGAGAGAGAGTGTGTGTGTGTGTGTATGTATGTATGTATGTATGTATGTATAAAATACAATTAGCAATCAGCTTTTCTTCTCACAGTTTTATTTATTGGCTTATGATCAAAAACAGGCTGTTTTGTTTGTTTGTTTATTTTGGAGGTCATCTGTATCTTATTTACTAGTATTTTCACCCAAATTAAATAGGGCAGTTAAGGCTTCTTCAGATACAAAGTACCGGTAGTTGTGAAAGCACACCTATAATCTTTCAATTAAACTTGAAGGATTGTGCTGTATGCAAAAACTGGAAATGGAGCACTATATGTACTGGTCCTGGAGGACTAGCAAGAAATAAATTAACTAAAATAAATACATAAAATATATCATGAACTGAATGTCAAAATATTAATATATGTGGGTGAAAATTTTACAAAAAAGTAATAGTTATTTATCTGTTGACTATTACAAAGGTATTCCAAAAGAAATATATTATTTTCTAGATAATTAAAAATATCTCTGCTTTGAATATAATGGTAGAGATTAAATGAAATTCAGAGTTTATTTCACATAACTTTTCATATTAATAAAAAGTTTAGAACAACTGCTTTATGATCAATAATGTGAAATTATTCCATTATATCTCTTTCTAGCAATCCAAGGACTTTGCATCCAAGGACTTTGTATTTCCATATTTTTCTTTACTGGAGATTGATAATTCAGTTTAGCAGTCTTCATGATTTAAACATTTTCTGAAGTGTTATTTTATTGTTATTTAAAAGGTATAAATGCTACTCATGGACGAAAAAATCTGTTCTATCTTAATGCACTTTCCTGATTTTAAAAGTATTCCTTTCTTGTGGGCACAGTAGCATACATGATTGCAATGCATTAAGCATTGCTTGCTAAGGCTGAAATTTCCAGACAGTGCAAATGACATACAGCTAATAATAATCATTAATTAACACTTGGGTGGTTTTCACAACCTTAGAACTCTGGAAGAAACATTGAATAATTCATCCTTGTAAACTGAATACAGGAGAAAATTAAATGGAAGGAAACATTATAATTTGTTTAATAAAAAATTATTTCAAAGAGAATGATAAACTGACAGGAATAATACACTTTTAGTACAACTACTATGCCTTATTTTTATCTGTAATAAGTGTTATAAGCTAACACAGTGAAGGAAAACCACTACAATGTGTTAGCTTGATAACACACAATGGTCGGTATGAATTTTCTTCAGAAATCTCTATGTATTTATAAACTACTTTTTAAATTTTATTTTATGTTTTATCTGGTCTTTATTATTTTTATAAATAACTCAATGTGATTAAAATAATTTATGCTCCCTCTTTTTGATTTTTCCTCTTCACCTCCAATCCTGTGAGCTGAGTTG
Organism: Vipera ursinii; assembly: GCF_947247035.1. Taxonomy (NCBI): domain Eukaryota; kingdom Metazoa; phylum Chordata; class Lepidosauria; order Squamata; family Viperidae; genus Vipera; species Vipera ursinii. Next base: position 92,549,323 of record NC_139514.1, on the reverse strand, counting down.
GGCTAAGAAAGAGTGACTGGCCCAGTCACCAAACCTTACCTAAAGTGGGATTAGAATTTATGGTCTCCTGGTTTCTAGTCTGGGGCATTAAACCACGAGCACAACTGGTTATCTATATAACTACATAACTACACAATCTTTTTTGTTGCTGTTGTTTATAGAAACAGCATTTTTCATAAATAGTATTGTCATACTTGTTTATTAAAATGGTATGTGTAAAGTCCATTTCCAACACTAAATTCATATGCTGCATTCTGCCATTAAACAAAAAGAACAGTGGAATAATAATTAGCTCAGATTGCAGGGATTTGGTCCAAATACTGTAAACAGTATTCCCCTACTTTTAACACTATTTGTTCTCCAGGCACTCTCATTTTCTAATTTAGCTGATAATAATAACTGAGAATTCAAGTTGCAACTACTCCTGTTTGTTCCACGTAATTTCTTCCATTTTCTTGACTAATATCATAAAAAAAAGGGTGCAAAATTGTTTCATAGGAAATACCGTATATTCAACTATATTCAAGAAAGGTATCTGTAAATTAACTTTGAATTTATGTAACTCCAGCATTATATACAGAGAATCATATGCACAGGTATAGTATAGGTGGTACCTTGCTCAATAGTAGTAACTGTGAGAGGGATCTCGGAGTCCTAGTGGACAATCACTTCAATATGAGCCAGCAGTGTGCTGCAGCTGCCAAAAAAGCCAACACAGTGCTAGGCTGCATTAACAGAGGGATAGAATCAAGATCACGTGAAGTACTAATACCACTTTACAATGCCTTGGTAAGGCCACACCTAGAATACTGCATCCAGTTTTGGTCACCACGATGTAAAAAAGATGTCGAGACTCTAGAAAGAGTACAGAGAAGAGCAACAAAGATGATTGGGGGACTGGAGGCTAAAACATATAGGGAACGGTTGCTGGAATTGGGTATGCATCCAGTTTTGGTCACCACAATGTGAGGGGTGAGGGGTGACATGATAGCAGTGTTCCAATATCTCAGGGGCTGCCACAAAGAAGAGGGAGTCAAACTATTCTCCAAAGTGCCTGAAAGCAGGACAAGAAGCAACGGATGGAAACTAGTCAAGGAGAGAAGCAACCTAGAACTAAGGAGAAACTTCCTGACAGTTAGAACAATTAACCAGTGGAACAACCTGCCTCCAGAAGTGGTGAATGCTCCAACACTGGAAGTTTTTAAGAAGAGACTGGACAGCCATTTGTCTGAAATGGTATAGGGTTTCCTGCCTGAGCAGGGGGTTGGACTAGATGACCTTCAAGGTCCCTTCCAAATTATTATTATTATTATTATTATTATTATTATTATTATTATTATTATTATTATTATTATTATTATTATTATTTCAAGCTTTGTGGAGGTGAGATTCATCTGAGGCTAGCAATGTTAGCACTTTTTGCAATAAATGCAGGTTTAAAAAAATAGCTTTAATTGGGCATCACCAAACATTTTAAAAATATACCATTTTTGTTTAAAGTTCATGTTATATTCCAGAGATGGGTTTTTTTTAATAGTAGGATACTAAATTACCCCATTCAGGATGAAGGTTAAAACACTGCAAGCTCCAAACACTTAAGGGTTCACAGATAGTACTTGACTTTCTACTGTCATTTAGTGACTGTTATGATGTATCTTCCAGGGGATACTGAAGACCAGGATTTGAAATTCCAGTGGCCGTGTATCCCACAGTCACATGATTGCACTTCAGGCAATCATCGAACAGGTTGCATTTGTGACCATTTGCATCCCATGGTCACCTGACTGAGTTTTATAACAGTTTTCCCAAAAATGGTCATTTACTTCCTGTTTCCAGCAAAACCAGCCTTGGTTCAATTGGTTGGTTCAAATAATGACTGCTAAAAAAAGATTGTAAAATCAGGTTAATCATCTGGGTGACCCTATTTGCAATTGCCACAAATTACAATCATGATGGGCAGGTTTCATTATTTCATTATGGTTATAACTCAAGGAACTAGCTGTATTGCCCTGCACATAGTTTGACATAGGAGATACCCTTCTCCCTCTCATCTTGCCTACTGGGACTACTTTCCCCCTCTCTCCACTTTTTCTCTTGTCCAAACAGCAAAATAAACTTGCATTCCAAAAGAATATATGCAATTGGCTCAATCCCTCCTGCTTTACATGGGCATCTCCTTACAGGAACTCTTTATTATATCTACCCTCCACAACTGCTGAGACGATACCCTTGAAATGGGCCTTTGGTAAATCCCCAGCAATTTTTGAGGGAAGTTAACAATATGTAGTCTGCCAGAAAGGATTTTTGGAGATCTCTTAATGACCAAAACATCCATGAAGTTTGGTAGAGGTTATTTGGAATCTTTATATCAACTTTTTTGAAGCTGAGATAATGAAAGGTCTGGGAAAAGGGTTAAGGACAGCAATTTTCTTGTAATGTTTTCCCACCAAAATAGACCTAAATATATATAAGATGCTATTGATAAAAACAGCACCATGGAATCAAGTTAAACGTTAGCCAAGTAGTCAAAATAAACACTGGTTTTTATTTTTAAAAGACTACCTCTAGTCTCAGGACTGCATCAGGAGTGAAGAATAAAAATAATAAAATCTTGACTCCGGCAGTTTGACGTCGCAGCATTACAGACACAGGAAGATGGGTCTCCAACTTCCGCGTTCGATTTCACCCCACTGGGCACCCTAAAAAGGGTTGAAAGTTGCCCCGAAAAGGCAATAGAGAAGGAGGGGACCCTCGTTGATCGCAGGAGGGTAGCGGCCCTTTTGTTTGATCCAAGGAAGCTCTCCAAACTGGCAGGGGAAAGACTGGCTACATTTGTGTGGTCAGTCAGAAGATGCTGACAACCGAAGAAAATAAGCGTTAACCAACAACTTTTGAGCAACATGGATGGAACTGGGTGAGACCCTATCCTCTCTTTATGACTTTTAAGACTTTTTTCTGGGGAAAAACCACCCAAAGCAAAGAATCTTCCCAGATGAGAGAGGGAAGGGGAATTACCACCCCATTCCCTCAGGAAAAGAAAAGCAGCGAATTAATAACTTGAGGGAAAACAGAGAAAATTACAAGATTAATTTGGAATCAATACACATGTAAAACTTTGGAATTTGGGGGTTAAAAGTGCTTCTGAGATTATTATTTTTAAGAGACTTAAAAAGCTTGTAATATAAGTTTGGATATAAAAAGCTGGAAGACGGTGTCAACAACATCTAGTGGCAAACTACAGCACTACAATTTATTATGCCTAAAATAAACTTTGCTGGTAGCCCAGACTCAGATGAGACTCTTGTTGTTTTCAGAAACTTTCACTTTTGAAGACTGGGTGGGAAAAGGGGGGAACGCTCTTGGGGTGCTTATTTGTGTGGTAGAGACAATAAACTATTTTGAAACTGGCCTGTCTGGATTATGAATATAAATACTAACTGACTTTTAGAGCTGTGTCATGGAGCTATTTCCCTATGCAAGAAACATGCATTATTGATTGAGATGGTGGAATACTTTGGATTATAAAACTATGATTGATGAACAATTTTTAATTGCTCTTTTCTCTCATTGGACAGAAAAAAATGAAAAATTCAAACTTTACTTATATTTGCTGAGGGGAGACTTAAGGACAGACTGATAGGCTGGCTGGATAATTTGGAGTTCAAATGACAATTGATTGAAACTTTTTAAATCCCTAAATAGATTGGACTATAAAGACTACGTAGAAAAACAAAATGGATGTTCCATACTTAGCTTCAAATGGTAAAAAAAAACCATCCCTAACACCTGTCCCCAAAGTCCCCAGTCTGATATATCAACAAGAAAATGTTGATGAATTTGAGAAAGAAATTCTTTCTATGTTAACATCAATACAAGAGACAATTGCCTTAGCTCATGATGAGACTAAAAATAACACAAAGGAGATGAACATTTTTAATCTAAATCTACAAACTCAGAAAATGACTACAAAGAAGGAACTAGCAACCCAGAAAATAGAAGGAAAATCAGAGGAAGCAGATCCAAAGAAGGAGTACCTAAAGAAAGGAACTAACAGACAGACTCAGACAAACGAAGAATTAGAAGACGTAGCGATAATATTGGAAATGGAAAAGATATCTTACCTGTCAAGATCTCAGAATATACTTGAGGATAAGAAAGAAGAGCTGACTGAATAGAAGATAGAGCTGTTAGGAGAATTGGGGGAAATTGGAGAAGGAGAGAGTCTGTTTATATCAATGGGCTGAGCGTCCTTCCAAAAATACTTTAATCAAATTGTCTTTCTTATTCGAAACAATATACACAAAAATAGAGGAAGAATTACTTAATGATTCAAATGCATTGACTTGGAAAGTTAGTTGACACAGGAAGAAAAAGCAAGAGTAAGACTGAAGAAAATAGAGTTTTTGACCCATTAGACGGGATATTATACTATTAATCAGATGTTTGAACATGGCTGAGAATAGATAATAGTTATAAATAGAAGTATTGTTATAACTAGAAAGGTAGGATTTGTAACTAGAATATTAGATTTTGGTATGAGAAGGGAAATATGAAAATGCTAAGAGGGTTTGAATAAGGGAAGCTTTTGGTTACCCAAATATAACTTATGAGAAATTATTAAGCGATAGAGACATTTTGAACACTGATGGGAAATTAAAATTTAAAAAGCAGGAAAAACAGGATATTAATTGAACAAATGGATATTAACTGCAAATGCAATTAAGATATATTTTGGTTAGAAAAGATATTTTAAACTAACATAATTGATATTATTACGAAAATGTAACAAACATGTTGATAGTCAATTGTGTATGTGTGTGTGTATATGTATACACACACACACAAACACACCAATAATAATTGTATTTGCCTAGTGTGGGAAAATGTGTGTACTACTGGAAGAAGAGAGGAAGCATTGGATGGATTGGGCCTAGATAGAAGACGTTAATATGTACCACTGAATTACTAATGGACGCAGACAACACGTTGTTTATTAAGTACTTATGATTGTAAAACTAGAAAATTAATAAAATATTTATAAAAATAATAAAATCTTAACTGCACTTTTTTGTAAGGAGCAAAGTTGAAAAAACTGTCTTATTGTGCTCTGTAGATAAGATGTATAACTGATTTTGAGCAAATAGTAGCAGCAGAGCTAAGATAACTTCCCTGCATACAGTGAAACCTTAAAATACTGTTGCATTCTTTTGGACAAAAAACAAGGCATAAGAATCTTGGACTATTTCTTTCTTAGAGGTTTCGAAATGATTTCTAGGTACAGTATTTGAAACATTTATCTTGTTGTATGTTATATCTGTGAAGTTTGGTGCTGTTAAGAAAGACCAACACTTTTAGCCTTTGGTGATTTATAATCAGCTGTTCTTCCTTGGAGTGTTAGGTAAAAACTTTAATATTTGGCTTAAGGCTAAATTAAATAGTGAGAAACTGGTACATCAATTTGCATAAGCAATTAGACAATTTGAGGGAATTAATAACTAACTCTGATTAAACAAGTATATCTAGTTAAATTGTTTTCACCTTTAATCGTATTAATGTACAATTTATAGAAAAGAACATGGATTTTATTTAGGGTAAAATTCTTACATTTTTCTCAAAAATGGAGCATGTTTTAATTATTTGTATTAATAGTAAAGTAGGCAAATTTTTAAAGGGGGGCTTTATTTTGATGAAGATTTTATATGAAGCACTCTATCAAAGTTTTTTGGGGGAAAATAGCACAGCTCCTTTGCTTTAAAAGCAAAGAGCTTGTTTGTATTGTTTTAAGTCTGCATCCAACAGCTTCAAGACGATGGAAAAGGCATGTAATGGACACTCTGTCATATGGTCCTTTCCAGCTACTGAATCTGTCAAAGATGATTACAAAACAATTCCAAGGTCCTTAATAATTTATATTGATTCTGTACAGCAAAACACCCCAGTGTGACAAAGACAAACCCTCAATGTAATATTATGAGTGCTGTTTTAACACTACACCTTTATGATTTAAAAGTTACATGCTAAAAGGTGAGGACATCTCTGCAAGATGCCCTTTTGTGTGGGTGAGGCAGGTTTGTTGATCTAGGATCTGCAGTAGCTCAGAGGGCAGGACACTGATTGGATTGTTTATTACAGATAGTCCTTGACTTACAACCACAACTGGGACCAGAATTTCCATTGCTAAACAAGGTAGTAATTAAAATGAGTTATACCCAATTTTATTACTTTTGCCATTGTTCTTAAGTGAATCACTGCAACTGTTAAGTGAATCACATGGTCATTAAGCAAATCTGGGTTCTCCCATTGACTTTACTTGTCAGAAGCCAGCTGGGAAGGTCACAAACGTTGATCATATGATCCCAGGATGTGCAATCATCATAAATACACGCTGGTTGCCAAGCGACTGAATTTTGATCATGTCACTGTGGAAATGCTGCAATGCAAGGACTGATCAAAGTGAGAACAGCAGTCATATGTTAACTTTTCCAGTGCCATTGTAAGTTCAAATGACCAATAAACAAATGATATCAAGTTGAAGACTAGTCTATATTTTTTGCATATCTGTATATTTGGTTTCAAATAGCTTTGGAGTGATTGGAAAGTGGAAACAAAGTTGGGTTATAAGTCTCCAGAGAAAACTGTTAAAATAATTGTCACGATTCTATGGGATATTTGTAACTTCATTACAACAAGAATAGCAGTAGATTCTTCCCCCTGCTCACCAAACTTGCTTGTCTCCCAATATTCTTTGCCCACTGTCCAAAAACAAAGTTATGCACACTGTTATGTGTTGGGCTCAATGGTAACACCATGTGGTAAGCTGGAGCAGCTAACGGCTCTCAAGCAACCCAGACTTCAGGTCTCCAGTGCTGCTATTGGCTGCTCCTAGGTGGCAAATGGTTGCTTTAAACCTATTGGCTGCCACCTAGCGGCCAGGCTATAAATTGCTGCAAGCTGCAGCCCAATTCTCAGTTCAGATCCTGCAAGCAATAAACCATGAGCTTTGTTAAACTCACTCGCCTCGTCTTCTTTCCTGCGCGAAGAACTCACTACACAACACACACAATATTTTATTAATGTAATGCAGAAATATTTTGGAAAAATACTTTAGGGAAAGTAGATAAAAAGAGGAAATAAGAAAACTTTATCAAAAAACTTTCTCGGCCAGGCAAACACTGCATGTAATATAGTTATTTAGAAAACAGTGATCTGTGTAAAGCAGGGGTGTCAAACTCAATTTCATTGAGGGCCGCATCAGCATTGCAGTTGCCCTCAGGGGGCCGGGTGGGTATGACCTGGGTGGGCGTGGCCTACTGGGTGGGCGTGGCTAGAGTGCATATGGCCTACTGGGTGGGCATGGCCAGCTCTACATCGTTCGCATCAAGGGTGCCTATGGGGGCCTGGGCAGGAGTGAGACAGATCTGAGGGTCTCTGGCAGAAGGAGGGTCTCTGGGCCAGGGCCAAGTCAGTGGGGGCCATTCCCTCACTGTTTCCAGGATGGCTTCGTGGGCCACATGAAACCACTTCACGGGCCGGATCTGGCCCCCGGGCCTTGTGTTTGACATGTCTGGTGTAAAGTGACTTAAGTAGGCAAACACTGCATGTTATGGAAAATATATACACAGAATTCTAATATATAAATAAACACTGTAATATATGCTACCATTCCCTTCCAATTAGACAGAAAATTTTGAGCATCAAAATATTTTACCTCTAGCTGTCATTCCAGATTAATTGTTAAATGATAACCTGGAGATTTTTTGCACATTAAAATGTTGGATGTTGAAGAAGCAAATTAAAATCATCAGTTATTGACAATGATTCTTCTCCCAGCCAAAAGATTATAATTATCATCAGTATAATAACTACAGTTTATTAGTCATAAAATCAAAAATGTTTTGCGTACATAAGTCCCCAGAATTCTCAGTTATAACCAATACAATTATAAATCATTAAAAATGTTCATATATTATGTGATAAATATGTATGACATTTTTGGTTTAAAAAAGAGTAGATTTTCTTGACCACTTTATATCATCACCCTATTGGTATTTCTCTCTTCTTCTGGCCAAGGAACTTTGATGACCCTTTATTTTTTTTCTTGTTCCCATCTGACCTTTTTGCCCTTTTGTGTTGCTTTTGTGTTTTGAATTGTTTCTCGTTTAAAATGTTTATAACAATTGTAAAGCACCTAAACGTTACTGGTTGTCAGATAGTATATAAATTTAATAAATTGCTATTGTTATTATTTTAACATCTGTTCTATCTAAAACACCTACTAATCAATCTCAAAGAATTATTGTTGACCTCGCCACCAACCCCGGAGCGTTCCCTTTCTCCACCCCTTTCCAAATAACATTCACTTTTGGTTTTCCACTAACTTTAAGGCTTAAACTGTTAAGGCTGAATTCCTGAGCCAGTATGGCTCAGCTTGGAAACTTCTCCCTTTCCCCTCAGCATGGCTGGCTCAGGATTTCTGGGAGTTGAAGTCCACGAGTCATAAAAAAGAGCCAAGATTGCCTAGCCCTGCAATAGGCTTAGGAAAGCCAATAGAGGGAACTTTTTTTTTTTGCAAAAAAAAGGTGCCGGAACACCGTTCTGAGCGTTCTATGAGAAAAAAAGCCCTGACAATCATTAATCATAAGATACAAACAATTAATGTCATAAGATTCCAGTAGGAGAAGATAATAGGAAAGATAAGAAGATGAGAAAAAATGAGAAATGAGAAGATGAGAAAGAGGAGTTGTTGATTTAATATTCTAGTTACCTATATATTGAAACATGACTCTTCTGATGAGCGCACATTGAAATCTTTTGAATAGAAACTAGCATTCTTAATAGATTTCAGCTGCATACTATAACAAAAAAGCCCTCTACCCAAATAAGTCAAATGGCACACCAAATCAACCAATTTGTCTAGGCAATACTTCATTTTATGTATTCATATACAACTTTTACCGTAATTCAACTTCCAGGGGTTTCCTGATAGTTCTTTTCCTTTAAAAAAATATCAGCAATTTAACTAGTATTAAAAAATTCTATAATTCTGGGGAAATGAACCTCAATGAAATGACTAGTTGATGCTGCCTGCTGTGAAAATGATAAGAATTGACCTGTGGATGAACTTTGAACAAAGTAACTCAAGCCTCAAGCCTTTCTTTTGAAGCACAAATTGAATTTGCCAGTGTTGTACCTTTGTCCATGACAAAACAGGGACCAAGGAACCTATTCTATACTTGCGAATTTAGTCTGTGATCCTAAATGCGTTTACTGTACTGAGAAATATGCTTATACCAAGGCAGCAGAATTTATATTTTGCATAATATGTTGTTAGTATCTACAACTAAAAAACAGAAGCATTTCTTGGTTTAGTTATACAATAACATCATACAATAACAAACATAATCCAGCTCCATAAAGCAAGAAAGCAGTATTTTTGAAAATAATAATAATATGGGAGTTTTTACACTAAAAAGCTGGGCAAATAAATATTTCTGGCCTAATGCCTAGAATAAAGAAAGGAAGCGCTGTATAAGCATTTAAGGAGAGAGTATCCTAACATATACAGTATATACACAAATGTATACACACAGAGATGTGAATGAGATTTCCTTGTGGGCATATTAATATGCAGAAAAGTATACTGATATAAATTGCATTGCTCCCCCAAACGAACTTTATTATACCTCAGCAACATGTCTAGCAATTTTCTTAAACACTTAACCCAGGAGAATTTTAGGGCAGTGGTTGGCATGTTCCCCACTTTTCTTTTTCCTTCCACCTCACCTGTCACCTGCTAATGGGGGAAAAACCATCAATCATTTTTGTCCAGGTACACACATGTATAGTACAAACATGGGAATAGTGGCCTTAGTAACTAAGCTATGTATATTTAGGAGTATGTATCTCCTAAAGACTAGCATGTGCGTGTATATCTATATGTATGTATATGTGTGCATGTACATGTACATGTATATACCGGTTAAAAGATCAGTAGGATGGGACTTCTGGTTTGCCATCGCAGCGGCACAGACGCAGGAAGACAAGCTCCATATTCTGCGTCCAAATTCATTCCGCTGGGGTACCCTGGAAAGGGTCAAAAGCTGCCCTGTAGGGGCGACGAGCAAGGAGGGGACCCCCACTTGATTGTGGGAGGGTGGCAGCCCTTCCGTTTGATCTGGGAAAGTCCTCCAAACCAGCAGGGGAAAGACCGGCCATACCAAGATGAAACTGGGTGAGACCTGATCCTCTTTTTAAGATTTTAAGTATTTTTTTCCTGTGAAAGCTGCCCAAAGTATTTTCCCCCTGTGAGGATAGAGGGAAGGTAATTTTTACCCCACCCTCTAAGAAAAGTGGCGACTAACTACCCAGGAGAAACAGCAAGTATAAGAACAATTTTAATTTAATTGAATGTATTGTTTTGAAACTTGGGGACTAAAATTGTTCCTTTTCTCATTGGAGACGTTTGTTTTTATTTTTCAAAAAAATAAGACTTGAAAAGCCACCACATAAATTTTGGATTTAAAAAGTTTAAAATGGCATCAGTGACATCTTGTGGCAAAGTATGGTATTACAATTTATTATTGCCTAAAAGAGAGTTGGCTTGAAGCCCAGACTTTAGATAAAATTTCTTTGACCTTGACAGCTACCATCTGTGAAATACCCAGCTGCAAAGAAGGAACTTCTGGGCAGCATATCTAGCCTGTTGGAATATAAACTTTTACTGACTCTCAGAGCTATACTTGGAGAATTGCTTTCCTATTTTTTATATGAGAAGCATGTTATTATACGAGATGATGGAACCCCTTGGACTATTAACTTTTACTTGACAAACAACTTCTACTATAAAGACCACCTATAACACGTGAAATAGATGTCCCATACCCAGCTACAAAACACAAAAAGCTATTTTTAAAGTTTGATTCTAAAGTCTGCAACTTAACATACTGTTAAGAGTATGAAGACCAGGAAAAAATCCCTTCCATGTTGAAATCAATACATGAAATCATCCTTTCAGCTCGTGATGAAATAAGAAGCAACATGAAGGAACAAGATGCCAGCTTAAATATACAAACACAGATCTTGACTACAACTAAAGAACTAACAATTCAGAAAATAACAGGAAAATTGTAACAACTAAACACCAAGGCAGAGGACCCAATTGATCAACAGACTCAGTCAACAGAAAAATCAGAAAAGAGAGTGACAACATCAGAAGAAATTTGAGGAAAAGGAAGAAGAACAGACTGAATGGAAGATAAACCTGTCAGGACAATTGTGGGAAATTTGAGTAATAGGGAGGTGATCTAATGAATACAAATAGGCTCATTCTTCAAAAAAACTTCAATCAAATGGTCTTTCTTATTCCAAATAATATATATAATAATAGAGGGAGAACTATTTGATAATTCAAAGGCACTAACATGGAAGGTTAACTGGCAAAGGAAGAAAGCCAGAGTAAGGCTGAAGAAAATAATGACTTTGATTTATTAGAGGGGATATTATATTACTATTTAGAGGGTTGAATATGGTGGAAAATAGATAACTTTTAAAAAATAAAGTAACACTATAATTGAATAGCTAAGATGTGTAACAAGACTATTAGACTTTGGTATGAAAAGGGGAAAAGGGAGAAGTTGAGATAAGGGAAATTTTGATTACCTAACATAAAACATTTGGAAATCATAAACAACAATGTTTTTTGTTTGTTTTTCTTTTCTTTGAAGATTGATGGAAAATTAAACTTTATGTATAGCTAAAAAGTATTGATAAATGTAACAAGAATGTTTTACTTAGTTGAAAATAAGAATTTTGTTTGCCCAATATGAGATAACAGATATTACTAGAAAAAGAGAGGGGTATTTGAGCTTTCAATATTAGATCTAAACTAAGTAACTTAAAAGTTTGTGGGCACTTAAGGTAAATGTGCTAATACAGGGCAAAAGGTAAAATGAGTTTTGGATAAAACAAAAACCAAAAGGAATATAGAATGCAAATATGAACTTATTTGTACTTAGTCTTTTTAAAAGATTGCGTTTGTTATTGTCTGGGGAATCCTTGGTGTTCTCTGATCAAGGACCCCACACAGTTCAACCCTGAGCTAAAAATATTATCTTCTATTGCTACTATCTAGCTAATGTTCTACACATCAATTCTACTCATCTATTACAGCACAGACCAGGGTTTTATTTTTTGCGTTGCCTTTCATTTTATTGTAGTATTCTTTATGGAAAAGTAAAATATAAAATATTTTATTTTATTGGTTAGCTGACAGCGGGACTGATAGAATACATGCAATATGAGTGGGGAAAAACATGTTTGCGTGTGAAAAACAGAATTCAAAATGTAACATATTCTTGGAAAAACAACCATATAAGCATTTTTAACACCTATATGAAACTTCTGGGAGAGGTTATCCAGATCTTGGAATTGGGTACCAACTCTAACACTCTCATCTTCAACTTCTGAAAAAGCAATTAGTGCCCTTGAATGTTGCTGAACTTCAGTAACAGATGGATAAGAGAACAAATTGAAATAATATTAAATCCAGACAAGATGAAAGCTAGAAAAAGCTGGACTCTGAGATTGAGGTGAAACTTGCTCTGGGTAAAAAGGTATACAGTTTGGGAGTGCTTATTTTCCAGTTCTTGCTAGATTTACAAGAAATGACTGTAACAGGGAGTATAATTGCACAATTACAGCTAATGCACCAATTGTACACTTAGCCTTAGTAGCAGGTATCCGTGCCAGGGTTACAACTCACCCTGACTACTGCACGTAGTTTCTACTGTGCTACAAGGACACAATCAGGTAACGTAGGATATTTTTCTATTCCTGCCTTCTAGAATAGCAGAAGGCAAAACATTAACAGAACAATTTTGGTACCAAAACCAGACTGAGATAAAGGGATATTACCAACTGAGTGATAATTATTACATCACTCAGACTCTAATGAGAGTTTTTTTAATGACATCTGTCTAAGAGATTTCACATCTGTCTCCTCCTGACAGCCAATATTTTCCCTTCAATTTCCAGTTAGTAATCATGAAGAGCATGGGTCAATGAAAAAAAGTGGTAGACCTATGCAATCTAATAACTTGTTCATATCCTTTCACCATAAAAAAGAGAAGTTATCCTACAGCCAATATAATTGGGCATATGCTTGACACATCAATTACCTGAACTGTAGAAACTTGTGGAATCAATAATTCCATCCTTGGTGTGCTCTTGAAATATTGCAAAATATTTTCAAATGCTTCTGAACTATGAACAATATGGACCCACATGGAACAGAATTTAACTACAAAAACTAGATTAACAAAATATATTTTAAAAACCCGAATAAATAGCAAAACCTGCTAGTGGACCCCATTTTGGTGATGTACTGGTGCCAGAAAAGTGTTCTACCAATCTAGTGAACAATCATCCTAATATGCTAGTGAAGTTAGGGCTTTACGCTCTTTGTTTTTTCAATCATTGCCCAATTTGTGTGTTTACTTCCAAATTTGGCATTGTGAAAGATCAAATCCTCTAATTAATTGGAGCACAATTAAGAGAACCCTAAACATCTGTAAGGTGGAGAAGGGAAAAAGAACAGACTTCCTCTGTTGCACTAACATTGAACCTCAACTTTTTACTTTTCCATAATATTATAAACTAGCCATTTCTATAACAACAAATGAATCTAATCAGTAAAACCCAAAATCCCCCCCTTTTTTTTAGTCATCAGGTGTTTTTTTTATTGGAAAGTTTTTCAATACATTTTATCTTTAACAAAACAACCCCTCCCCACCCACCCACCCCCTTCCCAACCCAACCCAACCCTCCCCCCTCCCCTCCCCCCCTCCCCTTCCCCCCTCCCTGACTTCCCAGAGCTAAATACAGGGTATAAAAGTAAAAACAATCATAAACTACCATCTGCTAACAACAATAAGCTATTAAGTCTACCGCACTTTAGCTCTTGTAAAATGACTGCAAGCAATATAAATATCACATCAATACTTATTCAAATGCTAAATGAAACTTTTTAGTCCCATATTTATTCTGGATATAATCAATCCATTTTTTCCACTCCACAATATATCTCTGTTGCGAATGGTCCTTCAAATACGCCGAAATCTTTGCCATTTCCGCCAGGTTGGAAACTTTTAAGGTCCATTCTTCTATAGTCGGCAGTTCTTCCTTCTTCCAATATTGCCCTACTAAAAGTCTTGCTGCCGTAATTAAATTCAACATCAATTTAATGTCCACAACAGTAGTATCAGTAATAATACCCAGTAAGAACAATTGCGTAGAAAACTTTATCCTTCTCTTAAATATCTTCTGCATATTCCACCAAATTTTGATCCAAAAAGCTTTAACATTTTTACAGGTCCACCATATATGAAAATACGTTGCATCTTCACCACCACACCTCCAACATTTAGGCTGGTAGTTCAGATACATACTTGCTAATTTTTTGGGATCTAAATGCCATCTATAAAACATTTTATAAAAATTCTCTCTTAAGTTTTGGGCTTGCGTAAATTTTACATTTCTCACCCAAATCTTTTCCCAAGTATCCATTGTAATAACTTCTTGAATATTCTGAGCCCACTTTATCATGCAATCTTTAACAAGTTCTGTCTCTGAATCAATTTCTATCAATGCAAGATATATCTGTTTGATATGTGCTTGACCCTGATTTCTAATTTGCCTTACCAAATTTTCATCAGTCATTGAAAAACCAATTTTCTGATCTTCTTTCCACCTGGCCTGTATTTCCCATATTGAAACCAGGTTTGAACAATCTTTTCTCCTCGTAAAAAGTTGTATGGCTTCAAATGCCATACATTCCTTTCCAAACTTAAAATTTCCTTATATGTAGTCACATCATGTTTAAACCCAACATTTATGTTTTCTATTGCGTGTTTCGGTATTGCCCATAAAGGTATCTTATACTTTAACTTGTGTCTATACTTTTTCCAAACTCGCAACAGAGCATGTCTTAAAATATGCACCTTAAACACATTATCCACCTTCTTATCATAGAATAAATATGCATGCCAGCCAAATAACAAATCATGACCTTCAAGATTTAATAATCTTCCTTGTGTTAAATTAATCCAATCACTTATCGCTGACAAAGCAGCAGCTTCATAGTATAATTTAAAGTTGGGCATTTTGAGACCACCTCTTTCACGCGTGTCCTGCATAATCTTAAATTTAACTCGTGGCCTTTTCCCTGCCCAAACAAATTTATTAATACCCTTTTGCCATTCCTCCAAGTTTGAATCCTTTTTAAGAATAGGTATCATTTGAAATAAAAATAGAAATTTCGGCAAGACATTCATTTTCACTGCTGCAATTCTTCCCAATAAGGACAATTGTATTTTTTCCAGCTATCCAATTCTTTTTGAACTTTTCCCCATAGCTTTTCATAATTATTTTTATATAACTTTGCATTTGAGGGTGACAAATATACCCCCAAATATTTAACCCTTTTGACAATTTCAAATCCAGTTAACCCTTCTAAAACAGCCTTTTGTGATACTGTCATGTTCTTAGACAGCATTTTAGTTTTTTGTATATTAACCTTGAATCCAGAAACCTTCCCATATTGCATTATTATCTCCATCAGTCCTACAACAGACTTTTCTGGCTGGGTCACCGTAACAACCAGATCATCTGCAAACGCCCTCAATCTGTAATCCTGATCTCTTATTTGAATTCCCTTAATTTTTTCTGAATCCCGTATTTTAATCAATAATATCTCCAATGTTAAAACAAATAATAGAGGTGATAACGGACACCCCTGCCTTGTGCCCTTTTCAATATTACATGCTTTGGTCAAACTGTTATTTACTATTATACGGGCTGTTTGCTTTTGATATAATGCCCTGATTGGTTGTAGAAATTTATCTCCAAAATTCATTTTATCTTATACTTTCAACAAGAATTGCCAATCCAATTGATCAAAGGCTTTTTCAGCATCCAAGAAGATCAACGCTGCAGGGATCTGATTGTTTCTTTCCAAAAATTCCAACAAATCAACTATATGCCTCATGTTATTTTTCATTTGTCTACCACTTATAAACCCAGTTTTGTCAACATGAATTACCTGTTGCAGTACCCTCATTAATCTGTTAGCTAAAACCTTAGCAAATATCTTGTAGTCCGTATTCAAAAGTGATATTGGTCTATAGTTTCTTGCTTGAGTGACATCCTGATCTTCCTTTGGAATCAAAGAAATGAAAGCAGTTTTCCAAGACGGAGGCACCCCTCCTCCCATTTGAATTGTCTGAAACAATTCCCTTAATGGCTTTATCATCTCAGACTGTAAATTTTTATAATACACAGCAGTCAATCCATCCGTGCCTGGTGTTTTACCCACTTTCAATTGTTTAATTGCTAAAAAAATTTCTTCCTCAGTTATCAATTGATTCATCTCTTCCTTTTGTTCTTGTGTAAGAACCGGAATACTAGCATTCCTCAAATATACATCAATATCTGCTTCATTAATCTTATCTCTAGCATATAATTTAGAATAAAAATCAACAAAAGTTTCCTTAATAAGGTTCTGTTGATACACTACCTTACCCTTATGTTCTATTTTATCTATATTAGAAGCCCTTTGCTTCTTCCTTAACATATAGGCTAACCATCTACCTGGTTTATTGGCATTACAAAAAGTATTATGTCTAGCAAACCGTAGATTAGTTGCCACCTCATCAGCCATTAACTTATCAAACTGTCCCCTTAATAAATTAATAACCTCTTTAATCTTCACATCCGATGGATTCAAAATTAAGGCCTTTTTCCTTAATTTCATTCTCTAATTCTTTCCTCCTAAATTCCAAATTACGTCTGTATTTATTATTCATATATATTAACACACCTCTCATATAAGCCTTACTAGCGTCCCAAACCATTTCTATAGAAGTACCCTTATTCATATTAGTTTCCAAAAAAACCTTCATCTGTTTTTTACATTCTTCCACATTTTCCTGATTTCTAAACAGGTTCTCATTTAGATGCCAGGAGCGCCTATCTCTGTTATCCTTATCAATCTCTAGCCAGACTGGACTATGGTCAGACATAATTCTTGGACAAATCTTTATCTTCTTAATCCTAGAAAAGAAATCATTAGTAATTAATATAAAGTCAATCCTAGAAAAAGATTGATGTCTATCGGAAAAAAAAGTATAATCCTTTTCTTGTAAATTTCTCTCTCTCCAAATATCTCGCAGCTCCAAATCATCCTTCATCTCAAAAAAGGATTTAGGCAATTTAGCATGACTTGGAGTACTTCTAAAAGAACCACTCTTGTCCATTTATACATCCAAGACACCATTCCAGTCTCCCATAAAAATAAAAGATTTGTAATCCAACTGAGTGATCTTGCTGTGTAATAAACTATGAAAGTCTGCTTGTTGTTGATTAGGAGCATATAATCCAACCAAAAGCGTTTTTTGCCTTCTATTAACAAATCTATTATAACATATCTTCCTTGTTTATCTGCTTCAATTAACTCCGCTGTCATAGTATTCTTGATATAAACAACCACTCCATTCTTCTTATTCATTGCAGAAGCAATAAATTGTGTGCCCAGTCTTGAATTTAATAAGTACTTTTGGTCCGTAACTCTAATATGTGTTTCTTGTAAGCAAATAACATCAGTCTTAAATTGTTTTAAATATTGAAAGATTTTCTTTCTCTTCTGAGGTGAATTTAAGCCATTGACATTCCAAGTTAGAAGCTTAGTCACCATCCTTAGCGACCCGAAGCTTTTGGAGCGCATCTTCCAGAATCCCCTTAACATTCTTAGGTCGCGCCCCTCCCACAGCTTCGCTATAGGTATGCTTTGGAGGTTCCATAACTTTCTGCTGGTCTTGTTCTTGCTCTCGTCTCATTCGTCTCAAAGCAGCACGCGTCATCCTCTGGTCTCTAGCTTCTTCCGATGATACTGAAATTTGATCCACTCCTGTAGCTTTCTCATCTGTCTGCGTTGTTCCTTCAGCACCTTGAGGCTCTTCCTCGCCATTCTTCTTTGTAGATTCCAAAAGTGGTATGGGGGTTGCTTTTAAAACATTACTATAAAAATCACGTGCCTGCATCACTGTAATAAGACGATGTCTCGTGCCTTCATGCATCACCACCGTACCCACTGGTATCTCCCATCTAAACTTGATATCACGTTGCCTGAGCTCTTGTGCTAAAAAAGCAAACTCCTTTCTTCTCCTTAAAATTCTTGGAGGGATCTCTTTTAAAACCAGGACTTCTTGCTCAGCAATTACAAGCTTAGTGTTGTAAGAGGCTTGGATAACTTCATTCCTGATTGCTCTCTTTGTAAAATAAACCACCACATCTCTGGGTAATTTCCTTTGTCTTGCAATCCACGAATTGACACGAAAAATTTTATCTATGTCTCCCACAATTCCATCTGCTGGCCGTCCCAGCACCCCTTCCAGAGCCTCAGAGACTATTTCCTTCAGATTTTCTTTAGGATTCTCTTTTAAGCCTCTGATTCTAACAGCAAACTCCATCTCGTGGTACTGCACCAAGGTCAAGTCACTGTCAATTTTATCCACCACATTCTCAGTCTCTAACATTTTTGCATCTAATTTGATATTATTTTGGCTGAGATATTCCACTCTTTCATCCAAGTGCTCGATACATATAGCCATGCCTTGAAATGCAAGCAAAATGTCCGCCCTTATTTCTGTTAACTTCTCATCCAGCTTTTCATCCATAACTTCAGCTAGTTTTTCTGTTAGCTTCTCATCCAGCTTTTCATCTATAATCTCAGTTATTTGCTGCGAATGCTTTTCCAAAGCTTCTTGCAAATCTTTAACTGTCAGGGCTGGCGTAGGTGCAGGTGCAGGGGGCAATAAGGCTTGCAATGAAGACTGCTGCGCCGGGGAAGCCCCCGCGCTTCTAAGAACTTTGGAAGATTTAGCCGCCATTTTCCCCCACTATTGCTTGCTACGCACTTTCACTTTCAAAGTCTGCAAAGTCCATTGAGCTAAAGATCAAAAGTCCACTTTCACCTTAATCTCCTGTATCGCTCTGCCTGCATCCTCGTTCTCCAAAATCCTTTCCTGCTGGCAGGGATGGTTGCGAACGCCTTGTTCTGCTCCTAAAAGCATGGAGCAGAAACGCCATGCAGCCCGGAGCAAACCCAGGCTTCGGGGGGGCTCAATCCCTCAGCCGCCAAAACTTTAAGTTCTGGCAGCCCCGGAGAGCTCTACCCCTACCTGGGTACTCACCCCCTCCTCTTCTCCCGAGGAGGGGGCTTCCAAACCGCCAAAACAGCTGATCGGCACTGTTTTCGGCGATTCTACAAAGCTGCGGAGCGGACAGCCTGGAAATGGCTGTCTTCGGCGACGCCTTGCCACCCGGAAGTCCGTCATCAGGTTTTTGACACCTTGCTAAGCACTGGTGGTACTCGAATACTGTCATGTCTTAAAAGTGGTACAATCTGTGAAAAGGTTGAAAAGCCCTGCTCTAGATAATCCATATTCAGTGCATATTGCTGTTACTATCGTATCACAATGGTATTTTTCTGCTCTCACTACTTCCAAAGACTTGTAAGATAAATATATAGGTCAGAAGATGGAACTTTGGGCACTCATATTCCACTACTGTGCTCCACATTTTTAGCTGATTCTTATATTGCCATTATTTTAAAATGCATGAACATATCTAAAAAGACATTTCTATTCAATTAAGAGGCACAGGACAAAGTAATCATATCCCATATAAAGACTGCTGTTCTGACCAAGAATAGCAATTTTTCATATAAAATTTATGAAAATCTATTAGCTTCCTGACAGGCAACTGTCATCTTCAAAATGTATGGGATATAATTCTAAAAAGATCTCCAAAATTCATCTAGTGGTCATTTAGTATAATACATCATCTCAGTCCACGAGATACTTCCCATTCGCTTCGTCACTGTAAAGATTTCAAGACCAGTCAAACTTTAGACTTTCCCCCCCTTGAATTTGGCTTTGTGCTTGTGACCTAGTTTTCTTCTCTTTCAACTTCTTTTTTCATCAGTTATTAGGCCACACGTTTACATATGTGTATACATTCTTGCAAACATATTGTCAAGTATCTATGCTAATTGTTATCTTACTTCTTTCTTTCACAGGATATGATTACTTTGTCCTGTGCCTCTTAATTGAATAGAAATGTCTTTTTAGATATGTTCATGCATTTTAAAATAATGGCAATATAAGAATCAGCTAAAAATGCGGAGCACAGTATTGGAGTATGAGTGCCCAAAGTTCCATCTTCTGACCTATATCTTTATCTTACAAGTCTGAGTTAAAAAGTTAAGCCACTGTTTTCTTAGAATTATAGATTTGCATCCTCTTCCTCCTACTTCCTTTGGGAAATATTACAAAAATGTTGTTGTCTCACAGCACATTACACAATGCATTTTTCAATATTATTCAGTGTATTCAGAAAAAAGTACCCCAGTTCCAAAAATATGGTAAGAGAAAAAGATAATTTGTTTGATTCCATTACTAGCATATCTACATGAATACTGTACAGATATTGGCATTCTTTGAAGTGAATGAACAAATTAAGTAATTTCTAGTGGTACTTTCTAAAAATTTCTTAATACAAAAATATTGTTTAAATGTATCAAATTGGAGAAAGTTATCCCTCTCTAAATTCATATTGGCAATTTGGAAATCCAAATACAGCCTCCTATAGGAAATCCAAATACAGCCTCCTATAGGAGAAGGAATGGCAGAACCTAGGGGCAGAGTCAAAGGAGGAATCAGTCTACAATCTCTAGCTAGCAACAAATGGACTAAGTCCAACCCTTCTTGAATTCTGTTGGCCCTTATCTAATGCCACAGTATTGCAAGTTATTGGTTTAGTAAATTCCTGTGCAGAGGCATGAGTTTAATCACTTTAATTGGAACTTCATGTGTGATCCTGATCTCTTGTGCTTGACATCTGCTGAAATTAAGCCTAAAACTACAAGTATTTTTCTAAGAAATATTCATTTTCAGTAAGCATGATTGGGTATGCTGAATTCTGCACTGAAACATGCAGCAAGATTATTAAAGATGTAAAAACATCAAAGCACTAATTGAAGCACACAATTTAAATGTGTGCTTTGGTTGTGATACTAATTTGTGCTGATTATTATTGCCTTTTCCCTAAATTAGAATCACTTTTTCCCCTTTTCTACTTCTGCCTTCTTTTTAAAGATACTTCTCCCATTAATTTTAGGTCAGTTCTTCATTATTTAGAATAACTCTCCTGTTAGTTTTTGTTGGTAGTATGGCATAAGATTGTCATACCAGGACTTTTCAAAACAAGGAATTTTGAATGGGAGATAAGAGTTTTATTGTAACACTAGTTGTCAACTAGTTGTCAACTAATGTGTTTATAAATATAAATACAGTGGTACCTTGGTATTCAATTGCTTTGAAACTCATCGAATTTGGTACTCAACACATTTTGATACAAAACTTTTGTCCCGATACTCATCATTTGTTTGGTACTCAATGCACAAGCTAGAACATGTTGGTGTCGGCTGCCTTGTGACTCATTACTTTATTACTTTTGGGGGGAAATTGTTTGGTACTCATTGTCTTTGGTACTCATCGTGCCTCCAGGAACCAATTAATGATGAGTAACTATGAATATACAATATACTTGTATAATATACAATAACTATATCTGATCTAATTATATAGGTAAAATTCAAGTTATGATGGCAATAGGGACCAGAATTTCTGTTGCTAAGCAATGAAGTCATAAAACATATCACAAGTCTGCATTGCTTAGTAATAACAATCCCCGTAATCTCCATTGCTGTCACTAACCAAATTCTACTGGTCAGTAGCTGAGGACTCACCCCAAACCAAGCCATTCTTGGCTTGGTCCCTCCCAACCCTAAGACTCAACAAGGGACTGACTCCTCCATCTCCTTTGAACTGCCCCACAACTACCTATTTCTGCCCTTTTGGCCATCCGCCTACCCACTGCCCCTACCGCCCAGCTCTGCTTTCTGCCATGCCCACCACACTGCATACCACTAATGTACCATCCAGGCCTTCTTTGCACTGACTTTTTTTGCATTGATGCCATTGGGCTTCTCTCACCAAAGCTTCTGTTTGTGCCTCACTCATGGCCACCATTTGTGTGCATGCAAGTGCCTTCTTTAATGCACCAACCAGGGCCTTCTTTTGTGGAAAAAGGGTCAGGCTTATAGGGTCCTTTTTTCATGCTGGCAGAGCTGGCACTTTCTTTTATATCCTTGCTTTTGAAAAAAAGTGTGCAAAAAAAGGCTGTGGTTGCAATGACATGAAAACGGTGCTAGTTAGGTGCTTCCTTTGCAAAAATTATACATAGCTTTACTTTAATGCTGTATGCTGCCCAGAGTTCAGAAGGGGCTTGGATTGAAGAGAAGTGAAATGTGGAGATCGTGGTTATAGGTAGAAACTATGAATAAATGCTCTTGTTTTTTTCCTTTGGGACTAATTGGTTCTGTTACTATATGTACTATTGTTAGTATCCTTCCACCAAGAAAATGAGGTATTAGAGTTACACAACCAATTCTCAAAGTAATGTCTGTTGTGGGCTCCCACTGTCAGGTAATCAGAATTTGCATGTTTGCAGCTGACCCACACTTATGATCACATGGATGCTGCTACCTTTCCTCTGCCATCTCCACCCCCACCCCCACCCCATTTTTGGTCTTTTGGCCCCTGCATGCCACAGCCCCTGCCACCTAGCTGACTTTCACTGTCTTCTTGTTCTCACTACCAGCTTTATGAGGTAGCTACTGTCCACACAAGATGCTTTTCCACAGGTTTCCTTGCAAGACTTGGGAAAGATGACCTCACATGACCAGCAACTGCCTCGCAAAGAGCTAGGCTGACATGTCTCATCTATAGCCAGAGCAAATAATTGGGTAAAGGTCATCTAGGCAGTAGTGGTGAACCTATGGCATGCAGGTCAGAGGCGACACTCAGAGCCCTCTCTGTGGGCAAGCGTGCCATCGCCCCAGCCCCACCTCCCCCCACAGTCCCCTCCTCACCTGCAGCCCCCCCGGAGAGTCGCTCTCGAAGGCGGCCTACGCAGAGCAGCCCAGGTCATGGCAGCCGGGCAGTGGAGACAAGACTCTGCCCTTGCACCCATCATGCGCAGATGATGCTGCGGAGTGCGTGTGGAGGGCATGGCCACCATGGTGCTGCTGGGCCGCCTGGGTAATCTGCTGCAGCGGGCCATGGAGGTGGTGAGTGGCCCTGCGGGTGGGCAGGGCAGGGGTGGGCGGGATGGGGGGCAGATGGGGTGGGGTGGGGTGGGGCAGGGCCAGTTTTGGGGCACTCAGTCTCTAAAAGGTTTGCCATCACTGATCTAGGGTGTTGAAGTGCAGGGCAGTGAGTGCGGCTGAGATGGGGCAGCTGAGACTTCCTGAGGTGGTGACTTTGGGCTGTGTCCCTTCATATTCCCCACCACCCAATTAAGCTGATGAAGCTTCGTGGATGAAAAGCGAAACATCTTCAAAGAAAAACAAGAAAGTCCGGTTGCCTCTTGAAAAAGCACCTTTGGGACAACCATGACCTGGATGACCGAGAATCTCCACTGACATTCACACTGTTTCCTGCATCCCTGGCCTTTCTTCACTTGCACACACACCTTCCTTCCCCCATCTGTAATTGTGACACTAGCCAGAACTGTCTGGATTTCTGTCACTGAACCTGACAGCATGCTATACCACATCATTTAGTGAAAGCAGTTCAGGTCCTAATTGCAGTTGTAACTTGAGAACTACCTGCATACTATTGGAGCCTACTGGCATACAGGTTTTGAGCCACAAACTCCTTTAGAACTTGAGAACCTAACATGGTCCCAAAAGGCATGAATGTGCCTATGAACACCATCTTTTGTGCCAGGCTCTATGCCCCACCTGATGATTTTGTTTCCATCCCTTAATCTCACTGGTTTGCCTTTTGGTTTTGTAAATAGTTAAGGCAAACATTTTGTAAAAACAAAAACCTTAACCTGGTCTTAATTTTCCAAATTTGCCCAATGGCATAATCAGTTTGTGTGGCCTATTTTAGGAGACCAACCATTAAAAAGCAGGCTAAACAATGAATAGAAATTGAACAAAAATGAAATGACCTTCCTGCTTTCTTTCTTACTGTCTCACTGCACTGCCAAACTGTTAAACAGCAAAAGTAGCAATCTTCATTACACCCATACATATCCTTACTGACAATCAAATTAAGGTAAAGAGCTCTCCTAATTGTGTGCCTCATACAGAAACAGTTCACATTTCACAGCAGTTAAAACATGATTGCCAACCCCACACATGACATCAAATCCTATCTGCAGTTTTGCAAAATCTCATGAATAAGCCAGAGTTTCAGAGCTGACCTAATATTGACCGGCTGCTCTTAAATTATGTCATATCTTTACCATGCCAAAAGTTATTCATACATGGTGAGGTATTTTTATGCTGTTAAACATTTTATCTTTCCACAGATTATTTTCTAATGCTACTGAAAACTTCATGTGAGTGCCGTATAATCAGAAAAAGGGAGAATATGTTTGAAAATAATAAATTAAATAAAATGTTTTGGTTATTCAGATCCACTAAAAATAATTAGAAGCTATTATATGTATGCATGTTCAGTTTGCATGGACATATTTTTATCTGTAGTGTAATGAAAAGTTTATCTGTAAATTAGTGAAAGTTAGTAGTTGCTTCTTAGCATGCAATTAATAATATACATTTAGAAGACATGTGCAACTCTGGAAGATACTAGTCCTTGAGTTACTACCACAATTGGAACCAGAATTTCCATCACTAAGCAATATAATAAAATATGACATCACATGACTGCACTGCTTAGCAGTGGCAATCCTGGCAGTCCAGATTGCCATTATAATCCCAGATGTGCAAATCATTAAGGAAGAACTGGAAGGAATCTCAGATAAGGGAGTAAGGGGATGCTGCAAGGGGGGAGGCTCTGAGTGGCCTGGCGTGGGCCACACATGAATTGTGATGCTGTAATGTAGGGCAAGCTCAGGGATGCCAGATAAGAATACACTACAGCTGCAAGAAGCCCCTGAGCTACAATATAAAGCCACAGACAACCCTGGAAGCCTCAGATGCCCCAATCTGCCCCAGCAATGTGGCATAAAGTACCACATCCTAGGAAGCTCCAGCAGTGGGGCATAAAGGGGCTTCTTGGCATGCCATAACTCTGGGGTTGTTATGCACCAAGAAGCCCCTTTGTGCCACGCTGCTGGGCTTGGCTGGAGTGGCTGATGCTGCTGGCTCAGCAATGCAGAGCTAGTGGTCTTTTTCACAAGAAGGGCTGGGCTTTGAGCTATGAATGGATTCTTGGGAAACCCAAACCTCATGGCAAACAAGAGCTTTTTCACAATGCAAAGGGCTTCTGCAAAGAGCTTCCCAGAAAGCCCTTTGCAGTGTGAAGTCCAGCCTTTCACAGAAGCCATTTGCAGCATGAAGTCCAGCCACAATTGCCACAATCCCGTCACCTTGACATCCTAAACCCCAAGGCCCCTGTCAACTGTACCATCCTATCTGACCTTTGCTATCATCTTGATTCCACTGCTGTTGAGGCACTCCTCCACTGGCCCTGAGTGAGGAAACTACCTGAGGCCATCTTCCCCAGGTCTTGAGAGGAAATTGCTGTCTGCAACCTTGGGAACAAAGCCTTGTGCGGCCACCAGCTACTTTATGATATGCTGGATATGCTTGATCATAGTTAGAATAAGAACTCTGATAGTGAGGGTCAGCTAATGCAGCAGAGGTTGTGGAATGCAGGGTGCCAAAGGATAACTATGGGAGGAGATGGGCTAGTGGGGAGACTTGAAGCTCCTCTGCAGTCATAAGCACCACGTGCCTGAATTCTGATTAGGTGACTGCAGGGGTCATTAGTCCTTCATTCAGTGCCACCGTAATTTTGAATGGTCACTGAACAGATAGCTGTAAGTCAAGCACCACAGGAACATTACTTCAGAGCAGAGTGCCGCTTTTAAGGATAAGCTCAACTCCCTGGTCCTAAGAAGCTGGCTGCTTAAAGGAGGATATTGAAAAGGAACAAACAGAAAAGCAACATGGGAGGGTAAAGAGATCCAAGTGTACTTTTTATAGTAATCATCAAGCCAAGCCACATATTATGAAATGCAGGGATGTGGAGAATAAAATAATTGATTGTTGTTGTTTTTTATTCTGACAGAAGAGATTAAATTTAAAAAAAGACAGATGTGGTATTTTCCTTCCATAGTTTGGAAGAAAATTTCCAGAAGCATCCATTTATGCAACATCTCTTGGAGGATTTTTATTTCTACCCCTTTGAATTTATCATCTGATACAGTTCATCATCATGAAATGGGAAAACAAATGCCATTTGACAGCTTAACCTTTAATATTTAAAATGTGTCAAGAACCTCATTTAGCATTGTAGGACATTTGATTACAAAAGAGAAGATTCATTACAAGAAATCATAGTGTTCGATTACATTTTGACTTTATCTTTACCATTTCTTTGTACGTCTATCAATCACCGTTATACAACTAAGTATGAGTACTTTTGTGAAACCAATTATTAATAAGCAGACTGTTTGCACATAGAGCAATTTACCAAAGAATAAATGTCAACCTACCCCACCTTATACCAGAGGTATTGTTTCTGGTTATGGTTTGCTACTTCGGAATCTGTTCTAACCCTGTAACTCTAGAAAAATAAATAAATTCAAGGAGTATTTCTTGAATATTGTACCTGAGTCAAGATACAATGGCCAGAACTTAATTAACTGCCTTTACGATTATTGATTCCAGTAAGCCTAAACTTATTCAAGTGTCTTTGTAATCAGTATGACCAATATAAGTCTTTATTCAATATATGTTACAAGATACATTTCCATTTGCTTATTGCTATTATTAATAAGGCCAAACTAGTGAATTCCTGATAGTAAATTATCAAGACATGAAGCAAATCACCAACTATTTGGTATTTTAATATATCATCTATAAGAAGAAAGCTTTGCAAAGTTCTTAGGAAACATAGGTAAAAAGAAAGTAAGAAACTCCATAGACATTTCTGTTTCCTTCAATATTCCTTTTTAGACACTTGCCATTATTTATAAAACATATACAGTAAAGCATGCAGAACAGGAATAAAAGCTTGGTTTGAAAGACAGCTTTTACTTAAGAATATGCTCAGTGAACAGGAATACCAAAATGCAATAGAGGATAACACTAGTTGTCAACAGCTGACTGAACCCCAAAACAATGAAAAGAATTGCAATATTCTGAAGAAAAAAATTATAGGGGGCAATGCATAATCAAAGAAGGGACTTCTTCCAAAAATCTCTACAACTCTACAATTGAAAAAAAAAATGGGTTCATTTTTGTGAAGTTAATTTTGCAATTATTTGAATTAGAAATCCTGGAATTGGGGAAATGTATCTTATTTGGTTGGAATTTCTAGCTTTCTTCTGTAAGCAATCATTTACAATTTAGATAAGTGCTAAATAAAAAAAGGAATTTTATTTTTTTCAAAAGGATAGTTGTTTAAAAATGCAGCAACAGATATCAACATTCTGAGGATCCAAACTTACATTAAACATAGAATATAAATTTATCTCATAAATATGAAGTTCCTGTTATTTATAAAATTTGCCCTTCGTATTTCTCTAAATACTTGGAAGCAGAAACTCACTCTTTAGTATCTTGCATTTCTCTCTTAAAATAATGTTCAACAGGATTAACTATTGTTACTTTGCCATCTACTGCTGCTAGGAGTACAAGATGACTATCTTATTGTGTAACATTGGTTAATAATTAGTGTTTTCTAGGCAAGGAACCATGAAATTAATTTGAAAAGGTACAGTAGAAGGCTTTAACTCAGTAAACAGTTTGCCCTGCATACTTTTTAAAACTGAAGGTAATTTGAAAACAAGTTGTTGATATAACATAAAGAAGCAATTGTCCTAAGGAAATGATGGAAAAGAAATTCAAACAGGTGATGCAATTTTGTAACATTCAGAAGCAAATATTACCAGATTATATAGACAAAATAAAAATTATAAAAAGGTATTCTTTGATTTAATTTATTGTAAAAGTACATCTATGTCTTATATAACATCATTATTTTTGTGGTTCCATTTTGCAAAACAATTTTATACATTTCAAAAATCCACTGAATTTGACAGACTTTATTCTCAAATAAAAAAATAGAACAGAAGCCTGAATTCACAGAAAGTTGTAGGCAAGAGGGCTAGGGATCCCTCTGTCCCAGGTTGTGTGCGTTTTCTGCTGCAATTCACTGAAGGTTGTCTGCAAAACATCGCAATGTCTATATAACTCAAATGGCACCTGATGCAAATACACCAGTCACAGCAGCTGGAATCATACACCTCCACCCCACACACCTGCCTTGATGTGGATGCCCCAAACCAATGACGTAGTGCAGAAATTTTACAAAGCCTTATCATACATAGGTTAATTTAAAATAAGAACAAAGACCATTCAGGGCCAAATTTTTTTGGTGCTTCCCTTACCAGGAACTTCTGCCACTACAGTGTCCCTTACCTCTCAAAGGGAAAACTTGCAGCTTATTCCTGTCTTTGAAGTTGCCCACATTCAAAGGGAATGTGAATTATTTTGGTAGTAGTTAAAAAATAAAAACTGCCTTGGGTACAACTTGATTCTTGATCATTTCATGGAATATTTGTGTGCTTGCTTCGAAACAATATGTAGAAATGTTTTGGCACTGTTTTATTCCAAGATGTTTTTTTTCATTCTCAGTCTAATCTCAGTCTAATCTTGTTGTGTGTGTGAGAGAGAGTGAGTGGAGGACAGAGGGAGAGGGAGAGGGAGGGTGCATGTGTGTGATTAACTAAAGTTGTTTTGGAATTACCAGTTGCTGACAGCACAGACAAAAGGAAGATATTTAGAAAACCTGCCTATGAATTACTGCTATGAGGTATAACAAGTTTTGGCTCAAATAGTTTTAAAAGGGACTTAAATTAATAGATGAGAACTAACTAGGTAAATTGAGCCTTCATTTCTACACACTATATCAAAGTATTAGAAGCTGAATATTAGATTATGGGATTATTGCCTACAATGGGAAGCAGCTCACTAGATTATTTTAGTTTATATATGGTCAAAGACAGTATACTCATATAAAAACAAAGAGAACAATAATCGAATTTCAGACTATCTAGGCAGAGATAAATTAGCCAAAAGGCATTTCTCAAAACTCCCCACATGCTTAAAGTAAAAAAGGATTTTTGCTTGGGGCCCATTATAAAGTCACTAGCTAAGTGGTAGGAAAGGCGGAGGGGGGAAAGAGATTTGATGAATTTAACCCAGAATTTAGCCCAGAATAATACTGAAATTGCCTCAGACTAATAGAAATTGCCTATTCTAAACTAATAGGAGAACAGATTTGTTTTTCTATTAGTCTAAATATAACCTATAGTAAAAATGATATGCACCCACTAAGCTTTTATTCGTGGTGTCCCATAAGAAAATAATATCAAAACTTTTTGTTTGCAGATACCATCCTATGTTCCATTATATCAATGAGATTTCCTTGGAGTTATCCAATTGATGATGATGATGATAACCCTAACCCTAACCATAAAAATTATTAGATTCCTATCACATCCACCCCTTCACACTTATCTTTAAAGCTCAGTGTAGAAAAGAAAAAAATAGAATAAGGAAAATACTGCACTGATATATATGTATAATACAGATCTTGCCCAACATATACAAGAAGTGATGAGGATCATAACAGAAACATTTCAGAGGGCAAAAAATGAATAGCAGTTTCCAAAAGAAAAAAAATGCATTATTTACATATCAAATCTTGGAAATTCCATTATTCCCTTTTTCTTTCACAGTAAGTTGGTGAGCCCTATCAACTACTATCATGGAGGAGATGTCTATACAGTGGTGGGATTCAGCCAGTTTGCACCACTTCAGCAGAACTGGTAGCTAATTTTTTTTTGTCCAGGCCCAGAATGGACTTCTGGAAGCGGCAACCACACAGAGAACCAGTTGTTCACTTACAGTATTTGAATCTCACCACTGTGTCTATACATTTATTATTGCCTTTGTGCATCTCAGACTGCTGAAGGAACAAGCTGGTAATCTGAGATGAAGCTGCATGGAAACTGAAGTGGAAAAAAATATTTCAGATCCAAATAATGTTTCCACTTCACTGCTTTCGCTCTGCTTTACTGAACTTCATAGAAAGCAGCTGCTGCCTCATGTTCTCTCTCTCCTTCAATCTGCTCAGAAAGATTTAATGTCCAGGGACCTTCCAATGACACATATGGCTCTGTTGTCAGGAGGAAAATCTTTGCTGGTATGTACATAGCTAACAGATGGAGAAAGTCCTGTAGATTAAACACACATTTTAGCATCAATAGTGTGTAGGTGTGTTTATAAGATAACTGCTTTCAGGACCATGCTAACACAGCTAACTTACTTCTAGAAGATATGTATTTGGTTTATTGTGGAATTGTAAAAAAAATACAGAAAGAGGGGAAAGGCTTCCAAAATCAGATGGTGAAGGTTGTGAGCATCTGCTTCTTTTTCACCCATTATTTTTGAACTGATAATATAGGCCACTGATTTCCTAGTCTAAACTCAAATACCTTTTGAACTTTAAAATCTTTCAAAACTACTGCTCTTCCTAATGAAGACTGGTGGCTATCAGACTGTTGCTTTTTTGTTCAGTTTTAGAAAGGAATAAAATTAACTTAAGATGAAAAATCCATACATTTACAATTATTATTTAGGACAGGTCAAGATCACCAAGTAGACTTTTATATATTTTAAGCACTAAAGAAAAGCTTGTATTTTTGTACATTGTATAGTCTTATTTGACATGCTTTGTCCATATTTTATTTCTAGAGGAGAGTCCTCCCCAAGGCTGATAGTGATGCTAACTCACATATAGAAAATTCAACAGGATCAATCAATTAAAGAGATTCTTAATATTGCCAGAATTAGTCTGCAAGTCTCCAGCACAAGGTTTTCCGACATAAACTATTGTGACATTCCCAAAAAAACATCAAGCAGACATGGGGAAATTCTTTAAAAATGAAATAGTTCATAAAGTTCATTCCTCTGGCTTGCTTTAAAACGCATCCAGAAATGTTTCAACATACATCTAATTTTATTCTACTTAAGCTATAACCAATTCCAAAATAACATTTAACCTACACAATTTTTTGCTAATTCAGTCTTGTCAGAATTAGAGACTTACTGGATTTACCAAATCCCATCATCCCATACTGAACCAAAGTAAATATCAACATTATAGATACAATATTAACAAAAAAGCTGTTTGTGCACTCAAGAGTGGCTTTTGAAAATAGTAGATAACTTGTTTAATACCAGTTCTGATTTCCAAAAAAATATATACCTTGAGAGCATGGCATTTAGATTAACAAGGGGAAGGGGGGGTATCATTTTTAGCTGATAAGGAATGATACGTTTGACTGGTAAACAAGTAGAAGGAAGACCTTGTAAAGAAAACTGGATCCAGCAAGCTTTAAAGCTGCCTCAAGGGAGCTAAAACAATGACTGCTGAAGAATGGTTTGGCTCTATACAGAAAGAAAGAAAAACTGCTTGTTTTTTTCTGAGAGAAAGAAACTGTCATTACTATAACAGGGAAGAGAACATATCATTATTAAATACAGTGCTGATAAGAAGATAATTGGTTTGATTACTAAATACTGAAGCTAACAATCGCTTAAATAAGAGCCAGTAGTCTGCAGCAGCCGCCAAAAAGGCCAATGCAATCCTAGGCTGCATTAATAAAGGAATAGACTCAAGATTGCATAAAATATTAATAATGCTTTATAAAGCTTAGTAAGACCACACTTAGAATTATGCATTCAGTTTTGGTCACCATATTATAAAAAGATGTTGAGAATTTGGAAAGAGTGCAGAAAAGACCAACAAGAATGATTAGGGGCTGGAAGCTAAAATATACATTCATGAAGAATGAATGAAAGAATGTCAAAGGAAAATACAACATTTCATAATGTATAAAGTGCTATAAATATTCATATTATATAATGATTACAAAGGGTCTTCATACTTCCTGAACTGAAAAGCTACTCTATACCCTTCATGTTCACCAAGCTGCCTGCCCTACTTAATGTTATTTTAAGAATTCTTTTAATTTTTTTTAAATGAATGGGTAACTACCATGAGCATGAGCTTCTAACTTACCTTGCATTTCCAGAGAGACCACCCAGAAGCATTTTTAAAAGAGAAAAGTTGGTGTTGGCCTTTGGCTACTTTCCCAAATTGACAATTATTCTTTCAAACAAAATTTACACAGGACTTTCATTAACAAGATGTATTGAGCTGAGATGCTTAGGGTTACAAGATACTCAAGAATGAATTATTACTCATGCAGAACTAATTTACCTCCTTAAGAGTCTTAGGGGGGAGGTTTATTCCATTTTTCTTAGTAGTTTGACAGATAGGAAGTGAGGAGGCTGACCTCTTTGCAGATAATGGAAAACAATGTAAAGCCATCTTCTGAATCTTTATTAGCCTGTCAACTAACTATTATAACACTTTCCCCTTCAAGCCTCCTTGCTTCCTTTTAGGATCTAAGAATCTGTTTTCCCCTCCTTTTTCCTATGAAATCTCTTTAGCTGAAACACCGAATCTCCTCTCCCCTGCCAAACCAAAGCAACTGGGAGAAAGAATTTTTTTCTCCCATCCCATGAAGAAGGTTCAGGTGATTCATCTGATTTAGGAATCCTGTCTCAGAAGGGTTCAGAAGGGACGTGGATGAGGGGTCTAGTTGTCTTGCTGATAGGTGACATAGCAACTAGTGTTCTAGACTGAGTGGCATTCATTCATTCCATTCCTACATAGACATGAATGAAAGCAACTGGGGGGAAAAGATACTAAAATGGCTGTAAACTGAATGCCTTTTTACTGAAAGAAATTGCCATAAACAGTTTAGCAGATTGTGATGCAGATGGAAGCCCTTTATAAGAAGCAAATTAATGACTACTAAACCAATGATCAAACCCCTAGTGACTAGTCCTTGGGAGCTCAGTAATACCAAGGGGCAGGATAGAGTATGCAGCAAGCCAGGTCATCTAGTGTTAAATACTTGGCACATGAAGAAATATGACAAGAGGAAATAAAGGTTTTCAATCTCTTTTGATGCAAGGCCACCAAAATTCTCAAAGGAAAAGTGTGCTGTTTTAAACATATGAAAATAATCAGTTTTGTTGTCATGGCACTGTTTCAAGACCCCTTCTCTGACAGAAAGGATAATGTAAAGATGATTAAATTCATGCCATTTTTCCTGCTCACAAGGAAAGGAAGATTCCCTAAAGAATAGCCATTTAAGGGTCCCATTGCTGTTTTCAATGCACTTATTCAGTAGAAATAGGAATATAGAAACTGGCTTGGAAAAGAAGGAAGCCTTTTGGTTTCAAAATAAGAGATGACAGAAGAAATAAGATATTCAGATTTTCAGGAAGAGCATCAGCTATCCATTCCTTGCGCTAAGGACATAGATGATATAAAAATTAAAACAAGAGGGGAAAAATGCACCCATAAACATTTGCAGATGTCTAGATTCTTGTGATGAGTCCAGACATGGGTGGGAAGTGGTGCACTTTCTAAAAATGTGTCACCAATTTTGAAAAACACCTTTTATTGCCAAGAGCTCTTTATTAAAAACATTTATTTCCGCTAGTAAAATTAGTCAAGAATAAAAAGCAGAAAGCAACAGATCTGTTCCCCCATCCTCCATAGCCTGAATATGTATAGTCTGAGAAACCTGTCTGCAAAATAATCCAGGTCTGGATGATGCAGCAGAAGCTGAGAAATAAACCTTCCTTGGAAAGCTTCCTTGTCTTTGGAATCAAATTAACGGAGGTCATGCACTGGGCAGTCGGAATAACCTTGAGAAACAGAAGAAAATAGCCTCTCCATATACAGCTGCATTTACAGAGGTTAATAAGTAAACTTTGGGAGTTGCTGGCAGAGAAGGGAAGTACCACAGCTGCACTTCATTCTTATGGCCCAGACTTGGATTTCTTTAGGCATAGGGGAAGGAAGACTGAGAGTGACAGGGATGTATAACTAGGAACTATGAATAATCTTGAGAAACAGGAAGAGTGGCAATGAAGACAACAGTAAAAGAAATCTGAGTCCAAGGCAGAAATATAATTTGAGTAAGCATTTCAGGCACCCTAGTTCTCATAATAATAAAAGGAGGGAAGCACATTTACACTTATGGGATTCTGTTGCCATAACCTTATAATAAAGTAGTATTAGCACTCATAACTCTGGCATCCCAGTCTGGTCTACTTTGAAGGACTGATAGGACCCCTTTTTTTGAAAGAGAGAGAGAATAAGAACTCTGGAACATTTTGCAAAATTAAGTGTAACATTCTACAGAAGTTACATCCCTCCCTAAATAGGTCTTCAACATCCTTTGGACATTGCCAGGATAAACTATCAGAATGCCTAAAACATTATCCAACCAAAACAGACCAATGAATAACTTAAGAAATAGCTGATGAGCATGAAGACATTCTAATATACATGCACAGAGACATTTCTAAAATTCAGTTTTCATTTTGTCATTATGGGGTACTGAGTGTAGATTAATGAGAAAAAATGAATTTCAACAACTGTAGAATCAGGCTGCAGCATAAGAAAATTCACAAAAATGAAGTGGGTCTGAATACTTTCTGAATGCACTTTGTGTCCCCGGGAGGCCACCATTGTCCAGATGGCCGGGAGTGAATCCCTCCTCTTGAGATGTGGTCCTCGGGTTCAGTTGGGCTTGTTGCTTACATACCTGGTGCCCAGCTGTGTGGCAACAGCCCTGCCTGAGCTGCTCGACACCCTCTCAGGGTTGGCGGTGGAGTTCCCCAGGCTTATGGTCCTGGGTGACTTCAACCTGCCGTCACTGGGAGGGTCGTCGGAGTTAGCTCGGGAGTTCATGGCCTCCATGACAGCCATGGGCCTGACCCAGGTTATTGAGGGCCCAACTCATGTGGGGGATCATACTCTCGACCTGGTGTTCCTGTCTGGACAGTGGTTGGATGATCTGGGAGGGGGTTCCCCGTCCATCACCCCTCTGTCATGGTCAGATCACCACCTTCTGAGGCTGGTTTTCTGTCATGCCACCCCCCGCCGCTGGGCGGCGGAACCGACCAGGTGGTTCCGCCCCAGGCGCCTAATGGACCCGGATTGGTTCCAGAGGGCGCTTGGGCCTATACCTATCACCCTTACCCACAGCCCAGTCGATGCTCTGGTGGAGGCCTGGGAAACGGCTGCCACCAGGGCACCTGACTGCGTTGTACCCATGCGACCTCTGACCCGGTGCAGATCCCGTTGGGCCCCATGTTTCTCTGTGGAGCTCCGGGAGATGAAGCATCGGAGACAAGGTCTAGAGAGTGGTTGGAGATCCAGCCGATCCGAATCCGACCGATTGCAGTTAAGAACCTTTATAAGGTCTTATCTTGCGGCAATAAGGACGGCGAAGTCTAACTACTTTGCCGCCCTTATCGCATCCGCAGATAATCGCCCGGCTGCCCTGTTTAGGGTGACTCGCTCCCTCCTTAACCAGGAGGTGAGAGAGGATCCCTTGCAGAGCCGAGCCGAGGAGTTTAGTCATCATCTGGTGGACAAAATCGCTCGGATCCAGACCGGTCTGGACTCTGACTGGGCAGAGTCTGATGTGGAGGAATCAGGCGGTCTTGAGCACGTTATCTGGACTGAGTTCGACCCTGTTTCCCCTGATGATGTGGACAGGATCATGGGGAGACTGAGCACCACCACCTGTTTGTTGGATCCGTGCCCCTCCTGGCTAGCTTATGCGGCTCGGGAGGGAACACGAGGCTGGTTCCATGCAGTAATAACTGCTTCTTTGAAGGAGGGTGTCTTCCCTGCCGCCTTGAAGGAGGCAGTAGTGAGACCCCTTCTCAAGAAGCCTGCTTTGGACCCGGCTGCTTTAAACAACTATCGTCCAGTCTCCAACCTTCGCTTTTTGGCGAAGGTTGTTGAGAGTGTGGTGGCGCATCAGCTCCCTCTGTTCCTGGAGGAAACTGATTATCTGGACCCGTACCAATCGGGTTTCAGGCCCGGACACAGCACGGAGACGGCATTGGTCGCGCTGGTGAATGATCTCTGGAGGGCAAGGGACAGGGGTTGCTCCTCTTTCCTGGTCCTATTAGATCTCTCAGCGGCTTTCGATACCATCGACCATGGTATCCTGCTGCGGCGTCTCAGGGGGTTGGGAGTGGGAGGCACCGTTCTACGGTGGTTCTCCTCCTACCTCCAGGGCCGCTCGCAGTCGGTGTTGACGGGAGGGCAGAGATCCGTCCCAAGGCCTCTCATTTGTGGAGTCCCTCAGGGGTCGGTTCTCTCGCCTCTCCTGTTCAACATCTATATGAAGCCGCTGGGTGAGATCATTCGTGGCTTCGGGGTGGGGTATCACCAGTACGCTGATGATACCCAACTTTTTCTTTCCACCCCGAACCAACCCAGTGATGCCTCTCCGTGATGACCCGGTGCCTGGAGGCGGTTCAGGTCTGGATGGGGAGAAACAGGCTTCGTCTCAATCCCGCCAAGACTGAGTGGCTGTGCATATCGGCATCTCGGGTTAACCAAGTTATTCCACCTCTAACGATGGGGGGTGAGGTGTTATCCCCCGTTGATAGGGCTCGCAACTTGGGCGTCCTCCTGGATTCACGGCTCAATTTTGAAGATCACATAGGAGCCGTGACCAGGGGGGCTTTTGCACAGGTTCGCCTGGTGCGCCAGTTGCGTTCCTATCTGGACCGAGACGCCCTACGCACAGTTACTCATGCGCTTGTGACCTCCCGTTTGGACTACTGTAACGCTCTCTACATGGGGCTGCCCATGAAGACCACTCGGAGGCTTCAACTGGTGCAGAATGCAGCCGCACGAGTTGTAATGGGGGTCTCCCGATACTCCCATGTAACACCTCTACTCCGCGAGCTGCATTGGCTTCCGGTTGCCCTCCGGGTGAAATTCAAGGTTCTGGTTATCACCTATAAAGCCCTACATGGCTTGGGTCTGGGGTATTTGAGGGAACACCTGCTGCCGGCATCAAACGCCCTTCACCCAGTGCGCTCCCACAGGGAGGGTCTGCTCAGGGTCCCGCCGGTAAGAGATTGCTGGCGGGTGACACCCAGGGATAGGGCCTTCTCAGTGGGAGCACCTGCCCTCTGGAACCAGCTGCCGGTGGAGCTGAGGACTGCCCCCGACCTCCGATCATTCTGCCGGGGCCTGAAGACCTGGCTCTTTGAGCTCTCGGGCCCAGGCTGAGGAGAAATTTATTTTAATTGGGGTTTTTAATAGTACAGGGTTGATTTAATATTTTTTAAATTGGTTTTTAACTTTTGTATGGTTGATTTTTAACTCCCTGTAAACCGCCCTGAGTCCTCAGGGAAAGGGCGGTATATAAATGCAATAAAAATAAATAAATAAAATAAAATAAGTATGTATACACGCATACATATATAATATATGCATACATATATTCATGTTCTAGTTATTCCACAATGTAATACTACAAAATATTTCAGATAAGAAGCTCATAAGGACATGCCATCAACTGCACATGCCAAAGGATCAGGGTATATTCAAATTTGTCCTAATATGGATCAAAGATAATTATGCCTCTCTTTCCTACAAATCAAACTGTAAACTCCTACAGTAAGTCAAATTTAGTAAACCACTCATCTTCTGCACTTATTCTAGAAGAGATAAAATTACTACAATTCATGATGGTTAAATAGTTTGAAGTCATGAATGAGGATTAATTTGGGATTTTGACCCAGACAGGATAATATTTTGAAGGGAGTCGTGTATATCAGGTCCTCTTTTTTGTTGATGACCTCTTCTTATACAGGAGGCTTCCCTTGGTACTTCATTCTTTGTCTTGTGACAACTGTGGACCTTAGAAGCATAATCTCAGAGATTTATGATTTCTTAGACAAACTTCCCAGGAAGGAAAGTTTAACAGGGCAAGCAAGTACAAAATGTGTTGAATTATAAATAGTAGAAGGAATGACACTAAAGAACAGAAAGAAAAGCCACTATTAAGATAATAGTCAATTTTTTAAAAAAATACCTGAGACTAGAGCAGAACTATAACCAGGTTGCATCTTGAACACAATTCTTTCTAATTCTCACAAAGATACAGGCAGTCCTCAATTTACAAAATGTCACTTAGTGACCATTCAAAGTTATGACAGACCTACCTTGGGGCTACCTATGACCCAGATTTTAAGTTTCAATGTCCAAGTCCCCTCTGTAGGAACATGATTAAATTTCGGCACTGGCAACACAGCTGCATTTACAGTCATTTGCAGTGTACCACAGTCACATTACCTTATTTTATAATGGTTTTGCTGAAAATCAGCATTTATTTTCAGTTTTTAACAAAACTTCACCTGAGCCAATGGTTTCCTTAACAACCACGGTGTTTATTTATTTATTATATTAAACGTCTATGCCCCTCATCTCCTAGAAGTGACTCTAGGTAAATTATAATCAATAAAAATAACAACATAAAATATTAATCATTAAAAATATTAGTGTTGAAATTAATTATTAAGCAAGACAGGAAAGAAGGAAGCAAAAACTACAAGGTGAGGAGGTAAGTCTTATCTTAGTCCATTAACCACCTCGAGAATGACACACACCCATTGGGGCTCCAGGTCAATTGTTGAGTCAATTCTTCAGGACCTTTCAGACAGCCAAAATGGTGGGTGCAGATCTCTCCTCAGAAGGCGCGATGTTCCAAAGGATGGGAACCATGGTAGAGAAGGCATTTCTCTTGGACCCCACCAGTTGGAATTCCTTGAACAATGGGGTCCACAGCATGCCTCTTCTGCCAGGGCAGGTAAGATGGGCTAAACCCATTGGGGTGAAATGGTTCCTCAGATAATTTCTTAGCTTTAAAGGTAAGAACCGACACCTTGAATTGCACTCTGAAGCAAGCTGGCAACCAGTGCAGCCTGCAGAACAGCGATGTAGTAAGGGCCACCCCAGGGGGCCAAAGAATTGTCTGCACAACTGCGTTCTGTGCCAGCTTGTTCACTTAATAAGCATGGATTTACTTAATGCTGTGGTGATTTGCTGTACTGTAAAGTGAAAGAGGGAGGAAACACATTCAGGCTTGCAAGATTCTGCTACTATAACCTTATCATAAAAGCAGTATTAGCATGCTTGACCTTAGTTTCCTAGTCTGACTTAGCTCATGACATGAATTTCTGCAATAGAGAAGTAGGCCATTTTTATTTGTAGTTTGTAAAACTGCCTAACATGGAGCTTGTTTGCTCCTAATTGGTTAAGTTCAATGGAAATGTATTTAAAGAGTCAGGGAGGAAAGAGGAAGTTGGCATCAAAAGGACTAAAGCTTTCTCTTTTTCCTATCTCCTGGGTCTCAATTCATCTGGCCTTCTACGTACAGTCACACAGCACTAAAACAATATCTCTGAGTATCTGGCATGCTTGGTATACCAAACTCATCCTACAATTCATTGAATAGTTCTTTAAATTGGTCAATTATTTCCAGCCCTCTCTAGAATGTAAACAAAAATGAATGCATAATTTTTGCATACCTTGTACTGCACATTTTCCACTTTGCGGTACTGTAGTTTTTTTTAACAAGAAATCAAAATCATTTTCAGCCTCTGCATAAAGTTGGCTTAATTACCTATTGTAGATTCATTTCTGCTCATAATTGGAACTGTCCATTTGGCAAACCCCATTTGACAATAATCCAAGGTTAAATCTCCCTCAAGCATGTTCCATGGCAAGCACTGCTGGTCTCAAGGAAATGTATGAGTCACACTGGGTGATGAGCATTTTAAATACAAAGTCCAATAATAATTGCCAGTAAAAATCTTAAGAAACAAAGTAACATGCTCACAGAAACAAGGATTGCAGAAGGAGCAGTTGTATTGGCCACATTTTCATATTTGTTTCATTAGAGTAGTTACTTGACTCAATTAGTCAATCTGCACATGAGAGGCACCTGAGCTTGGTCCACTTAATTCTGGTACTATAGCAAGTTTCTGTCAATCTGTTCAGTAATCAGGAATGTTTCAAAAACTGTGGTCGCCATAGTCTGAATCAACAAAACCAAAGTAAGATTCCCTTATAAGAGGAATAAAAAACTTAGTGAAATTAATGGTAACTTTTGGTCACTCTCCCAGACTTAAAGTAACAAATATGATGCACACACAGTGTTCCATTAGACGTTTAACATCGGAACCCTTCTCAGTAACATCTGGAGTAAAACAGAGTTGTGTACTATCACCACTATCATTTACCACCTATATTGACAGCATAAGCAAAGAAGCAAAACCCAAAAAAGGAAATAATATCAACAAACTACTCTTTGCCAATAATAGCAAGTAGAGCTAAGAAACTGCAACAATATCTTATGGACATGAACCAAGAATGCAAGACAAATAATATGAGAATCAGCAAGTAATGGCAATCGAAAGAAAACAGCAAATCCTAATATAATAATAGAAGGAACAAGCATAAAATAAGTAAGATTCAAATATTGAGGAACAACATTCACCAAAGATGCTAAAATGGATGAAAAGATTAACATATGATGAAGTAAGGCAAACCAAGTATTGGGATAGCTTGCTCCACTCCTACAACACAAGGCATTAACAATAAGCACAAAGAAGCATCTTATACAAAACATATTCATCCCCATCCTATGTTATCAATGCCAAACATGGACACTTGCAACAAACATAAACAAAAGTTAGTCACCATGGAAATGAGGTCTTTGAGGAAAGCTGTTAGAGTGACCAAAAAAGATAAAATCAGAAATGAGACCATAAGAGAAAGAATTGGCATAGAACCAAGCTTAAATTACAAAAATTAAGATTGGTTCTATGTCAATACAAAAACAGGAAACAAAGCGGTTTGCTCACCTGGAGAGGAGAAGATCAAGGAACATGAGGCAGACCCAGAAGAAGATGGAGAGCCAATATCAAAGACACACTACAATAACATCAATTAACAATAGTTGAGGCTACCAGAAGAGCAAGAGCCAGAATGGAGGAGGAAAAGGAGGAAGGGGAAGGGGAAGAGGGAGGGAGGGAGGGAGGGAGGGAGGGGGAGGAGGAGGAGGAGGAGGAGGAGGAGGAGGAGAAGAAGAAGAAGAAGAAGAAGAAGAAGAAGAAGAAGAAGAAGAAGAAGAAGAAGAAGAAGAAGAAGAAGAAGAAGGAAGAGGAAGAGGAAGAGGAGGAGTTTGTAGATGTCAGATTGCAACTTAGTGTTTTACAGGTAGTCCTCAACTTATGATCACAATTGGGACTGAAACTTTTGTCTCTAAGCGATTCAACTGTTAAGTGAGTTATGCCCAATTTTATGATTTTTGCCACAACTGTCAAGCAAATCACATAGTCAGTAATTAAGCAAATCTGACTTCGTTGGCAGATGTTCCCTAGAAAGTTCATAAATAGCAATCACATGAGCCTGTGACACTGCAATTGTTGTAAATACATGTCAGTTGCTGAGTGCCCAAATTTTGACTGCCTGACTGTGAGGATGCTGCAACATAAGCGCAAAGACCATAAGTCACTTTTTCTGTGGTATTATAACTTTGAACCATCATTAAATGAACAACCATAAGTCAAGGACTATCTGTTTTACAGTACAGAAGTAATCTGTATTGTACTTATGATCCGTCATTTAACAACCATCTGTAGTTACAATGGCCTTGGAATGGGTATTTTATAGACCATAAAACACTTCCAGAAGTCATAACTTGACTGCATTTCAGGCACTTGGTGACCTGTTTGTATTTACAACCAGTTACCAAGTGCCTTGCAATTTCAATTATACAATTTGAAATCTTTTCTGCCAGCTTCTCCAGAAAATGCATTTGGGTCAATATAAAAGGGGGGGAAATGACATTGCCATAGGTGTATACTATAGGCCACCCAACCAAACAGACAAAATAGATGAACTTTTTGCTAGTCAGCTAACTAAGGTATATAGGAAGCACATCACAATAGTAATGAGAGACTTTAACTACCCTGACATCAATTGGGAGACAAACTCTGCACCAAGTGGAAGATCAAACAGATTCCTGACAAACCTAGCAGACAACTTTGTCACCCAAAAAGTAGAGAAGGGAACTAGGGGATTAGCCATTTTGCATCTAATTCTCACTAACAGATATGAAATGATACGTGTTGAAGCCACAGGAATTTTGGGAGGAAGTGATCATGCAATATTGGAATTCAACATTATGGAAGCACAAGCAATAGAATAGTTGAGTCTTGGACTTTAAGAGAGCTAATTTCAATAAACTTAGAGAGGGCTTGGGAAGGATTCTATGGATGAGAATCCTCAAGGGGAAAACAACTCAAGAAGCTTGGGAAATTTTGAAAAGTGAGATTATAAAAGCCCAGTCTAGCACAATACCAACAAAGAGGAAAAATAACAGCTCTCAAAAGAAACCAGCATGGCTTCATAAAGAACTCTCTGATAATTTACCAGATAAAAAGGACAAGTATAGACACTGGAAAGATGGGCACATAACTAAGGCAGAATATCAGCAAATAGCCCGAGCCTGCAAAGATGAAGTGAGGAAAGGTAAGGTTCAAAATGAACTAAGGCTTGCAACCAAAGTCAAAAATAACAAAAAAAGCTTCTTTCAACATGTAAAAAACAAGAAAAAAGTGAAGGAAATGATTGGTCCATTAGTGGGTGAAAGTGGCAAGAAGGTGACAAGCAACATGGAGAAAGCAGAACTATTTAACTTGTTTTTTGCAACTGTCTTTACACAAAGGGAAAAAAACAGACCAACCTATCAAAAAATAGTGCCATAAAAACAGAATAGAAACACAAGTTAAGATACGCAAGAAAATGGTAACCGAGCACCTGTCCAGCCTAGATGAGTTCAAATCACCAGGACCAGATGGATTACACCCCTAGGTTCTCAAGGAACTGGCAGATGTGATCTTAGAACCACTGAAGTATATCGTTCAAAGATCCTGGAGCACTGGGGAACTACCAGAGGACTGGAAAAGAGCTGATGTAGTTCCCATCTTCAAAAAAGGGAGAAAAATGGATCCAGGAAATTACAGACCTATCAGCCTGACCTCAATACCTGGGAAGACACTGGAAAAGATAATCAAACAATCAATCAGCGAGCACCTAGAGGCAAACAAAGTCATTACTAAAAGCCAACATGGGTTTGTCAAAAACAGATCATGCCAGACAAATCTTATTGCATTCTTTGACCAAGTGACAAAATTAGTGGATCAGAGGAATGCTGTGGATACAATTTACTTGGACTTCAGTAAGGCATTTGGTAAAGTAGATCACAACCTACTACTTGATAAGATAGAAAAATGTGGGTTAGACAGCATCACCACCAGATGGATTCATAGCTGACTGACAGGCCGTACTCAGCACATGGTCCTCAATGAAACTGCATCTACATGGAGGGAAGTGTATAGTGGGGTGCCCCAGGGCTCTGTTCTGGGCCCAGTTCTCTTCAACATCTTCTTCAATGATTTGGATGAGGAGATAGATGGGGAACTCATCAAATTTGCAGATGACACCAAGCTGGCAGGAATAGCCAACACTCCAGAAGACAGGCTTAAGATACAGGAGGATCTGGACAGACTTGAACACTGGGCGCTATCTAACAAAATGAAAGTCAGTGGTAAGGTTCTACATTTAATAAGAAAAACCAAATGTACAGGTATAGTATAGGGGGTACCTTGCTCAATAGTAGTAACTGTGAGAGGGATCTCGGAGTCCTAGTGGACAATCACTTAAACATGAGCCAGCAGTGTGCTGCAGCTGCCAAAAAGCCAACACAGTGCTCAGCTGCATTAACAGAGGGATAAAAATCAAGATCATGTGAAGTAGTAATACCACTTTACAATGCCTTGGTACGGCCACACCTGGAATACTGCATCCAGTTTTGGTCACCACGATGTAAAAAAGATGTCGAGACTCTAGAAAGGGTACAGAGAAGAGCAACAAAGATGATTGGGGGACTGAAGGCTAAAACATATAAGGAACAGTTGCTGAAATTGGGTATGTCTAGTTTAATGAAGAGAAGGATGAGGGGGGACATGATAGCAGTGTTCCAATATCTCAGGGGCTGCCACAAAGAAGAGGGAGTCAAGCTATTTTCCAAAGCACCTGAAAGCAGGACAAGAAGCAATGGATGGAAACTAGTCAAGGAGAGAAGCAACCTAGAACTAAGGAGAAACTTGCTGACAGTTAGAACAATTAACCAGTGGAACAACCTGCCTCCAGAAGTGGTGAACACTCCAACCCTGGAAGTTTTTAAGAAGAGACTGGACAGCCATTTGTCCGAAATAGTATAGGGTT
The DNA here is from genome assembly GCF_947247035.1 of Vipera ursinii. Taxonomy (NCBI): domain Eukaryota; kingdom Metazoa; phylum Chordata; class Lepidosauria; order Squamata; family Viperidae; genus Vipera; species Vipera ursinii. The sequence continues at coordinate 92,504,891 of NC_139514.1, read as the reverse complement.
TCCTGCCTGAGCAGGGGGTTGGACTAGATGACCTCCAAGGTCCCCTCCAACTGTATTGTTGTTGTTTTTGTTAGTAGTAGTAGTAGTAGTAGTAGTAGTAGTAGTAGTAGTAAAATCAATGGTGAAGCTAGCAGGGAAGATTGAAAGCAGAGGGGACATTGGAATTAAGGTCTGCTCTCCCAACACATTAAAGGATTTTCCCTCCTTTCCATGAAAAGAGGGGAAATCCTCCCACACACTCCAGAAACAGAACTCAATTTTGGCAAAAAAAATGCTAGTGAATGCCATCATTCTGAGCCTTCAATAATTCTGGCATTTGTTTTCTCCTCCAGAGAGGCAGTGACAATGGTGAATGCCAGCATTCCAAGCCTTCTAGAACACTAGTGTTCACTGGTGCTTCCACCAGATTTAAGGTTTGTTCCTCCAGAGAGAAATTCTTTGTGTTGGAGAAATGGACCTCTAATCTGGCAAAAAAAACCTAGTGAATGTCATCGTTCTCATGATCTTTCTCCCCTATCCCTTCCCCATGATGGCCGGGAGGCTTGGGCCCTTTCCCCGATGCTCTGCTTAACCACCTGATTGGTCAATTAAAAAACACAATTAGAAGAGCCAGGATTGTGGTTTTTGAGCAAAATGATCATACGGCATCTGGTTGAATGACCACTTCACTCAATGACCAATATTCTGGGCCTAATTGTCGTAAGTGGAGGACTACCTATATATGGATATAGGCATATGGCAACTATATTATAAATATATCACCCTGTGGCAAGATGGGCGGCAAACAAATTTAATAAATTTAATACATAAATAAACAAATAAAATAATTACATTCAAAATTCCAAACTTGCCCACTAGAACAAAACAGTTTTCATAAAGAAAAGGAAGTCCATTGTTATTATATATAAGTTGTAAAAAAGCATGACTGAGGCTAGTCCTATGAGGTAACTCTAGTATGCCAGGTTGATACTGATGTACGATACTGCTTTATGACAACCATGCAGATGTCGACTGTTATTGTCTAATTTCCTGGATTTTCTCATTTATTGGGACAGCAGAAGTTCTTTGAAATGCCAAGGCAGTTTATTAAGAAATGGAGATTTGTAATGTACCTATATTTAGATAAACAAGGATGCTTATTTTCTGTTCATTACTTTCTGCAGGGATATGTGGATGATCTGTGGCTGCTTAGAAATTAAAGTCTACTCATAAAGATCTCAATTATGAAGATGCCTAGATCTTCTGTGACATAGAAGTGGACACAGTCTAAGAGGGTGCTTCAAACTAGACTGAGTGCATTACATAGTTCAAGGAAGCCGGGGGGATAGTATTCTTTTTGTATTAGATGTACTGTATATCTAAATTCTAAATTTACCTCCAAAATTGCGCTCAGAATGATCAACAACTCTTTGATCTGCCTTATAAAACAGTAAAGAGGGCCACTGCCTAATGTGCATTATGCATCAATATGTTTTGCATCATCCAGTCCACAAGTTTTAAACACACTTTTAAGACTCAAATAACTTCCTGTAATTGTTTCAGGATTTTAGACACATGACAAAAGCTATCAATTGGTCTGCAGGTACTTAATGAGAAACAGTAATCTAGTATACCAATTTTGATCTATGTGCTGCTCACACTGTTCAGTAAGCAGAATTACTAGAGATTGTAGTACTGTTGTAGAAGATGACCTGGCTGAGCCTGAGGAGGGCTCAAGCACATCATCAATCACAAGTCCCTTTGCACCCACAAGAGATCTAGGTATAGCCCACCTTGAATTCCATTAACTCTTATCTACTGACAATTTGTTTGGACCATCAGTAGTTCAAATTCTTGTAGAGAGCTTAAGCTTGCAATAAAACTTTATACCCATTTGAACTGCATGGCTCTCCTTATTTCCCTGGTACTTGACACCTGCTTTCTAATGCAATCAACAATTTCTTGATTAAACATGACATGTGAACAAAATCTGCAGTTTCAAGGGCATAGATGCATTATGCAATTCAAGTAATGCCATAATTCTATTTCCAGAATTGATGAAAGAAGTGTCTGATCACAATATGAAAATAAAACAAGTTTCAAACTCATGTCTGGCAACGTGTCCTGTAGTGATATCTAACCTAATCCAATCTGCAGCTTGGTCCAAGGCCATGGCCTGTTGGGAACTGGGCCATGTAAACAGGAAGCAAACGGGCAAAATTCTTACATAATATTTGCAAAGTTAGAAAAGGCCACTTTGTTTCTGAGTTATTTTTCTTCTAACAATGTCTAGAAAAACATGATGAATACCACCCAAAAATTCTATTCACTGTTTGGCAAAGACCCATTATTACATGTCTTATGGAAGACATATTTGGAATTTCACATTTTACAAGCCCCATTTTGCAATAAAATTAGCTACTGCATTCCCTTAGCTTCACTCAGCCCACTTATTATTTTCAGCTTTGAAAAACAAACTTTTTGTGTGTGTGGTGTCAGTGCATTTTCACGTTTCCTTTCTCAAGTAGGAAAACATAGTCGTATAAAATAAATTCTATACATTTTGAAAAACTCTGAATATTGTGTTATTAATAACATTTAAATACCAGTATATTGTTATTATTAAGATGTTTGTCAATATGGTAAATATATCGCTGTCTGTAGGGTATCAATGAATGCTTAATTCATAGGTTAAGCAATTTTGTTTACAGCTATTCAAGGACAGACTAGCATAAAATGAGTCACATTAAGTAACAAGGATATTATTTTGGGCCTGCAAGATGCAGTGGGTGGAAATTTTAAGAGCTCAGATGGTAGGCTTTGTCCATAAATTAGTGCAGCTGGAAGCTCCATCAAAGGAGACACTATCATTTGTAGAAAAGAAACAAAAATAAATACAAAATATAAATAAAGATTTCCTTATTCAGATGAATTAGGAAAATATAGCCATGGCACTAAAATATTTCTGACCCAGAAAATTCCCAATTAAAGTAAGACCAGATATATGTTCACCATATAGAAAAATGAGCAGAGATATTTTGAATCCATATACAGATAAAGCAAAACATGATACAATAACGTGGAATATTACTTAGAATGCAGAATTAAGTCTGTAACAGTTAGACAGGAAGTTAACTGAATTATAATGACATAATAATAAGAAAAAGGAAAGTGAACAAACTATTAATTAAGCTGTAATAGATTTCACAAAAAACATTTTGCAAATCAGTGTAACAGATTTTGTAGTGACTTAAGGCTGATGGATCTACTTTAGGGGTCTAGTATATATTCTAAGTTCACACATATGCATATTAAAAACCCAGCTTCCTCTCTGATTCAAGTGCGCTAATAAAGAAAAACAAGATTTGAAAAATGATTGTAAAAATATCAACTGTCTGACTGCTATGTGTCTTTTTAATAGCAGAGCAGTATGACAAAGGAAATACAGGCCCAAAGTTTTATGAGTCTGCATAAATATTAGCCAAATGACTCCACTGGAGATCTTTTTGATTCAGTCAGCTGGATAAAGCAAAACAGCACTAATATCGCCACTTAAGAATCCCATCAAATTCATGTACATAAAAGTAACAAATATTAAAATATTTTTATATACGGTATTCATTAATTGTAGGCTGCAATAGAACACCCTAAAGAATATAAGAAATATAAGAATATAACTTTATCTCTACAGAAACAGAGCACAACAATGATGAAAACTGTAAATTTGAATGCATTTGGGTCAATATAAAAGCGGGGGGGAATGACATTGCCATAGGTGTATACTATAGGCCACCCAACCAAGCAGAGGAAATAGATGAACTTTTTGCTAGTAAGCTAACTAAGGTATGTAGGAAGCACATCACAATAGTAATGGGGGACTTTAATTACCCTGATATCAACTGGGAGACAAACTCTGCACCAAGTGGAAGATCAAACAGATTCCTGACAAACATAGCAGACAACTTTCTCTCCCAAAAAGTAGAGAAGGGAACTAGGGGATTAGCCATGTTGGATTTAATTCTCACTAACAGAGATGAAATGATAGAAAGTGTCGAAGCCACAGGAACCTTGGGGGGAAGTGATCATGCAATACTGGAATTCAACATTGTGGAAGCACAAGCAATAGAACACAGCCAAACTAGAGTCTTGGACTTTAAAAGAGTTAATTTCAACAAACTTAGAGAGACCATGGGAAGAATTCCATGGGTGAGAATCCTCAAGGGAAAAACAACTCAAGAAGCTTGGGAAATTTTGAAAAGTGAGATAATAAAGGCCCAGTCTAGCACAATACCAACAAAGAAGAAAAATAACAGTTCTCAAAAGAAACCAGTATGGCTGCATAAAGAACTCTCTGATAAATTGAAAGATAAAAAGGACAAGTATAAGAAGTGGAAAGAGGGACACATAACTAAGGCAGAATATCAGCAAATAGCCTGTGCCTGCAAAGATGAAGTGAGGAAAGCTAAGGCTCAGAATGAACTAAGGCTTGCAACCAAAGTCAAAAATAACCAAAAAAAAGCTTCTTTCAACATATAAAAAACAAGAAAAAAGTGAAGGAAATGATTGGTCCATTAGTGGGGGAAAGTGGCAAGAAGATGACAAGCAATAGGGAGAAAGCAGAACTATTTAACTTGGTTTTTGCATTTGTCTTTACACAAAGGGAAAAAACAGACCAACCTATCAAAAATAGTGCCATAAAAAACAGAATAGAAACACAAGTTAAGATAGGCAAGAAAATGGTAACCGAGCACCTGTCCAGCCTCGACGAGTTCAAATCACCAGGACCAAATGGATTACACCCCAAGGTTCTCAAGGAACTGGCAGACGTGATCTCAGAACCACTGAACTATATCTTTCAAAGATCCTGGAGCACTGGGGAACTACCAGAGGACTGGAAAAGAGCTGATGTAGTTCCCATCTTCAAAAAAGGGAGAAAAATAGATCCAGGCAATTACAGACCTATCAGCCTGACCTCAATACCTGAGAAGATTCTGGAAAAGATAATCAAACAATCAATCAGCGAGCACCTAGAGGCATACAAAGTCATTACTAAAAGCCAACACGGGTTTGTCAAAAACAGATCATGCCAGACAAATCTTATTGCATTCTTTGACCAAGTGACAAAATTAGTAGATCAGAGGGATGCTGTGGATACAATTTACCTGGACTTCAGTAAGGCATTTGATAAAGTAGTTCACAACCTACTACTTGATAAGATAGAAAAATGTGGGTTAGACAGCATCACCACCAGACGCTAGGCTGCATTAACAGAGGGATAGAATCAAGATCACGTGAAGTACTAATACCACTTTAGAATGCCTTTGTAAGGCCACACCTAGAATACTGCATCCAGTTTTGGTCACCACGATGTAAAAAAGATGTCGAGACTCTAGAAAGGGTACAGAGAAGAGCAACAAAGATGATTGGGGGACTAGAGGCTAAAACATATAGGGAATGGTTGCTGGAATTGGGTATGTGTAGTTTAACAAAGAGAAGGGTGAGGGGTAACCTGATAGCAGTGTTCCAATATCTCAGGGGCTGCCATAAAGAAGAGGGACTCAAGCTATTTTCCAAAGCACCTGAAAGCAGGACAAGAAGCAATGGATGGAAACTAGTCAAGGAGAGAAGCAACCTAGAACTAAGGAGAAACTTCCTGACAGTTAGAACAATTAACCAGTGGAACAACCTGCCTCCAGAAGCTGTGAATGCTCCAACACTGGAGGTTTTTAAGAAGAGACTGGACATCCATTTGCCTGAAATGGTATAGGGTTTCCTGCCTGAGCATTCCTTTTGTTTGTATGTTTGTGTGTCTGTGTCTGTGAGTGCATGCTTTTAAGTCCTTATTGACTCCTGGTAACTGCCTGGAGTTCTCTTGGCAGTATTTTCAGAGGTGGTTTGCCATTGCCTTCTTCCTAGGGCTAAGAAAGAAGGACGGGCCCACAGTCACTCACCTGGCTTTGTGCCCAAGGCAGGACTAGAACTCATGGTTTTCCAGTTTCTAGTTTGATGCCTCAACCACTGCAACAAACTAACCTTCTTCTATGACATATTGTTTAAAATTTAATGTGTTTCTGTCCCATGTAATATTGAATTAAATTTTAGCAAGTTCTTTTTTGAAAAAGAAACTTAATTTCTCATAGATATTTTTCTGATATGATTTAAAATTAAATTCATAGTCATCTGAAGACACCTTTTCTTTTTTTTGTAATATTTTATTAATTTTCTAAATTTACATTTAAGTATTTAAAAAGCAACGTGGTGGCTGAGTTAATCAATTTCAATAACATACAAAAATCTTTAGTACAAATCTCAAGCTACCACATCAAATATTTCCTCTCTTTTTCCTTTAATATCTACTGTCTCATATTTGAACTAATACAGTTCTTATTATATCAATTAAGTAAAAATAGCATTGTTACATTTATCAATAAATTTTTAGCTTATACATATCCTAGTTACTTTAACATTCAATCTTTATAGACAATCAATGTCCTGTAATTAGTTTTTCCCAATTTTTAGTTCCCCATCAATATTTAAATGTAACATTTGATATTTATAATTTCCAAGTTTTAGGTAACCAAAGTTTCCTTTATCACAATTCATAACAAAGTCTAATATTCAAGATACACATCTTATCTATTTGAGTATGTTCTATTTCCCACCATCTTACATCATCTAGTTAATAATAGTATAACATCCTTATTTTCAACTAATTTTCAAATGTCTTAAATTTACTGACCAAAATTTCCCCTATTTCAACATCAAATATTTCCTCCCTTTCCCCTTAATATCTACTGTTTCATATTTAAGCTAATACAGTTCTTATTATATTCAACTAAGTAAAAACATGTTTATTAAATTTATCAATAATTTTTTAGCTTATACATAGCTTACTTTTAGTACATTCAGTCTTTATAGACAATCAATATCCTATTTATTTGTTTTCCCCAATTTTAAATTTCCCATCAATATTCAAATTTAACTTTTAATATTTATACTTCCAAGTTTTAAATAACCAAAGTTTTCTTTATCTCAATTCATAAAATCTAGTATTCAAAATACACATCTTATCTATTTGAGTATATTCTATTTTAATTAGTAATTTAAATCCTCTCTAATAAATCAAAACCCCAATTTTCTTCAGCCTTATTCTTTCTTCCTTTGCCAGCTCGCCTTCCATGTCGCTGCTTTTAAGACATCAAATAGATCTCTGTTGTTATATATATTATTTGAAATAAAAGAGACCATCCAGTCGCTATTTTTTTTTGGAAGGGCTGGCGAATTGTCTCTCTATTATTCCAGATCCGCATAGTTGTCCTGATATATTTGTCTTCCCTTCCCTTTCCTTTTTTATAAAGAAAGTCTTTTCCATTTTCAGTGTTGTTAGTCCCTTTTCTGGATTTTCCATTGACTGTTTTTGTTGGTCAGTTGAATCCTCTATCATAGTATTTAATTCTTCCACTTCTTCTGTTATGTTCTGCATAGTTGATTCTTTAATTGTAGTCAAAATTTGGGTTCATATATCTAGGCTGACATCTTGTTCTTTTCTGTAGCATCTTATTTCATCACAAGCTGAAAGGATGTTTCATGTATTGCTTTCAACATAAAAAGAATCTGTTCCTGATCTTCATACATATTCTCTTAACAGTGTGTTAAATTGAGAGTTTTAAAGTCAGAGAATGAAAATAATTTTATAACTGAGTATAGAACACAGCTGAGCTTTTCACAGCTGATATTTGTCAAGGTTGAAAAAGTCTTATCTGTAGTCTGGGCTTCAAGCCAAGTCTCCTTTAGACAATAACAAGTTGTGATATCAAACTTGGACAGAAGATGTCACCAATGCTGTTAAAGGTTTTTTAAGTCCAAAATTTGTATAATCCTTTTTCCAATTTTATTTCTTTTTTGTAAATAAAAACCAAAGTCTTCAGTAAAAATAAGAAATCTTTTGGTCCCCAAATTTTAGAAGCATGTAAATCCAGTTAGATTAAGGTTATTCTTTCAGTATTTTAACTCCCCTGGATAGTCAGTCGCCACTATTCTTAGAGGTTGGGATAGAGTTCCCTTCCCTCTCTCCTCACAGGAGGGAAGATACTTTGGGCAGCTTTTACAGGAAAAGAAAATACTTAGGATTGAAGAGAGGTTCAGATCTCACCCATTCTCATCCGTGCTGCTTTAGAAGTGCCTGGTGGTAAGTTTGACTTCGGCTGTCTGCAGCCTAGTGACAAGCCATATTTCTATGGCCATGGTTTGTCTGCTAGTTTGGAGGGCTGCCCCAGATTGAGCAGAAGGACTACAGCCCTCCCGCGATCAAGCAGGGGTCCCCTCCTTGCTTGTTGCCCCTACAGGGTGACTCTCAACCCTTTCCAGGGTCCCCAGTGGAGCAAAACCAAATACGGAAGATGGAGCTCACCTTCCAGCAGCCACGATGGCAAACCAGAAGTCTGAAGACACCTTTTCTTGAAGACTAATTGGAAAATGAAGACAGCTTTATTGGAATTCACATTTATGAAACAAGCTAGATTATTTTATTGGCACAGAACTGTTTCATCCAATAACATAGCTCATTCTTATCTTACTTCCTTTTTCTATGTTTAGGTTTTGTTCCATTCTGAACATTGCTGTATCCACCCACTCTACCCCATTATTTCACCAAAGTTTTTCTTTTCTGATGCTTTGATTTTCAATTATTCCCAATTAACATCTCTCCTATAATAAAACAAAAAATTATTCTTCCACTAATTAAAAGAAGTTGTTGTATACCCAATATAGTAATAAAATAGTTCTTGTCTCAACCAATTAAAAATATGGCTGTTTTATTCTCCAATAAAATGAATTTGATTAATATAGTTTAACATCTGAGAAATTCTCATAAAGCATGTCCTTAGCTATAATGAATGATTCTGTTTCCCTTTAATTGCCTCAGGTATTTCTTTTGAGCAGAAATTTGATAGGTACATCTGAAGCATTTGTTTGTATATTTTAGGTTAGGCAAAATTTATTTGGCAAATCAAGACATTGCTTTTATCTATTTCCCGATGATTTATAAGGCAATCAGCTCAGAACTTCATTTATAGTATCAAGATATCCCTTTCACAAATTGTTTATGAAATAAAATATCAAATTAAAATGTCTCTTCCAGAGTAATACTATACATAATATAAAATCTGAATTAAGAGAATTAGAGACAGAATACATCACAACAATTTGATTATAACATTCCCAGACATTTACCCCTTAATGTATATATGTTTGCACAGGAATTTTTTTTCTTTTGTTTTTCAAAAAAAAAGCATATAATGCAGACATCAATAGAGATTTAACAAAAGTACTTTCAGGTAGGTTGTGTGTCTTCATGTTCATATTTGTCTGCTATATTTATAACAAAGGGATTCAAAGACAGCTTCCTCCTATTGTGTACTTGGAGCTTTCTTATCATAATCAGGTTGATGTAGTACTTATTAAATTTATATGCCATCCATCTCCTTCCATAAAGCTTAGTCTAATCTGCAAGGGCTCCTGTTTGCTACATCTTCAATATTTTGTAATAAGTTCCTAAGGAGAAATAGATTTTATGCATCAGCAACTATGTCATAGTTTTTAGTGAGTTCAAAAGCATGATAAACAGCTCTACACAATATAAGATATCAGAAGATGAAGATGTTATAAAGAGGAAGCTGGGGTATCACATTTCTCCAGAGAATGGGAACAGAGGTATTGGTCTTATTAATTATTACCTCAACAGCATGATGTCCATCATTTCTTGAGCCAATTCTAATCTATGGATCCATCATTTTCTTTTTATTGATGACATAATGGCAACTGAAGACCTGACTACAACTCTCCCTTAACTTTTCCTTACTTTACTCTTCCCTTCACAAAAATTTGTAATTACACAGGTGCTTTGCATAGCTGGTGGCATGCAGGTAATGGAGCTTTTTTTAATCTTTTGCTGACATAGCTATATTGCAATCAGACAGAATAACCCATTGAAAATAAGGCAATTAATCTGGGATTAGGTATCAGGCAAGAAAGCTTTTATTACTGTATATGGTTTTAGTAACTGAGTAAACCTGTGTGGGGAAGTGATTGTGATTAATTGCAAAGTACTGTTTCTGAGGCATAGTGAGATAAGGAGATGTTGGATTGTTTGCTTTCATACACCTTCAGTTACAAAGGAAAGTGGTATTTTGCACTTTCTTTTTGTAGAGATGACATTGAATTTGTGGAGCTCAATTTTCAAATCACAGCAGGAGTAGGTAAAATAGTACTGCTTCATATTATATATATGAAAAAAGACTAGGGGAAAGGAAAAAAAGGTTATGTAAGGTTAATTGAATTACTACAGATTAAAATTAACTAACTGTGAACTAAGGCATACAATTTGTAAAAACTGAAAATAACTTATCCATCCTTCCGAGGTAGGTAAAATGAGGACCCAGATTGTTGGGGGCAATTAAGCTGACTTTGTAATAATGCCGCTTGGGTGTGTGTGTGAAAGCCCTAACAAGCAGGCATATACATAGAATGAAGGCTACTGCTAAGCTTGTAAGCCGCCCTGAGTCTTCGGAGAAGGGCGGGATATAAATGTAATAATAATAATAATAATATACATACAAACCACCCTCTCTCACAATGTTAAGTACATGTACTCCCTTCTTCTGTTTCAAATGAAGTGCAAAGAGAATGAGAAGGAAGTTAAGAGAGGCTGTGAGGACAAAGCTACACAAGGGGGAAAAAGGACAAAAAGAAATAAACTAGGACTGAGATGAGGAAATACTAAATTACTAAACAGGATAAGGTACAATAGAATATGGAAGGGGGACTGTAAAAAGCTGAACTAATATTTGTGCTTAGTTCATCAAGCAGAACCTTGTGGGTATTTATTCTAAATTAAATCCCATTTAGTTCAGCAATTCCTCTCAGGTCAGCAGGTTTAGATCTTCCAGTTTTGTTCAATCATCATGTAATTCTGTTATGGTTCATAAATAAGATGACAACACTAGGTTCCATGCCACTTCCTCATTGTTCTCCTCTTGTAAAAAATGTTTCCAGAGAGGAAAGAAACCCCAGAGTTTATTCTTCACTAAATGGCTTGGGTCCGGATTATCTAAGGGAACACCTGCTGCTGGCATCAACTTCCCATCGTCCTGTGCGCTCCCACAGGGAGGGCCTTCTCAGGGTGCCGGCGGTTAAGGAGTGCCGGCGGGTGATCCCCAGGGGGAGGGCATTCTCTGTGGGCGCACCTGCCCTTTGGAATGATTTACCGGTGGAACTTCGGACCGCCCCCGATCTGCGTTCATTTCGCCGGGACCTGAAAACCTGGTTTTTTGATCTATCAGGCCTGGACTGAAGGGGTTTTAGCTTTTAATATTGTTTTAATTGTTGGGCTTAATTAATTTAATCTATTTTAATTTTATACTATTTTTATATGGTATTTTATGCTGCCCTGTAAACCGCCCTGAGTCCTTCGGGAATAGGGCGGTATAAAAATTTAATTAAATAAAATAAATAAATAATTTCCTATATACTGGAAACAAGGCTCTATTAAAAATATAATTAGAAATGTTCTGCCTTTAGCTTCTAGCATTATCTGAAGCAGTAACTTATTCAGCTAATCCTGGGAAAATAAGTTTGTTTTGCCTCTATTTTCCCATCTATACCATAAGAAGATGATTATTCGGTTGTCTGTCAAAGATGTATAGGGAAAAAAAGCTAAAAAATCACAGTCTGATTCAGAAATCCAGCCATATTCCAGCTAATGCAAGACCTTAAAACTAAGATGCCAAAAGAGAAAGTCTATTACAAGAGAGTGAAATAATTGAAATTATTTATTTCAAGAGAAATCTTAAGTATTAACTACAGTAAGAATGAATGATCCCATTGGTAGGAAAGATGACCTAATGGAAGAGCTCTAGGATCAATTAGTGCTTCCAGATGAGGCATTTATAAGTGCCATTCTCCTTCCTTAAATAAGATATTTTGTTTTATTTACTGTCAGGTTATTGTCTTGCATCAGGGACACTATACAGGAGTATTTGTAAAAGATGTTGAAGTTATTCCTATAGGTCCGTGGTGGCGAACCTATGACACGCAGAGCCCTCTCTGTGGGCACGCGCGCTGTTGCCCCAGTCCTAGGCCTTCAGCTGGGTTTTATAAAACCTTTTTCATTTTAGGCCTCTGCCGCCGTGTGCAAAAAAAAAGGTTCAATCAATCAATCAATTTCAACTTCTCGCAGGTAAAAAAAAGATCTCGCAAAGTTGGAATTGCTTGATTGAACTTTTTAGTCCCACCCAGTCTTCCATTACCACCGCAGCCACGTCCACCCAATGGGTCACACCCAGACAATGGGCCACACCCACCCGGCTCCCAACGATAGATAAGTGGGTTTGGGGTTGCAGTTTGGGCACTCTGTCTCTAAAAGATTTGCCATCACTGCTATAGGTCAAAATCATTTTTCACAATAAATAATATAAATTTTACAAAAATTAAAAAGCAAAAAAACAAAAACAAAAAAATGAAGTGAATTTATGCACCCCACAAAGTGGTATTTAGAAGATTTTTGGCAGGAGACCAAAGGGCATTTGAAGCCAAGACTTGGCCAATGTCACTTTAATGATGGGGAGGGAGGGAGGGGAAGGATCATCAGAGCATGAGGGGATACAGTTGCGACAATTCCCAGGTCACTGTGAAATCAGACAAATACATTTCCTACACTGTCAAAAGTGGAAGAAGGCATAGACATGACAGGTACACAGAAAGAAAGTGATAAAGAAGAGCATATTGTTTTTAATGCTTTTAAGAACAATAGAACTGTTTAAGGTATTTATAAATTGTTTAAACTTTGTTCTACACCACACAGAATCACTTGCTTTGCCTATATGAATTGGAGGAAGAGGGAGAAGGAAGGAAGGAAGGAAGGAAGGAAGGAAGGAAGGAAGGAAGGAAGGAAGGAAGGAAGGAAGGAAGGAAGGGGCAATGAATCAGAAATACACATTCTGACTCATTGTCATTATGAGCTTTTAGTGAACTTATGAGCTCACTGTGATCTAAAGAATGAAGCAGATATTTGAAAATAGGACAGGAAGGCTGTTACCATGTCTAGTTTCAATCTGTACAGCATTGGCAAAGGTGAAGTCATTTGCAGAATGATGATAAATGAATACAAAATGTCAAGTACCCAGGCTAAATCTAAGAGAGTGCTGTATTCAGAAAAAAGTAAGGCACCATAATTCTCCCATATATCCTTTTCATTCCATTGGATCTAAATTTAAGACTGAAAGCATAGTTTTGGTGCCAAAAATTGTCCTTGGATCAGCCACCAATGCAATCTATGCTGCATTCTATGACTTACTTTGCAGAACTAGGTAATATTTATTGATAATGCATGTGAAACATTTTGACCCTGAAAAATACTACAGTTTATGAAATATACACTTTCTAAACACAGGTGATTTCTGTGAAAGGCACACCATTTTCTATAGAATAGCTCTCAGTGAGATGCATCTTATGGAAAATTCCATATAAAATTCCAGTATTGATATATAAAACATTAAATTATGTGCCTATTTGTGAAATATGTTTGCTTGTAAAGTAGTCTCTACTGTAGAGTATACATCTAGGCTGCATAGAACTGTGTAAATTTGCTTGGGGCAAACTTGGGTCTTGGTTGTACTTTTGAGATACTGGCCAAAATCACTGTGGGAAGAGAAAGTATGGATCCTATTTGGAAAAGTATTAGAAAATAGTTTAATTTCTCAATCAAATGCATAGAAATTGTATGTGAGAAGTGAGGAAGTGGAAACTGCTTGGAACACTGAAATTAATTATATTAGTGCTGCAGAAATGTTTAGGAATTATGGCATATGATGCCTTGTAGAATGATAAAAGAGTTTTGGATGATGAAGGAAAGCATGTGAGAAAATGCTGCAGAAATTAGGTTTAAATAAAAAGTATTGCATAACACTGTTGTCCCCAAGCTTTTTGGTTCCATGGACCAGCAACGGGGATGGGGATGGCAGGGGGTAGGGGATGATTTCACACACACAGTTTATAAATTGACTGAAGCAGTTTAAAAAATCATAATGAATTATGAATTAATCAGTGTTAGTACTAGTTTGCTGACAGAAATCATTCATGAGTATTCCTAGCCATAGGCGTCTGACAGAAATCCATGGGATGTAACGAAGCAGAAGAAAGAAACAAGAGGAAATTGCAATGTTGTCGCAGAAGCACTACCCTTTCCACGTTTGTGTCACTTTTATGTTGAAGGGCAAAGCTTGCCACGTGAGTTCAAAACCCAAGTGTAATGATTTTGTGCCACAGTGACTGGGAACATATCCTTGTGTCGATACATGTTACAGTCACTTGCTTGATCATTAATGTTCACGACCATGGTTGCTCTTGTTTAGTTCTTCATTGAGGGAAAATTGACCCAGTTGACTCAGCTATCACTAACTCACAGTAAACACACCCATGAATCAGAAGTAGATGTCCAAGAGTGTACCAGGAAAATGGAAAGTGTCTATTTTCATAGAAAGCCCAACATCTTAAAAAAAAACAACTAGGACTGAAGTCAGCTGCTAGCTTTCTTTTTTTTAAAAAAAAAATCTTTTTGGAAAAAAAAAGACTCTCTACCTCTTTATACCCTCCTTTCCCATAAATAACACATGTACACATACCATGTGGCTGTAGGCAATGAAAAATAATTGAAGAAATTATGCTAACACCTGCCAGAAGCCACCTCCAAGACTAGGACAACTGCTGATTAGAACTAACTGCCTATAAAAGAAGCTCTCCTCATTTATCAACCTTTCTCTCTGTTTGTGTTATACAAAAATCAGCATATACAGAAACATGCAAATGCATACAGTCCCCTTCTTACTTCTCAGAAAAAAGGGAAAATAGGAGAATATGGTTGCTGAGCAAGGGGAAGGAGAAGAAAATAAAGCTGATACTAAAATGGAATGATAGGAGGGAGAAAAAAATAATTAGATACAGAAGGAAAGGAAAGTTGTAGATCCCACAATAAATAAAGCCTTAATTTCACTCAGCAAAGACACTCTCCTAAGTAACAGAAAAATTTAGGCCATCTGCAAAGCTACTGTAGAGAATCACAAAGATGATTTGGGAGAAGAATACAACAGTTAGCAAAGCACAATTTAAATCCAGGAAAACATGAGAACGTTAGGAAAAAAAAAAACTTCAACAGGCTCTGCCTTAAGTCCATTTGGTATAATTAACAGACTTTCATGATTCTGTTACTATAGCCTATGGCAATAAAATAGAATTGCAGTATTTCTTGTTTGTTTCCTCACCTGGCTTTATCCCTCAAAGTTTCTTCTCCTTTAAATAAACAATTCAAATAAACAATCAGTTATAAAGTTTATAATCACTGATTTTATAAAATGCATGTGCTCCAAATCTACTTATCTAAAAACAGACGAGCCCAAAATTTTTGCTGCTAAGCAAGACAGTTGTCAAATGAGTTGTACCCCATTTTACGACCTTTTTGCCATAGTTAAGCAAATCACTGCAGTTGTTTTAATGAATTATGTTAAGCAAATCTGGCTTCTCCCATTGACTTGCTTGTCAGAAACCAGCTAGAAAGGTTACAAATGGTGATCACATGACCCCAGACACTACAACTATTGTAAATACATGCCAGTTGCTAAATACCTGAATTCTGATCACCTGATCATGGAGATGCTGCAACGGTTGTGTGAAAATCTGTCATGTTACTTTTTCCAGTGTCATAGCTTCAAACAATCACTATAAACAAATGATTGTAAGTCAAGAACTGTCTGTACATGTATATAATATCTACCTGTGTTTACTATCCATTTTTATACATATTGTATCTAACATTTAAAAAATTGAAAATAACCTAAAGAAGCATGGATAGTGCCAGGGACAATAACATATGATTTTAATGAAAGAGTAAGCCTTGGAATAGTAAGGCATGGAAAGAGTACTGAGCTCTATGGCACACCACATCTCAGATAACCTCCAATACATGCCTATCACTTAAGAAGTGAAGCTTATTTGTAAAACAGGACTCCAAATGTGATTTGTGAACTAAGCTGGGTATCAGCTAACCATCATTCGATACTTTCTACCTCTGACAAAGAATGAGAATTCAGAAAACAATATTTCTGCCCTGAAGAAGACTCACAGAAGAGAACTAAAGTAATCTAACTACAAGAGCCAAAATAACTTATAACTACTTCTGTCCAATGCCATATGGTACATGTGCAGCAATAGTACCCAGCTGCTGTGCTCCTTCTATGTGAAACATTTGATCCTTAAAGAAAATGTGAGGTCTGATTTTTGCCGAGATTGCACCCTTGGGTGCCCTTGCAAGTAAGAGGGCTTCATCAATCTGCACTCCCCAGCTGCGAAGAGTTTTCAGCACTCTGGCTCCAGAGCTGGCAGCACTCCTGGCTGTCACCAGTTAAGTCCTGATTGGAGAGTCCAACCATTCATTCTTGAGGTAGAACATCTTCTGGAGCCTTCCAAGGTCTTGCAGGAAACATTTCAAAGGACCCTATGCCAGAGGTGTATTCTCATGGATCTTCTCATGCTCAAAAAGAACTATCTAGCCCATGTTCTTTCACAATGATTTCAGATTCATCAGAAAAAAAGAACAGCATCTCTATCAAAGGCTACTCGTTGTTTATCATCATAAGGCACATTTTTATTTCCAGAAAATAAAGTGGCAGCAGCAATTCCTGCTTCTATGGCTTCCTGGACTTTTTCAGAGTCAGCAGAAAGATACAGATTGGTAAGGTATCGTTTCAGGTAACTGATCGGAGTCTTTCCTCCAGTCATGCAGAACCGTTCAATTAGAAGACCATAATGGTTAATGCTGTTGATAAGTCTCACTCCCACCTGGGCATGGTTATTAGTCATGAGCACAATATCAAACAATTCTTCATTATCAGGATATAGTTCACAAAGTAATGTGTGGACATGTTCCACCACCTTCACAAAGGCAAAAGCAGGCCCAGGTTTCAGAGTGACATTCTCGTTGGCCTGTTGATATTCCACATATTTTTCCAGACTTTGCTCTTCATAAATTTTCCTTTCCTCGACCATATCAAACAGAGCTTGGGAAGACACTGCAATGGTGATGACATTGTGAGGCTTGGGGGGTCAGGGTCTCTGGGTGCTGGTGATGCTCTTGTAGGTAATTCTTGCTGCCTCCCAGTCCATCTCGGCTCCGACAGCTTCCGCTTGCGAGAACTCCATTTTACTCACTGCCTTGATTTTCTGGATTTCCCCTTTGTCTGAGATACAGCCGCTCATATTTGGGTTTGTCAGCTACCGGGCAGACAAAAAAAAGGGTCTTCAACAAAACCTGGGGAAGAAGCTGAGAAACTGCAGCCCACAAGGCATGCTTTTGCCCTGCTCCTTCAAGCAGGAAGCCCCACAACTGTAGTGGCCAGCCATAAATAACTATAAATATGACTCTTTATTTTACTATTATTAGAACACAGGAAAAGTTTGTAATTCTATTTGCACTGCATACAATGTGAAATAAACTTGATCTATTCCTATTTCATATTTCCAGGTTGTTCTTTCTCATAATAAATATAATTGTTAGCAGTGGTGGGATTCAAATATGTGAACAACTGGTTCTCTGTGTGGATGCCGCTTCTGGAAGTCCATTCTGGGCCTGGGCAACAAAAAATTAGCTACCGGTTCTGCCGAACTGATGTGAACTGGCTGAATCCCACCACTGTTAGGTCTAGATATTACTGTTCTTTAAAATTACCTCCTTTATTTCACTGCTTATTATTAGACAAATGAAAGTAGATATAAGAATATTCTTGTAAGTAAAAAAGAGTTTTAGATATTCAAATTTAAATGACTTTTATAAGAATATGCTACATTGCTAATGATACACTGCTTCGCTCTAATTAACTGTGGTCTTTAAAATTTGCAACAGCAGCAAGCAATTCTATACAGTATATTAAATAGCATCTAGGATGTTCCCATATAATCATAGAAAACTGCTGAAATAGTACAATATTATATTTACATTTAATAGCTTCTCCACAGTTTCATTCATTATTCAGTGTTCAGGATTTATTTATTTATTTATTTATTTATTATTTCAATTTTGAGATTGCTCAATTCCCTAGCATCTCCGGATGGCTCACAATTAAAAATTTAAAAGAAATGTAAAAGGAAAGTGGCAAAACAAAGTGAAAAAATTTGGAATTCCACAGTATTGTAAAAGCCGTTACTGCTACATACTAATATTTGTTTTTGCTAATTCTAATAATTTTCTATATCTGATTTTTGTTTAACATACATAAGGCAACAAATCTGTGAACTGTATTTACCAACCTAAGATAAATTAAAATGCCAAACACTATTTAATAGCATTTTAGTAAATGTTAATTCACTAAAAGCCAGTCAGGAACAGATTAGTGCAGGTTCGCATCCCACCAGGCTCAAGGTTGACTCAGCCTTCCATCCTTCCAAGGTAGATAAAATGAGGACCCAGATTGTTGGGGGCAATAAGCTGACTTTGTAAAAATGCCGCTTGGGGGGCCCCAAAAGCCCTAATAAGTAGGCATATACATAGAATGAAGGCTATTGCTAAGCACATTGATTTGTGCTTAAATTGTAAGCCGCCCTGAGTCTTCGGAGAAGGGCGGGATATAAATGGGATTAAAATAAAAAAATAAAATAAAATATGGCAGGATAACCTGATGCAAAGTACTGCATATATATACAACACTAGTGGGGATGGCGGGGAGGAACAGTTATTGGGCAACGGATAGGGGGAAGAACTAAGGGCTATATTTGGTGGCCAATTGGCATACTAGGTGAACTACTTCCCAAAACAGGCACTGTCAGAATCAAAAAGATGAACTAATAAATTAAATACAGTTAATTTTATTTTTCCAATGTATTTCTGTTTACTTCTACTAATTTAAAAATTAAATTCAGTAGCATCTTTTCAATAGACTCTGAAGGTGCCAATCAAAAAATTTTGGGCTACAGTTTTTAGGCTACAGTTGTGGACTGCATTTTTTAAAAATTTAAAATTTGGACAGAAGAATTTTTTCAACAACTGCATTTTTCTTTTACCTCTGCATAGGAAGATGCAGCTACAGAAAATTCTTTTCCCAAGCGACACCAAACATGAGGCCTTTTCTCATTGGATCTGCCTGTTCACTCTAATTTCAGACATAGTTATGAACTTATAAATTACTCTAGTTAAAACTGTTTGCACATCTAAAACATAAAAAAGGTAAAGGTTCCCCCGCACATGTGTGCTAGTCGTTTCCAACTGTAGGGGCTGGTGTTCATCTCCGTTTCAAAGCTGAAGAGCCAGCGCTTGTCCAAGGACATCTCAGTGGTCATGTGGCCGGCATGACTAGACGCCAAGGGCACACAGAACACTGTTACCTTCCCACCGTAGTGGTCCCTATTTTTCTACTTACATTTTTACGTGCTTTCGAACTGCTAGGTTGGCAGAAATCTAAAACATAGTACCTATCAAAATTCCAGCAGTAGCCATTAACATGTGTAGAGTTGCCATTTGTAAAACTTAATTTGAAAGCCTATACAAAATATTGATCATCGGCTTAGTAAAATGTTAGCTCACTATGGATTTTGGAAATTTCCTTGCTGCCAATGCTGTTACCGTTTTTTATGATAATGTGATTTAATAGTTCAATAGCAAGCATAGTGGAGGAGAGAGAAGGGGGCAAGGATATTATAAGACATTTAATTAATAGCTCTTTCTGAAGCGTTGATTCAAAGCATTCTCAAATATAATATTATATAGAACAGACATGTCAAACACAAGGCCCGGGGGCTGGATCCGGCCCGCGAAGTGGTTTCATGTGGCCCATGAAGCCATCCTGGAAACAGTGAGGGAATGGCCCCTGCTGCCTTGGCCCTGGCCCAGGCCAGCCGGGAGCCAATGTACAATTTTGTAGTGGACATCTATGCTGAAATACATTCAGTCTTAGCTCCATAAGGCCATCTGGAAACAGTGAGGGACCGGCCCGTGCCATGTCAGCACTGCCCTCTGGATGCACGCTAGGGAGGTATCACCCTTTGTGAGGAATGAAGAAATACACCATCGCCTGGAAGTGGCCAGCATATGACCCTGCCTACTTCGGGCAGGCTAGGGGTTGGGCAGCATTGCACTTCTCTTCAGATTCGTGCCACCCAGCTCAGCCTCTCGGCAGGAAGCTTTGGATACAAAGCCAGGTCTCTTCACATGGAGAGGGAGTGGGCCTCCCTCTTGACTTTGCCCTTGTACCCATCATGAGCAACCTGGCTAAGTAGAGCACGCACAGCAGCAGCAGCCTTGAGGAGGAGGTAAGTGCAGCTGGGGAAGTGGGGCTGGGATTAGTGCCGTGGGTGCTTGAGGGCTGGGCTGGGCATTTGACCTCCACGCCGCCATCCAGCCCCCCCATATGGCCCGAGAGGAACAGTGAGGCTCCCCCAGTGAACCATGCCTTGGCACTTGCCCCGGTCCCATCTCCTTCTGCCAGAGACCCTCAGATCTGTCCCACTCCTGCCCAGGCTCCCATAGGCACCCTTGATGCGAACAATGTAGAGCTGGCCATGCCCACCCAGTAGGCCATACGCACTCCAGCCATGCCCACCCAGTAGGCCGTGCCCACCCTGGCCACACCCACCCAGCCCCCGAGGGCAACCGCAATGCTGATGCGGCCCTCAATGAAATTGAGTTTGACAGCCCTGATATAGAAGATCATGTCTTGTTGAACAAAACTGAGAACTAATATAATCCCTGTCCAATTAATCCTATCATGTTCTTTGTGTCAAACAAGCAAATTATGTACATTGCACAAAGTCACTAAGTGAGATGGGTGCTATATAAAGGTAATAAAATAAATAAATTTGATGGGGGTGACTTGATAAAATATTGTTAATTTGAAATTTAGAAAGTCCCTAATTTAAGATTACTAGGAAGCTCAAGAGTCCTCTCATAAATTGATAAAATAGCAAAAACAAGAGAAATAAAGTAATAATATTAAGTTTTGGTTTTTTTTAATCTGTCTTTTTCTGTATTTTTCATAAAAAACAATTTGGATGTTATTATATAGAATCTAATTTAAATGATGATGTAAAGTTACTTGGAGTTTTCCCCCTCCGGAAAAAAAATTTAAAAGTAGATTTTTCAAAAATCAGGCCATATTTTTTATTTTCAAATAGGTTTGCTGTTTGAATAGAAACTATATTTTTACTACTTTTGTGAATCATGCCTCCTTCTGTAGCTCTGTTGAAAAAGGAAAGAACAGTGAAACGTGTAAAAGTTATTCATTGCAGGAGTAATGAATATTGCATAACTATTTTGTATTTGGCTTCAGCTTTTCAGATTCCAGGGAATTTGTGCCTAGAATACTAATTGCTTTTGCTACATTAAGGCTATTCCTTACCCCTGAACAAAAAGCTTTGAAAGTAGTTTTGATATCCCTGATGTCGTATGTATTTCTCTCACATAGTACTTGAGAATGTAAGCAGATCCCTGTGCAATACAGCCTTGTCCATCTATCCCAACATTCTACTTCTAGTGATGGTCCGTCAGATGTCTGTAGGAATCTCATTAACAGAATATGAGGTTTTGACAGCCTGAAGTCCTACATATTTGGAGGGCACTAAACCAGGATGGCTTTGGGCTGTGAGCATTATGGGGGAGTACATAGGCCTGCAATACCAGAACTAAGAGTGAATCATTCTCAAAATATTGTGCAGGTAAGTACACTCAACATCAAAGGCTGAGAAATTAGTACACAAAAATCATTACCATTAAAGACAGTGGAAACAACTGCAGGGCTAAAACCTTAGAAATTCTGTAATTATGGTTGATGGAGAGAGGGGGGTTAGATTCTTAGAATGTTGCTATCACTCATTTTCATTCTAAAGGCTTCTTTGGCATCTGCAATAACAACTTGCTGTATCTAAGCCTCATCCTTGAATCTTCTACTGTAAAGCTCTTGAGAACTTGCATTCCTAGAGAGATTTAATGCCATATCCACGGTGAAGCTTTGACTCCATTTTCTGCTTCTTAATCCTATCACCTGGTCAATATTTGCTCTTATATATAAAAATTATTACACTTTTTTCCTTGGTATTACTTCTAAAAACTATCTATGTTCAATTCATGTATATCTAGAGAAAATTGATTTCCATTTCGTCCAAGACTTTTGTCTTTCTCTTTTTTTAAGAAGCAGTAAGCTATAGAAGTCCAGACAGAGTACAAGTCTTTAGTGGTTAAGTATGTGTCTTTGTATGAGACAGAGAAGCAAGGAAGAAAATGATGTAACATTTGCAAAATAGCTTTGTTTGGCATGAAAATCAGAGATTCCCACTTCATCTTCAATTCTGCTGTTAACTCTGCTATTGCTGAATGCAAATTGCTTTATGTCCAGGTTTTTTTATGGCCTTCACTTCTGGGCCATATTACACCAATGCCACATCAACTATTTTGGTTTTCCAGGGATGGTACGAGATGCTGTTTTACCTATATATCCCTAAATAGTGATATTGGAAAGTATCCATTCTGGAAAATGTGATCTATATCTATTACTAAGGGGAGGTAAGTAGGTGGATCCTCAATACAAGGCCTTTTCTGTGGCAATGCCACAACTGTGGACCTCACTCTTAAGAGAGATTATGTTAGCTTCAACTTAGTTTAATTTTAGACAAGTTGCAATTTTTATTCCACCTACCTTTTGGATGAGTTTAAAAATTATTCATCTGTAGACCATCAGGTTAGTGATAGTTGTATTAAATCATATATTTGATCAATTTTCACCATGGCTGAGAAAGAAGTAGCAGGCGAACATTACTTATTTTTAGAGGAGATTTTGCAGTGTCCTGACTGATATTTCCAAGCCAATGTAAGAAACATTTTTCAGGAACATTATGTTTTTATTTTAAATTGCCAATTATATGTGTGGATACGCAAATGACTCAGGCCTTAGATCAGAGCTTAAGCATCCTTTCTAAATAACGTAAGCTTCAAGTTACTTGGAAAGATTGATGGATGCATCTGTTCATATTTTAATTAGTTAATTAGTTTTATGGTTTTCAGATATTTTATTCTGTTTTCCAATAATTATGATTAGGACTTGCAAAGATATTAATAATGCATTTCCTGAAAACATTGCAATCCTAGACCCATATACTGTATATATGAAAACTACTTTTCAGTTAAAAACATTCTTACAGGAGAATAGCTTCTTGGTGGAATATGATCATGTCATTATGATATGGGAAAAGATCTGGATTTAGGAATAAAACTGTGTTTGTTGCCTTGATTTGAAAATCAGGATTGTACTCTGCTGTCCTTCTGAAACTCACTAAGACTTCTGATATCATTGTGCATGGAATTTTCTAGATTAACATCACGTAATGAACATTGAAAGCACAATATTTGATGGTAAAGTTTCCAAAGAATTTCACTGAAAGACTTTAGTTGAACACCTTGGCCATTAAGCAGTGTGGTGCTTCAGAGATCCTTTTTGCTTCTCCACACTGATTATCCATAAGAGACCAGTGGTGAGATAATTTAGGGGCAACTGGAGGTGAGTCATTAATATACTGATGGTGTCTAGCTGCATTTTCCCCTATCAGATTAAAGTTCTGTGGATGAACAATTTATAGATCTAGGAGCTGAGGAAATTTCTCCTTTTAAATATAATCATTCTTGGGTACTTTTTATCTTTGTCCTGAAAAGTTCACATAATGTTAGTAGTTTGCATGGATATCTTCGTGAAACCCAGATATAGGGCAAATCAGCATGGCATTCTTGGAGAAGCCTAAAGATGAGACAATTGGGTGTATGTTATTGTGTAAACAAGATGACATATATTTGCATTACTTTACATCATTAGAATACAAAATGACTCAAAAACATAATTCCCATAATTTGCACAGTAATGACAAAACACACGACATTATTTTTGATGTTGCAATAGTTTGTACACCCTGGGATGCTTGTGGGTAGCTTCAGTGGCTGCCAACAGCAAGGCTTCTTCAACAAAGTAGCTACGTTCCTGTTTAAATTACTACAATGCACTCTAAGTGTGACTGCCTTAAGAATGATACTGAAATTGCAGCTAGTGCTGAGTTGAACCAATACTAGCTTCTTCAATTGTGCCCCTGAAAGCATGTAAAGAATGGGGTATATTCACTGGTCTCATTTCTTTGTCTCCTTAACCTACATTCCTTCATTTGGAAGGTCTGAAGAGAACTTGGATCCATGTGAAAATGAATATAGCTTTCTATATTTTTGCTGATCTTGATGCAGGAACTCAGATCAGGAGAGATATATCACATTCAAGTATATGCTCCCTCCAAACTCCAGCTACAGTAACTACATGAAGAACAGAAAGAAAAGGAGATTATCTTACGTATCTTCTCTATTTTCTACCAATTTGATTCTCTCTTTGTTTCTGAATATCCTGAAAATTGTTAAACAATGTATGGACCACTAGGTCTAAAAGAGCCTGCACTCATTTGGGTGCTGATCATGAAATTTTAATTTTTGAATCTTGGAATCAACAAGATGCATATTCCCTTTGGCACCAACTATATAAAAATGGCATCCCTTTTGTGAGAGGGCCAATAGCATACTACAAAAGTCCACTTTATCTGATCGAATAGGCGAGGACCATTTTTTAAAATGAAGCAGCACCCAAAATACCTCCCACCCTCACCCCTTAAAATAGTAATAACCAGAGAAGTACAAATCTAAAGAGGTTTTGGTTTACTCCTTATATTAGTGAAACTTGTTCAGGATTCAGTGTGCTGCCTTCATGCTTATATTCTGTGTGGGAATGTAAGGGATACCTTCTTGACTATGTTATCTTTATACATTCATTCATCATTTTTATATCACCCATCTTACAAAAAGTGACTTTGGGAGATGCTTAATTAGACAGTAGACTTCCTTTGGTAATATGTCTGATACAGCTATTTGTTTCTAAATAGTTATGCTGTTGTAAAAAAATGAATATTTATAATATTACTTTTTAAGTTTTTAAAACTGCACACTTTCCCAATATCCTTGTTAAAAATGATTGAACACTAATAAAACTGTAAGGAAAATTTAAAAGAGTTTCAAATCCTATTTAACTCAGCATTTAAAAAAAACTACTGAGGGGTTAAATCTATATTTAACATCTCTTTCAGGCATTCACTCTTTATTGTACCAAATGGAAAAATTAGCTGCTATGAGTTCTTCACTGCAATGGCAGAATCAGCAGTGAAAACTGCACATTTGTAAGTGAAAGCACAAATATAGAAGATAGAAACAGCTACTTTAGATGCAAAACTGCTGTTCAGACCTGTCAATGATCTTCCAGCAAGAGGTTATATTTGGATAGCAGTTCTGCAGCATAGAAGAGAGGAAAGTTGCTTGGATATTGTTCAACTACACACTGCGGATATTTGAACAACAAAAACCCTGCGTGGTGGTGCAGTGGCTCTGTTAGTTGCAGGAGTTGCTAGATATTAACCCAGCCTCGTAGGAATTTAACCCATGGAATGCCAGAGGAATAAATATCTGTGCTGGATTTAAATGGTTGGGAAGAGATGACACACGGATGGAGGAAGGAAATATATAAGGAGGGCAATGTTATATAATTCATTGTTGCCCAATTTATAATTATACAAATTGGAAAGGAGCAATTCTTTAGCAATTTAAGTATATAACACAGAGAAGAAAATGTCTTATATTCTAAAAGGAGCTGTTAAAAACCCCTCAATTGCTTTGAATTGCCTTTCCAAGGCTATCATTGAAAAAAATCACTTAATCTTACTTCTATTACGCATATGAACCAAACAATGCAATGCAGTATGTCTATAAGCCAGAATGCAGTTTGTTGTTGGAATTCATTGGGAAAATGAGCCACAACATGATTTATATTTCTTTTTCTTTACCTTAAAATGTAGAGGTATGATGAGGATATTTGAATTTATTATTTTATTATAGTAAATACATTATACTTACTACATAATTTATTCTACATTATGGATTAATGTATTAATTATACCTGATATGAAAACAACTGCTGTAGAAAGACATTTCCATAAAATTGGATTGTTGCAATTTTAAAAATATTGCAATATTAAAAATAGAATAAAATACTGCAATTAACCCCCTATATAGGCATTATAAAATGAATATTTTGATTTTGCCAGGCTTAATCTTTAGATTTAACATTAAGAAAACCAAGATCATGGCATCCGGCCCTCTCAATTCCTGGCAAATAGATGGGGAAGAAATGGAGGTAGTGACAAATTTTATTTTCATTGGCTCCAAGATCACCGCAGATGGGGACTACAGCCAAGAAATTAAAAGACGCTTGCTCCTGGGGAGGAAAGCAAATCTAGACAGCACACTAAAAAGCAGAGAGATCACCCTGCCAACAAAAAGTGCGTATAGTCACGGCTATGGTCTTCCCAGCTGCAATGTATGCCTGTGAAAGTTGGACCATAAGAAAGACTGAGCACCAAAGAATTGAGGCCTTTGAACTCTGGTGCTGGAGAAGACTCCTGCGAGTCCCTTGGACTGCAAGGCAATCAAACTGGTCAGTCCTAGAGGAGATCAACCTTGACTGCTCTTTAGAAGGCCAGATACTGAAGTTGAAAATCAAATACTTTGGCCACCTAATGAGAAGGAAGGACTCACTGGACAGGAGCCTAATGCTGGGAAAGATTGAGGGCAATAGAAGAAGGGGACGACAGAGAATAAAGTGGCTGGATGAAGTCACTGAAGCAGTAGGCGTGAGCTTAAATGAACTCCAGAAGATGGTAGAGGACAGGAAGGCCTGGAGGAACGTTGTCCATGGGATCGTGATGGGTCGGACACGACTTTGCAACTAACAACAATCTTTAGATTCCTATTAAAGGCTTCCCATTTCTTAAATCTTTAATAAATCTGTAGGCGTCTATAGACAACTGCAATCTATGGTTGTGAATGACTTGCTCATCAAAGACCAAGTCCTTCATTGTTGCCCACTATTATTTTTTCATGAATTACATTTTACAACTATTAATGATGAAATGAAAAAAGATTTTAAGGCCACCATGGAACCTTCAGGTTTTCTCAGTCATTATTTTGGTCCCCTTTGGGGACAGAATATGTGATGATCAATAAGGTGAATGAATTGGTAATAGTGGAATTTTATTACTAATACCCTAGTCGGGCATTACAACAATAATATTACATGAGAATTCTCTCCTAGTTTTAAAACACCTGAATGTAGCACAAAAATGTTGTCGAATTAAGCTAGCTTAATTGCTATTGTTTGTGTATGTGATATATAATTACTGATTTGTAGTAACAACAGATTCCATCAGTGTTTACTTCATTATTCCTCTGAATCCAGTGCTTCAGTTTCCTTTGTTAAATGTGTATATTTGTTTTGGTATCTGAAAATAAAGATATTCTACTATGTTTCGAACTTTCCTTGTGTTCACTCTTAGACCATAAATAAAGTTAATGGAATTTTCTTTCTACAATAATAAATAGATATTATCTAATGAATTTATAGAGTAGATATATTTACAGAGCAAATGTATCTTACAGGTATTACAGAGAGATAGTTACATATTGTACTAAAAGAAGCAATCTTCAATACATCCGATGCTCCGGATATTCAGTGAAAAGGTGTTATTTGGCTAATGTTTTCCTTGTAAGCCTCCAAAATGCATTTCTTTGCCCACTGTCAAAAGCAGAGTGATGGAAAATAAGAGTTTTTAGTCTGAATTTAGGTTTTTACAAACATAGTGGGACTTATATCCAAGTAAACATACAATGGGTTATACTCTCGTATAGAAAAATTGTCAGATATGTCATTTTTTATAATCTTTGCTTTATTTATAAATGTACATTGCAAAAAAAACACCCTGAAAATAATAGACTATAATCAGATCCCCTAAAAGTTTCATTTCGGCCAGTTCTTAGCATTTTGTATTGCATTCTGCTTCTCTCCCAGTCTCTACCCAATTTAAACTGAGATTATTTTAGTCTGTCTCCCAAATCTGATAGGTTTTCTATCCTGGAATCTGGATAGGTATTCCAAAGATAGGACAGAGATTCAAAGTCATCACGATCAAATAATGCTCTTATACAGTCTGTGTTTACTTAACAAATCAGTCAAGATTATTGTAACAACTGACCATTCACACTAATCAAAACCCCTGAACTTGACACCAGTCATCTCTCAAATACAGCTGATTCCCAAATTCTCTCTGTTTTGCTCACAGCTCAATCCTTGGTGGATTAAAAAAAATTAAGAGTTCTGTTAAGAGATAGCTATTTTCAAAATCATTATTTTGTCTCCAGCAGAAGCCATCTATTTCCCCATCTCTAATACTTCGGCTGTGTGCAGCCTAGTGATAAGCCATATTTCTATTGCCGGTCTTTCATCTGCCAATTTGGAGGGATTTGTTGGCTCTAGCAGGAGAGCTACCACTCTCCTGCGAGGGCCCCTCCTTGCTGGTTGCCTCTACAGGGTGACTTTACATCCTTTTCAGGGTCCTCCAGCGATGTGAAACTGGACGAAGAAGACAGAGCTCATCTTCCAGGCATCCATGGCAGCCGCGCGGCAAACCAGAAACCTCGTCCTTCTCCTCCTCCTTCTGCAGGCAGACAGTGACTTACTGACCTGGGCAGCGCCTCTCCCTGCACACGTCTTCAGGCAGAGGAGCTGGGCAGCCACGGCTCTTGCTCCCCTCCAGCCTCCATCCACCCGAAGCCCGAGTTCAGCATGTTCGGCTAGCCGGCGCCAGGCTGGAGAGCACTGGATGGTGGCAGCTGCCCCAGGACAAGCGGTAGGCAGGGTGGGCACTCCCGATGTCTGCAGGGGAAGAAGCTGCAAGGAGGCTCCACACCCAGTTCAGCCGAGCCCAGCCCCGGCACGGCAAGCAAGGCAGCAGCATCTCCCCATGTGCGAGCGCATCCCCACCCTGCCAGGCAAGTGGAGCCATGGCATCTGTGGTAGAAGAGTGCAGGCAGGCAGCGGAAGGCCCAAGGAGCCTCAATCCCAGCACAGCTCCTCCCCACTCTTCTCCCCACTTGGAAGAGTTGCAGGGCTCAAGAGGCTCCACACACACCCACCCTCCACACACACCCCGGTCCCCAAGGCATGCTCACTGCCTTTCTCCCCAAAGGAAGGACATGAGCCCCTTTGGTAGCAGCTGCTGGGCATTGGACGGGCATTTTTCTAGTCCAGCTCTGCACACACACACACACACAGAGACACACAAACACACACACACACCACTCAAGAACCACTTCTGACAGATGTCAGTCCAGGGAGGGGGGAGAGCAGGATGCTGGCGACCCGAGGAGAGGTGGTTTTAGGGGACGCTAATGCCCTGCAGGCCAAGGCTGGGTTGGAAATCACTCACACACACACACACACACACACACACACACACACACACACACACTGAAATGAAAGTGAGACAGACCATGCCAATCCACATTGGTGCTGCTAAGCTGGCACCCCTGACTAAAGAGGGAGGACCTCCTTGCCCAAAGTTCTGCGATTAAGAGGCTCTGGCAAGTGTCTCGGGGGAGTCAGAGAGGCAGTGAGCCCAACCAGAAGGCCTCCAAGGACTGTTTGTATCATTGAAAGCTCTGTTATTGTGTTTTTGGGAGGTGGACTGAGTGGGGGAATTTTTGTTTTTTGCCTCGTTTTGCTCTTTTAAAGAGAATGCACCCCAATGCCCTCCTGCATAGCCAGAAGCCTTGCACCATCACCGTTCGCCTGCCGTGCTCCCCCAGCCCCTCCCCAACCCCCCCATCGTCCCATTCCTGCCTTCTAAATTAAAACGAGAGAAAGGAAGTTTTTTCTTTTTCTTTACGTATTTAAACTGCAGCTAGAAAGAAGTGGGGAAGTAAACCATCGCGAGACACTTTTCTGTTTTAACTTTTTTTCCTTGTCGCTTTTTGGAGTTTTCATTCCGCTTTTGTGAGATGGCAGCATTTGGGAGGGGGTGTAGCTACCCCCTTCCCCCCAAGCCATCAGCTGAGCAAGGCGCCCTCCTGCCCACTTCCCCACCCACCAGAGACCCCTGGATCTCCCCCAACCCTGCCCGGCCCCCATAGGCATCCCTCCCCAGGAGCAATATTGAGCTGGCCACACCCACCCTGGCCACACCCACCCAGTCTGCCATGACCACCTGGCACCCGGCAATACATAAGTGGGTTTTCGGTTGCAGTTTGAGCACTCAGTCTCTAAAAGTTTCGCCATCATTGCCTAGGGCTTACTACAGCCACGCTGCAAAATGTGGATGACTAGATAGCAGTAAAGAATTAGTGTTTTCTGTAACTCTCCACTGTTCATACAGTTTTTTGCATTCCCGTTCTGGCAGCCTTAATTTCTTTCCACAAATTCTGTGAAAAGGAGCCATCTGGGAAGATGGCTACCTGTCACCTATTGTGAAATACAGCTGATAAGAGTAAAATAAAAAAAGTGAAAAGAGGGTAAGTGATTTTGTATTCTTTCCACCTGAATCACTCCAGTTCATGCTATGTTTTTAGAAATATAAGAAATTGTTCCTCTAATCTTTACAGTTTCTGGAACAAATAAAAATGCTTCTATCTACAAAATATAAGTATCTCTACCATGCAATCAAATTGAGAGTATATCTGAGGAATACATTTTCCCAATACAATAGCTATTTTCATGCTATTTAACTAAATAAACTTCTAGGTTACATTTTACAGTTATAACGTTGAAAAAAAGAGTCCAGAGGTTTTTGTTGCAATCACCTGCAAGCTGTACTTGCCTTCCAAAGTACTATTCTTGCTGTCCTTCCTGTAATCCTGCAGATGGTACACAGTAGTATATTTTTGTCCTAGGTGAATTAAGTGATGCTGTGAATGTTCTTCCATAGTGCCTGGAGGTTGCAATGATCTGTATGAGAAATGAACCGTAATGGAGGGGCTGTGTATCTGGGGATCTACCATCTCTGGTCTTGGACTTACAACTGCTTAATGAGCAGGTGGCAGTCATGGTTAGAAGGGATTTGCACAACTTTGTGTAATGCACCAGTTGTGTCCATTTCTTGATCTAGAGGCCCTTCTCTTAGCCTCTCATGCCCTGGTCATTTCCTGTATTGAATACTGCAATGCACTCCACATGGAGCCACCCTTGAAGAGTATATAGAAACTACAGCTGATGCATAATGTGATTACATGAGTAGTTTTGGGTGTTTCAAGAACTGTACATGTAACATCTCTGTTGTGTGAACTGCACTGCATGCCAGTTTGGTTCCGGGTCCAATTCAAAGTATTGGTTATTATCTTTAAAACCCTTCATGCCATGGGACCAGGTTAGCTGAGGAACCATCTCATCCCAATTTCAGTTACCCATCCTGCTTGATCAGGCAGGGAGGGTATGTTGTGGAGTTATCAGTTAGAGCAGACATGTCAAACACAAGGCCCGGGGGCCAGATCCGGCCCGCGAAGTGGTTTCATGTGGCCCGCGAAGCCATCCTGGAAACAGTGAGGGAACGGCCCCCACTGCCTTGGCCCTGGCTCAGAGACCCTCCTTCTGCCAGAGACCCTCAGATCTGTCCCACTCCTGCCCGGGCCCCCATAGGCACCCTTGATGAGAAGGATGCAGAGCTGGCCACGCCCACCCAGTAGGCCACACCCACTCTAGCCACGCCCACTCAATAGGCCACACCCACCCTGGCCATACCCACCCGGCCCCTTGAGGGCAACCGCAATGCTGATGCGGCCCTCAATGAAATTGAGTTTGACACCCCTGAGTTAGAGAATTTTAACTGGTGGAGTGTAAGAAGGGAATCTTCTCTGTTGATGCATTTGTGCTGTAGAACTTCTTACCTCCAGAAGTGTTTGAAGAGCTGGCTCCACCAACTGTACTAGAGATAAAAGAGCAGCATGCAACCCTGGGTGGTTAATGGCATGGGGTTTTTTAACCCTGTATTAAATTTTATTTCTTTATAATTTTATAGTTTTTACTGGTAAACCACCCAGAGTCACCTGGATAGTGAGATGGGTGCTATCTAAATTTAATTAAATAACACAGTTCATTGCTTCTCAAGTCCATGCACATTGCTTCAACTTGTTTCTCAATAGTTAAAACAGTTCAAGGATGGTGTGAGATGCTCTGCCGCAGAAGTGCTGATTACCCTAAGATCTTGCAAATGAACATTAAAAAAAAAGATTAGGTTACTGGTCAGCCTAGGGAGGTTGAAAACTTTGAAATTGATAAACCTATTGCTTAACACTTTGGTTTTAGTACTTCTGCAGCCTGTCAAGGACTTTGCCTAGAGAGTGGTGCTCTCAGAAAAGCTCTGACTCTTGTTTGTATTTCATTCTCATAGTAGTTTATGACTCACAAATAATTTCCATGTCTAAACTCTTTTCTCTAAAACTGTTTTTGTGCTAGCTGTACAAAACCTAGAAACCACCAGAGAACAGCCAAGTACAAAAACCTAACTCTTTGCTGCCACCTAATGGTCAAACAGTTGAATCATTAGTTTCAAGTAATTTAATTAAAAAGTGGAAGGAACAGTAGGACAGAAAAAAAATAAGAGATGTAGAACATTATTGAATAATTGAAGCACTTCATGTGCTGGATTATATTGGATGGATTTGGAATTTTCAGCTGAGGGGATCTCCATCCACAGCCCTTAGAGACTGTTGCATAACACTGAATAGACAGCAATACAACGTTGGTGTCTCCAAGTCAAAAGATTCAGAATGGCATGATTTCCTATCAGCTCTGGGACAGAAGGGGAATACAGCAAAGCAGCATATCGGATGTTGCCTCCACTTTGTATCACTCCTTCAGATGTATTTCAGACATTATTATGATGCCTAGCCTTACTTTAAGATCTTTGTATTTACTGTTTTTAGTCAGGCACATGTTTAATTTTCTTTTAACTTTTGTATTTTTGTATTTTTTATATTTGCCCTGTTCACCGCCCTGAGTCCCTCGGGAGAAGGGCAGTATATAAATAAAATTATTATTATTATTATTATTATTATTATTATTATTATTATTATTATTATTATTATTATTATTATTATTATTATTATTATTATGCCACTGTCACAAAATCCACACTTGCTATTTTTACATTCATTGATATCCTCTAGGAAAATTACTGATTATTCCCTCTATTCTGGCTCAGTCATACCAGCTACAGTTTCTTTCTTAGGAAACATTAATCCCAATTCTGGCAACAGTGCTAAATAGACTGTAGTCCTGAGGAGTCAGCAGAACTGACAGATTTTATTTTCTCTGCTTTACTGAGAGAATTAAAGACTTAATGTATATTTGTGACACCTAATTTATTTACAAGTTTCCTTTTTATAAAGCTCAAGGTGCAAAATTTATGATAGTAATGTCATCAAAATCTACTGAGAAACTGTAAAATCAAACACTTAAATTTCTAATGCAAATATCAATATTGGGCAGGTGAGATTTTTCAGGAGCTTCCTTTGCTTGGAGAGATTTTTTTATTACCCTAGCTTGTTTTGTTGATAATAGTTTAAATAAACCTTTAAATGTACCTTATCTCAAATTTACATTATACCCAAAGAGGTCTTGGATGGTGGGCATATTTCTCAAAAAAAAAGGGGGGGCTGCATGCATATATCTGCCTGTTCCAAAGACAGGTGCTATATCCTAACTTGCCACAGCATATCCATTGGTATAAAAATAAAAATGACCTGGAAGCTAGCAGTTTCCCACATCAGTCCCATTGTTTTTGCTTTTTTATGAAAATAGATTCAGATGAGCTAGGAAACAGGCAACTTGAGGAGTTGAGGAGTTGCCTGTCAGTAGCTGTTTCTACCTACCCTATTGGGCCCAACAGGAAGAGTATGTACCAGGCTGTAGTCTCAAATTTAGATGTTGGAAGATTAGTTGAGCCCACATTAATTTTGCTAACTTATTGTGACTGTTTATTCTCAGCTGCCATTCTATGCTTTCCTTCCCTCAACATTTTCATTTACTGCTATTTGAATCTGAGGTTTTAAACTGACTTAGCTGCCCAGAGTCGCTATTGAAAGGTGGGTGCTTGTAGAGCTTGAATAAATTACATAAATATTGTAAAGAAATTGGCGGTGGATGTATCTGCAGCCAGTAGACTGCCTATCCTGATGTAAGAAATGTTATATATGTATTTCAGAATAGCAATGATGACCATAAACTATCAACCATATCATCAGGTTTCTTTTTCATAAGATTGACAGGGACAACCTACATGGTTGTAAATTTCCAACAATATTGTCAAATCATTTTTATTGTATTACTGGATCCTGCATGCCAAAATAAATATATAGTGCATATTCGAAATATGAGTGGTCTGTTTTGCTTTCCACTGAAATCAATCACAGATTACTTTACTAGTGATGAACCACTGATCAGACCATGGAGACTCAATATAGAGGCATTTTTTAATCATTCTAGTTGGCACCTAACTAGATATAATTGGTCAAATACATATTTACCTTTGTTTTCAAATACTACTTGGTTTAATAATCTTAACTATTATAAGGAATAGTTTTTATTTTATATCTATTAATGTTTTAGATTTATCACCTAGGTAACAACTGTATTAGCATAGTAATAGAGGAGTGAACGTTATATTGCTAGACGTTAGTATAATTTTGTATTTACTTGTTTCACTCAGTTTTTGCTTGTTTTGTTCTTTTAAATTTTGCTGGACTAAATAATTATTATTGACTGATTGGTCCTTTAATTGACACACAAAACATTTCCACCAAAGATTCTGTTTTTCTCAGGGAAGTGCCTAAGCATTCATATACACACATGAAAGATGTGAAGAAAGTTGTTGTGTACCCACACCTGCATGTTATGAAGGGTCACTTTCAAAGCACAGCTCTAGAACTAAGCATTAATGAAAGGGGAGTCCTTATGTTCAAACAATAGTTTAGCAGGAAAAAACATTGTATCTTCCCTTCACTTAAGTCTAACAACCTTGAGACTCTGTAAAGACTCTGAAAATGAAAATCAGTCAAGGAGAGCTTGGAAAAACAAAATAAAACTAGAGGACCTACTATTATGCATGTTTCTCCATGAAAAATGAGGTTTCATCATACAGTGACTATGTAGGTCAATCTACATAGGATTCAATTTCTTTTTAAGCTATCAGCACTCAGCACTTTAGGGAAACAATTATGTTTCTTTACACAGAGCACTGTTTGCTTTCTAAGAATTAAATGTCAGAAGACTACATCTGAGAGTCAGGATAACATAGGAACCCAATTGTGTATTTTTAACAGGCTCATGACAAATTTAGACTGCATTGAAGTAGCAATATTTCTGCAAAGTTAATGGTTTTTATAGCAAAATGCAGACTTCTATTTTATTTCCCTTAGATTCTTTTCAACAGCCTTCTCTCTTTCTTTCTTTTACAACCTAGGTCTCAAAGTTCCTCATACTTTCTTATTATCTCACTGTAAAAAACAATTGTTTAATTTTACCAGGAACTCTTTCAGCATGGCTGGATTTCAAATACTGCTGTGCTTAAAAACAGATGGCAAAATCTACTTCCTATCAAAATGGGAGGTTAAAGAAATAAACAGTGATAAAATTGAGAGAGAAATACAACAAAACCATATCAGGAATAATACCTCCCAGTCAAAGAGATTATCAGCTAAGGTTAATAAGCAAAATCAAGAAAGCTATGAGAAAAAATACTGCTTTTTTCTTTCAAAACAAAGTAAGGAAAGGAAAACAGTCCAATACAAAGGAAGAAAAAAACCATGAAAACAGAAATGGGTGAATATTACTAGTATGCTGAAATTTTATTACTAATGACAGTACATTAACAAAATATCTCTAAAATAATGACCCAACAAGTCACAAATTATCTAAATCTTGGGCACAAAAGATAATCAGATATGGCAGCACTTTTCAGGTTACTAAAGATTTATAAATAAGATGCATCTATTTGAATTCATTAAAAAAGCTGAATCAAAATCTATATAAAATGAGGAAGAAGAAACATAGTGGCTGAAAAATGTTGCTTAAGCCCTGTTTGCAGGTTACAGTTTTAAATAAAGTCCAAAGCAGCCTGCAAATTGTTGAAGAGTTACATTAGACAGCAACAGTCTGTTGCATTGCTTGATTATTTTTTCCAAGATCTTCCCAGATGTTGAGTTCAGGCTGATAGGTCTGTAATTTCCTGGATCCATTTTTTTTTCTTTTTTGAAGATGGGAATTACTTTAGCTCTTTTCCAGTACTCTAGTAGTTCCCCAGTGCTTCAGGATCTTTGAAAGATACACTTCAGTGGTTCCGAGATGACATCTGCCAGTTCCTTCAGAACCTTGGGGTGTAGCCCATCTGATCCTGGTGATTTGAACTCATCCAGGGTGGACAGGTGCTCACTTACCATTTTCTTAACTTGTGTTTCTAATCTGTTTTTTATGGTACATTTTTAAAAGGTTAGACCAGGCATGTCAAACTGGCAGCCCGTGGGCCATATGCGTCATGCTGAAACTGCACCCACCCCATTGCTGGCAATGGGGAAAAAGTCACGATATGTCATGCAACGTCACGTGACATCGCGAGTTTGACATGCCTGTGTTGGACTGTTTTTTCCCTCTGTGTAAATATGGATGCAAAAAACGAGTTGAGTAGTTCTGCTTTCTCCCTGTTGCTTGTCATCTTCTTGCTACTTTCACCCACTAATGGATCAATCATTTCCTTAACGTTTTTGTTTTTTACAGGTTGAAAGAAGCATTTTTTGTTGTTAATTTTGACTTTTGGCGCAAGCCTTAGTTCATTTTGAACTTTAGCTTTCCTCACTTCATCTTTGCACACTTTGGCTTTTTGCTGATATTCTGCCTTAGTTATGTGCCCCTCTTTCCACTTTTTATACTTGTCCTTTTTGTCTTTCAGTTTATCAGCGAGTTCTTTATGCAGCCATGCTGGTTTCTTTTGAGATCTGTTATTTTTCTTCTTCGTTGGTATTGTGCTAGACTGGGCTTTTATAATCTCACTTTTCAAAATTTCCCAAGCTTCTTGAGTTGTTTTTCCCTTGAGGATTCTCATCCATGGAATCCTTCCCAAGTTCTCTCTAAGTTTGTTGAAATTATTTCTCTTAAAGTCCAAGAGTTTAGTTTGACTCTGTTCTATTGCTTGTGCTTGCATAATGTTGAACTCCAATATTGCATGGTCACACACACACCCAAGTTTCCTGTGGTTTCAATACCTTCTATAATTTCATCTCTGTTAGTGAGAATTAAGTCCAATATGGCTGATCCCCTAGTTCCCTTCTCTACTTTTTGGAAGACAAAGTTGTCTGCTATGTTTGTCAGGAATCTGTTTGATCTTCCACTTGGTGCAGAGTTTGTCTCCCAGTTGATGTCAGGGTAATTAAAGTCCCCCATTACTATTGTGATATGCTTCCTACATACCTTAATTAACTGACTAGCAAAAAGTTCATCTATTACCTTTGTTTGGTTGGGTGGCCTATAGTATACACCTATGGCAACATCATTCTCCCCCTCCTTTTATATTGACCCAAATGCATTCAAGACAGTTTTCATCATGGTTGTGTTTTATTTCTGTAGAGATGGAGTTATTTCTTATATAGAGAACAACTCCAACTGCTCTTTTATTCAGTCTGTTTATTTTAAATAATTTAAATCCCTCTAGCTGTGTGTCCCATTTGTGGGTTTCATCCCACCAAGTTTCCATAATGGCAACAATATCATATCTTCCCTCATTTACCTGAATTTCTAATTCACCCTGTTTGTTGCTCCTGCTCTGTGCATTGATGTATAGACATTGGAGTCCTTTATGACTAACTCTGTGTTTACTTTCTACATAACCTGTGTGTGGCGCCTGAGTTCCCCTATTTTCTTACCACCTGTTTGATTACTGCATTTTGTGTGGCACTCACTATTAAAAGCTTGACTTTGCTTGACAGCAAGGTTCATATTCTTGTACACACACACATCTATGTTACATGCACTGATAACCCTATAATTTTTAGATTGCTGGGGACAGGAATGTTCTGTGTCAATTAACTCATTGTCTCCCTATTCCAGAGAAAGTTGTATAACAGCACAATTGTAGATACTAAATATTTAAAGAGAAATGTGGTTGCCTTCAATAGGTAATATTCTAGACAAATATATTTAGGACCAGACACCTAGCTATAACTAAAAATAAAATAGTGTTACATGAAATGTAAAGTATGCAAAACAGCATTTCTGTATGACTTTGAACATTTGCATCTCTTTATTGCACAGTTCTCAGCTCCCTTATTCTTTAGGATGAGTGTTATATGAAATGTTGCTAATTCCTGGCTACTAAAAATTACTGAAAAACAGGAAGGGAAAAATATTGCATAATTATTCCCTCTATGTCAGGGGTGTCAAATTGCCAGCCTGTGAGCCAGTTGCATAATGCGGAGGCTGCACCCACTCCAGCTCCAGCAATATGAAAAAAGTTGCAATACGTTGTGACACATCACATGACATGTCGCGACAC
Source organism: Vipera ursinii (assembly GCF_947247035.1). Taxonomy (NCBI): domain Eukaryota; kingdom Metazoa; phylum Chordata; class Lepidosauria; order Squamata; family Viperidae; genus Vipera; species Vipera ursinii. The sequence goes on along the minus strand of NC_139514.1, from coordinate 92,466,389 downwards.
ATCAGATGACATGGTGAGTTTGACACCCGTGCTCTATGTGATACTCTTTTTATAAGATTAGGGCACGTACAAGAGTTTGGGCAAGTGTAACTATCAATTCAATGCAAATTATACTTATACACTTCTATGTTTTAAAGCTCAAAACTATAAATATCTTTTCAAGTATAAAAATAAATTCAAAGCACACACCACCTCAAAAACTACTGCTTTCATTTATTATGACAAAATTAAACTAAAAATTGTTTCCTCAATGGCAATACTATAAGTAGAACAAGGTTATATGGCTTTTACATTTACAACAATCTTTGAGACTTAGCAACCTATATATTTGAATAAATGTAGAACTGTAAAAATAGATATCTAACATCTTTGTTTGCTTGAAAGCATTAAGTACAGCCTGATTCCTCTGAGCTGATTAAGTGTGAATTATGCCACCTGTAAGCTGGCAAGCAACTATAGCCTAGATAACTTTCTAATGGAATATCTAACGTAGAATCAATTATACAATATTTTCAAGCCAATAAATGCACTGAGCAGTACTTCCTTTTAAAACCAGTTTTAAATGCAAGCCAGTAGCTCTAGTTAAAAAAATATATATCAGCCTCCAAAGACAACTGTAGGAAAGACACTCTTACTTTGGGCTTCCATATATATGATCCAGTTCTGTGTGAATAGAGCACTTCTTGCTGTGCTATGCTGTATTACTAGTTAATAGTACTAAGGATATTTCATACAGCATTTTGAATCCAGAGAAAATTGTTTGACTACTAGGAGAAAATGCTGTTCTAACAGTTTGGAACTATTTTTCAACCATTAATTCATTGGCATACCAATACTTCTTATTTTAGAATAGCTTGGAAGATAACTTGTAATTCAGTTGTTTCAGTATAATACCCAGTCCTTTGAAAGCAGATCTTATCATGCTTGTTTTTCATTTGCAAGTGAAACCTCAGGATTTTACCTCACGATTCCAAAGTCTACTTTAGGTCTACAAAACTTTTTTGTGGTACATTTTTTCCTTTGTAAATGTTTTTGTTTTAAAAGGATCAAAAGGTTAGCCTTGAAACAGCAAATTACAGTGCAATCCTAAGTATATCCTTTACTATACATAAATAATATACAAAAGAAAGATTAATTTTAGATTTATCTAATACTTGAAGGTATACCTAAAACATCTAAGAGTGCCCCGTGAATCAGCATCTTATGAACTTTCAAAAGATGAAAGAATGTATAAAAAATTAAAACAAAGGGTTTTTGTAGATACCTTTAAAAAAAAACCCTCCTGCACTGCAAATGCATTACATTTTCTCAGCAAACTATGCTGTTTAGATTTTTATAGTTTAAACTATGCTGTTGCTAGAATTTGAATTCATCTTAACTCCTATAGCAGGATCACTGTATTTTGAACTGCTGTTTCAGATGTATGGCCATGTATTCCACATGGATTTTTAGGAACAGTTTGGTCTAATGGTTAAGGCACCAAGTCCTGCCCTAGTCATGAAACCTAGCTGAGTGACTTTGGGCCAGCCACTCTCAAATTTCAACTCACCTCACAGAGAAGCAACCTAGAACTAAAGAGTGAGAACAATAAACCAATGGAAGGCTTGCTTTTATAAGCTGTGGGTACTCATCAGCGGAGGCTTTTAAAAGGAGACTGGGCAGCCATTTGTCTGAACTGGTATAGGGTCTCCTGCCTGAACAGGGTGTTGTACTAGAAGACCTCCAAAGTCCTTTCCAACTCTGTTATTCTGCTTCTTCTGTTAAAAGCAAAAATATGAAGTCAGCTTTCTGCTTATCAAAAGTTGTAATGCTTTCAGGCTAACATAAGGACTCAGAATTAACTAATCTTAAAATAATTGCATAGAAGCAAGTAGTCCCATGTTACATTTAGTGCCAGGAATAAATATTTACAATTTGCTTTACATTTTTCTCTGTAATTGTTGTGAGGTTGCCTTCCAGTCAGCTCACATTCCCAAACATACACCATATGAGTCTGAATACAGATTGTCTTCAACTTACAACTGGTCACTTAGCTTTGGAGAATAGGTTGACCCCATCTTCTCTGGGCTCCTAGCTATTCTTTTCATAAGACTAACATAATCCAATTCCTGCAATCCTTCATATGTTTTAGTCTCCAACCTCCTAATCATCTTTGTTGCTCTTCTTTGCAGTCTTTCTACAGTAGTCTTTTTTATAACATGGCAACCAAAACTGGATGCAATATTCCAAATGTGGTCATACCAAGGCATTATAAGGCAGTATTATCATTTTACATGACCTTGATTTTAGCCTTCAGTAATGTAGCCTAAGTTTGCACTGACTCTTTTGGTGGCTACAGTACACTGCTGATTCATATTTAGGTGACTGTCCACTAGGACTCTTAGATTCCTCTCACAGTTACTGCAATTGAGCCAGTAGCACCTACCTGTGCATTTGATTTTTCTTTCCCAAGTGTAAAACCTTAGAACAAGCCTAAAAAAGAGGACTTACAGCCCAGATGTGAAGTTCCAACTGTCAGGATCCCTCCACAATCACATGAACAGTTTGCGCTTAGCCACATGGCTGCATATATGGCTGTTTGCAGTGTCTTTCAGATATTTGATGGACACATTTTAAACCATCAGGACATATGGCCATAATGGGCAGGCTCCACTGCAATCATATGTCAAGGACTGACTGTACACATTCACGTAGGTAAGATCTGTCTTTTGGCAAATAGGCATTGAAGAACTTTCTAGCCTTTCCTTTCTCTGGATCAAACGCAGCTTTCTTTTTCTTTTTAACAAAAGACAGAGCTCCAGAAACATAGACCAAGAAGATGTTTTGCCCATGGGCATCCACAGGAGTTCACTGCTTTCGTTAGAATGATGAAATGACATCACTACATATATTATGAAGAGCTGGAGATTACACCACTGTTGTGACATTGCTTTCCATATTCATGCATCAGGAGATGGCATCAAGAGTCCGGGGACTGGGAGAGTGAGTGGTATCAACTTCACCACATCTGGAATTATCAAAAGAATCTGGGTGAGATTCCCAAAATGAAGCAGAAGACTTTACTCTGTTGTTTCTATAACAAACAGTTACATGTTTTAGTCAGAAATCTATGATAGAGCATTGATTTATTTTGTTGTATGGATGTTAAATACATTTTTGTTGTTTTGTGTGCTTGTATTTGTTCAAATTGGGGAGTAACATATAATTACCACAGTTATTAATACATTTTGGATCATGACTATTGCTTTATCATCTTTCAGACACCACTTTTTCATAAAAAGCCTGAAGCTTTATATTATTAGGCGCTGAGATGTAAATGAGCATTTTGTAGAAAACCTGTGTGAATGATGTTGAGATTTTATTGAAATTTTAACAGATTTCTTTTCCTCTTTTATTCATTTTGAAATGGTTGTTTTACTGAAGGAATGGTTGATGTTAATATTTGAAGTTAAAAGAGAGTTTACATTTAATCTTCACCTCTTTAATAATGGTTTATTTTGTTTTTGTTTCTCTCTAGTAAGAATTGGGTTTATCTCCCCCAAAGAGGGGCAAGGGGAGAGAAAGGATTAAATATCTAATCACAATGTGGTTAGGAGGTAGCACTATAACAGCTATTTTATTCTCCCACCTCACCCCCATTTTTATTTCTTATTCAGCAAAAAGAAATTGTGGGAGGCTTGTCTCTCACACATACAGGATTACTCGATCAGGGGGAGAATAGAAAGTTAAAAAACAACAAAATAATGTTTGTGTTTGAAACTCTTTGTGGAAAAGCAAAGGGGGATTTGTCTCACTTTAGCTAGGCCCCAGAGCACAAATGCTATTTGAAAAATCCATACTCAATTTAACCAAAAAAATGAAAATGAGACATTCCTTTTGTTGCCCTGCCTTACAAGCACTGATATTTATAGTCCATTTATTTAAAACAATGAAAAAACAGGCACAAGAGGTTTGTAAGATCCTTCCGTCCTGGAAGCCAGATTCACTTAATAACCATGTTACTAACTTAAGAACTGCAGTGATAACAACAACTACAAAAAGTCATAAAATGGGACAAAACTCACATAAGAAATGTTTCACTTGGCAACAGAATTTTTGGGTTCAATTGTAGCTGTAAGTCGAGGACTACCTGTATTACTCTTTTGCTATTGCTATCTGTGAACAGACAGGTCACTTACAAAATGGCCAATACTTGTGCTGCTGTTGCCCTGTCTTGAAGGCCTCTCCCTAGCCAGCACAGCTGTGTTGGCTATAAAAACTAAGCAGAGAAGCAGTTGGGAATTAACACTGGTGTGTGGCTTACTGAAGTAGCCTAAAGCAGCTAGAAAGAGATGCTGTTCTCCAACAATAAGACTCATAAGAAGTTGTAGTTGGAACAGGAGGAGGTGCAGTAGAAATGGGAAAGAGTGGAATGGTGAGCAGGCAGTACTAGGCCTCAAGTACTTGGATGGATTTGTTGCCTAGGGACCCTGTGCAACTGTGTTGGCTCTCCTGAGTTTTGGAGCCTACTCACTTGGGTATAAGTAAAAAAAATCTGTGACATTATCCAGAGTTTATGGATTGGGGTAAGTTTGAAAAAAACAGCACTGTAAATAGTTTGCTGCTACTGCTATGTTCATCTGTGAATAGATATGATTTCATTGCCTTTGAACTTCTTACAAAGGCTAAAAGCAGCACGGCCCATTCTTTGGAACAGATCATTAAAATAAACCCTTAATCTGGCCCAAATCCCATTGGCAGGTGTGAAGCTGCTGGCAAATGTAATTACCAACAGCTACTAGTAATCAGTCTTAAAACCCCTTGGCAGATATCAGATGTTTCAAGCATAGTCAATAATGAAGCACGTTTATGTCCTCACAGTGAGATAGCTAAGATAGGCTAGTATTTCCCTTCTAAAGCAGCTGCTCAGTGACAGCCAATTATCCAGGCTAACCTAGTTCTACCATTTATGACCCCCAGGTTTTTAAAATTTATTTATTCAATTTATACAACCACCCTTTGCAAACAAGTGACTCTGGGCAGTAAACAATCATACTTAACAAACAGATCAGATCCCCTGATACATTTGCTTTTGCTTTTGATTGATCTGTCTTATTTGGATAATGTAAATTAGTTGTTTGCACTCGTATTTCATTGCTTTTGTCTGATATTCAACAGTATGTATCTCTCACATTCTAGTTTGCCGGTGATAACATTAGGAATTGCAGTGTTTCATACCATCTGTGTGGAAGAAAGCAGTTGGGGAACACTTCAAGCTCTGAAATCTAGGGCAGCAGCTATTTTGAGATCACTTTTATTGAGAAAATTTCCATTTTCCTCTACATTTCAATCTTTGGGATATCTTTGTAACATCTGCAACATGTTATATTACCATGACAGGGTAACGTCTAAAAATGTTGTCATAGTCAAGCTTCCCATTTGAATAATTAGGTGCTGATGTGGTTCCATCTCACAGTATCATATTAGTAGTCCATGATACTGTGGCTTTGGCAGGATATATAACCATCTGAGTGTCTTGAGATATGGTGAAGCTCAGTTACAGGATCATATTTTTGGAAGCTATTTGCATTAATAACATAGTAAGGTGCCAAGGAGGCAGTGTTAGAGGTAATTTATTCCCCTCCTGCGCTAAACGAAGGCACAGTCTTTTTATCATATGAAATAAAATGAACAAAAGTTAACACTAAAGAAAAGGTATTCCAACTGATACTGAAGACTAGAGATTACTAAATAATTGTAAATGATTGAAGAATTAATAGCTATATTGACAGGAACAGTAAAACTGGAATTTTCCAAATTTTGGCTAACCATTTTGAGCTGCATGCTGTTATAAGCTCTCCTGTTCCTTCCTCAAACATAAAAGTATTAGATCAAGCCCTTTTGATTTAGAAATTGTCATATTGCACAAACTAGGAAATGTGGTATCTTTCTTTTGAGTTAGAAGCCAAGAGCAAACAATGGCTTTAGATTCTGGCTTGTTCCTGGAGAAACCATAGAAGTTTACAGTTCAGTCACTTATATACAGTATAAAACAGTACTCTCAGCAATGTGGGTTTACAATTTCAGACAGATACAACCAGGATAGAGTGGATTTGAATGTCAAGTAAACTATTTTATTATTATTATTATTATTATTATTATTATTATTATTATTATTATTATTATTATTATTTATTGCTATTTTGTATTTATAAAGTTCAAGTGGTTCCTGAAGTTGTTCTAAATCTGAAGGACTTCACAATTAAATCTGATATCTACTGTCACCTAAATTGGTATCAAAATATATATTTTAAACACAGATAATTTTGGCCTGACCTTGAAGTGTTTTTCCTGTCAATTATGCAGCACTCTGCACAATGTATGCTATGTTAAATACTGAGTGATTCAAACCAGAAATAGTATAAATGGTATCAGTCCAACACAATAAGCATATCATTAACTTTGGAGATGTTTTCTTTTCAACTGAAACACATAATTTCCCACCATGATTTTGAGAGAGCAGAGCACCAAATGTTTAATTATTCTTGATTTGTTTTTCAGTATACAGATCATTTCTTAGAATGATTTTGTAATTCATTCATGTGCTGAATGCTTTATGTGACAGGAAAGGAGGTTACTGGATACAATATTGTTCATAAATCTAAATTTTATAGTGCTGTAACACTAGCAAAAGGCAGAATGAGTGTTGATGCTGAGTAACTATAGCATTAAGAACTATTTTGACAGATTTTTTACGTTTGCTATCCTTGCTTAACAGAAGGAAATAAACCTATTTTGTTAAAAAAAAAACCTATCACAGAGTAATAAATCAGAATGCCTGTTCAGACAAACATTCATATAAGAAAGAAACCCTGAACACTCAACCCCCATTAATACAATTATTACCTTGGGATAACGATCTTTTAATACTCCCCAATCTTTGATCAGCTTACAAACTTCAAAAGTAAGGCAAGAAGTTAAACTGAGCTGATATATATATCTCCCTCTAATATATTTTGTCTATATGTGGATGCTTGTACATCTCTAAGACACGCGCACAGTAAACCTGGATAGCTTTTGGATGAGAGTCTACCATGAAACCTAGGGTTGTTAGACAATAAAAAACATTCTAGAATAATGGCAAACAGCTTTTATATAATGAATGACAAAGAAAACTGAATGTGTTCATAAACCCATTAGGAATCAAAGTTTTAACACTCTCCAAATTTATGTAAAAATCTGCTATTATCAATCATTCACACATGTGAAGTTCCTATATCATTTGTCAATTCACACCTTTCTCTATTCAGGCCAACCATTTGAACCAGGAAACAATTATAATGTGTGAATTGATTCTTTCTTTAGTTAAAGAAAAATTTACAGTGATTTCGTTCCATTTTATCCAAGCAACTGGAAAACACTTTCTAAACTCTCTACTTTTCAAGGAAAAACTTTTGTAATTATGCATTTAAGTATTAAGATTTTGGCACAGCATTCTAGTCCATTGAAGCAGTACTGAATTGTTTCTTTTATCTGTCATTTCCCTCTACCACATATTTTCTACACCTAATTATTTAAATTACTTGAAACAAAACAAAAGTGCCTTGCAAAGTTTCCAAATCTCACTATTGAATTAAAACCAATAACAAAATGAATACATTGGAAACTCTCCTAAAATAATACACTGGTTTAACTGTTACCATAACTATTCTTTTAAAAAGTAAGAATGCCCCTCATTTTTATCTTATTTATTTTTAAGAGTTACAACATTAATATACTTTTATAATCTGATCTCTACCCACAAACTAAGAAATAAAGTATCATTAAAAATTGGAAGGGGGACTAATTAGAAATAACATTTAGAACTCCAAATTTAATTTATACATCACAGTTTTTATTATGTTGACCACAAACTCTATCATTCATTTTAAGTTATATCATAGTCTAATTTTAGTAACAAGAAATTATGGTAAAGAAAGAGTAGCTGTGCATGAAGTGGAACATAAATTTAGTTTTTATAAAGCCACTTTGAAATATTTAGATAAATAAAACTGTTGGATTGGACTTGAAATGTAACTCTGAAAATCTCATTTTAAATTTTTAAAAAAAGTTTTGAGATGACATATATGCGGAATAAAACAGAAACCATGATAAAAATATACACCAATTGAAGTATAGTAATAACTACAATAAGCAAAATATTTTCTACATTTTACAATATTCTACAAATTTTATAATATACAGTATTTTATATTTTCAGCAAAAGTTAAAATATACCATTATAATCTGGGTGAATAAATCTATCCTATCTGGCATCTAAAAACATCAGAATAAATGAAAGGTATTGTCAGTAAATTCATTAAAAATCTAAGGTTGTAAATTGTAGTATATACGTATACCACACTGAGCTACTGAATGAAAGATGGGATAAAGCTAAAAAACAAATTAGCTAAAAAGCATTCACAAGTAGTCCTCGACTTTTGACCATAATTGAGCCCAAAGTTTTTGTTGCTAAGCAAGCCAATGAGTTGTGCCTCATTTTATTGTCTTTTTTGCCACAGTTTAATAAATCACTGTAGTTAAATGAATCATATGATCATAAAGCAAATCTGGCTTCCCCCACTGACTTTACTTGTAGGAAACTGGCTGGGAAAATTACAAATGGTGATCACATGACTCCAGAACAGTGCAACCATCACAAATACATCCCAGTTGCCAACCACCTGATTTTTGACCATGTGACCATGGAGATGCTGTAATGGTCATTAAGTGCAAAAAATGGTCATAAATTGCTTTTTTAGTGCTGTTGTTACTTTTGTCACTAAACAAATATTAATTAAATTGAGGACTACCTATAGTTAAAATGAGAATGCAGAGTTACAGCTCTAGTTCACGCTAGGTTTCAGATAAAACAAGATAAACATTTCTTACTGTCAGCCAATGTTCAGAGGATAAAGCAGCAAGTGTTTGTAAAATGCAGACAAAGGGTTTCCAGGGAGACAATGTATGAAATACACACAGCTGTGCTGTCACAGTTTTTGTTTCAGTATTACACTTGCATACAAAAGTTAGAATCCTTGGTAAAACTATGTATTTAAATAAGCCCCATAAGGACTTTATACACACATCTAGTTGCCCCACCCCCAAGCAAGGTTGCAGACAAGAATTGGGGGCATCCTCTGAACATGTTTTCCCACTGCTGATTTCAAGTAATCTTTTTTATATATATCTTGTCTGATCCCATCTATTTTGGCTGGTGGACTTTATTTTATTACAGGCTAACTTTCACAGTTCAATGGCTACTTCAGAGGGGCAGAAATGCCCCTCAATGAGTCAGTGGTCCATAATGTCTTCCAAAGCCACCTTTATCATGAAACGTAGAATTCAAATTGCCTATTCTGTGAGTGAAAATTAAAAGGGAATGGCTCCTAGTACCACTAACCAATCTGCACTGTAAAAAGACTTTTGAACTAAACAGCAAATTATGATAAGAAATAAGTAGTTTACATCCAAGAAATGGTGAGTCATGAATTTGAAAGGATACATACAAAGCTAACCAAAAATAGTTGTTCACAGAAAAAAAAGAATAGGGAATTGATCCAATTTAAATCAGTGGAGCATACATTAGTCATAACTTACATGTACAAATGATTTTACCAAGTAATCAGGGCTAACTGTGGGGTTAACCCAATATGAATCTGTTTATTTAAAATAAAATGGGGAAAATTTCAGGATTAAAAGTAAATAGTAATACCATATACAAACTACATAATATAATAGTTAAGATATTGGGCTGCAGAGACTGAGAATCAAGTCCATCTCGCAGTTTTGTAACTCTTTGGATGACTTTGAGTTAGTCACTTTCTCAATCCAGCATAATCTACAAGGTTGTTGTGAGGATAAAATTGGAGGTGAGAGTGCTATAAAAGTCACCCTCCTAAAGAAAAGACAAAAAAATAAGCCTAATTAATATGTTAATAAATAATAGGTGGGAAAACTTTCTGAAACAGCCTGACTGGAAAAAAAAGCTTGGGATGAGACCAATTATCAAAAATCAACAGATTGATATATTAAAACATTGCCAAGTTACAGTTGTTGTCATTATTCCTGTTTCCACTGTTCAATTTGTATCCTGCCTTTCTAAGGAATATACAACACACTAGCAGCATCTTTAGAACTGAAATCAGGATCATTAAAATCAATTAACAATTAAAAGCTTGGCAGCAGAGATATGCTTTTGTAATTTTCCTAAGTTCAAGCATGTCCCCAGGGGCAGGAAATTCCATACTTTGGGAGCCAAACAGGATACAGTTGTGCTACATATTTAAATAGCCAAGCCTCTGGCCATGATGGGATCTTCAAAACAACATGTCCTGCTACCCTAACTAGGCAGGTTCATAGCAGGTGAGGCAATTCTTCAACTAGTCAGATTCTAAGTTTTTAAAAATCCACACAGAGACTATGTTTGTGGGCAACTGGAAGCCCACGCAGATCTTTTCAGTTTGGCCATCAAGTGACCTGTGCACCAGTTTGCAGCCTAGTTGCCACAATGCCTAGACTATTTTCAAGGATAATGTATTACGGTCATCACTGAGTTAATTCACTTAGCAATGGATTTTCCATTAAAAAATATAAATTATTTAAGCTAGAAGGTTATTGTGGTCATAAGGCAAATGTTATCTATTTTATAAGAATTACTATAAACTAAATGCATTTTTTCCTAAGTAAATGAAGGAAAATATTATTACTGTCATATCTTCTTGCATTACAATGTTATATTTAGGAGAATAATGTAATATTTCTATGCATTTTATCGACCTAACATCTCTTGGAGAGACATTGTCATTATCAAAATTATCTTTTTTTTCCTAGTAATTCTGAAGGAACTGTACAAGATCAAGGGCTATGTATTTGTAACACTTTGAAGGACTTAAGGTCTCCCCTGAACTTAACCTGCATTCCTATTCCTCACTATTTCAATTGATATGTTACTAAAACCAAACTAGTTTAAATATTTAAACAATGAATGTGGTATTCATGAAATGTTTTTCAACCTTGGTAACAATAAGATGCATGGGCTTCAATTCCCAGGATTGTAAAGAGGAGACCTGGAAAGCTCAAAATATTTCCACAGTTGCCTGTTTCTTCAACATTGACATAGTTAGGATTAATCTTTATAGCTTTAACCAGAAAGTAGAGGAAACTGTTATATTTATGCCCTGCCTGTTAAGAGACATAATTGCATCTATTTTTGACAAAATACTGATAATGGAGAAAGCATGAAAGCTGCTGTTCCTTTAGACAAATTCTGAACCATAGGATGATGCTAACCTGTGGGATTGTTTTCATATTATAAAGTGAAACAACTTTTCTAAATTGAGTAACCACAAAAAAGTCACCAACTGCCAATATAAAAGGTAAGCTTTATTAAATGAACGAAAACTGTATTGCCAAGATCCCATTACATCAAAAATACTGTTATTTTTTTCCTAGCTTCAGGAAATTAGAGTCAAATTTGTAGGCAGTTCATCTTATTTGCATATTGCAACAAGAAAATAATAAAAAAATAATTTAATTTACTCTTTTTCATTCTTTGATATCATTATTAACAGTAAGAACCTTTCTCTTATTTTGCACAAATATTCTAATGCAAATTTTATGTATCTCAACTGCAGTGCCTATGCTAAAATTCAAGAGTTGTATGTGGTCCCCAAAGCCATCAAATACACATAAATTCCCAGGATTCCCAGATTCCTCCCTTTTTAAGAGTATGGTTTACATTACAGATTTCACTTGATTCCCTCCTCAGAACAGAGCACCAAATGAATGATTTTCAGCAGTCACTAACAGAAAATCCAGGAGCCTTAGGTGGTCCATTTCTGTTTTTGGCCCACATTAGTTAATCATATTGAATTAAATGTGTTTTGTGAGTGTATGCCTTAAAGTTAATCTTGACTCCTGACAACTGCAATTTTCTTGGCCAAATTTCTTAAGTTATTTGCCTTTGTCTCTTTCAAGGTTTGAGTGTGACTGGCCCAAGGTCACTCAAATGGCTTTGTACCAAGGTAGGAGTAGAAATCACAATCTCCTGGTTTCTAGCCAGCTGCCATCAAACTTGCTTTTAGATGTGCTTCTACTACTGATTTTATCTTGAAGGCAAAGCTGATACCATCATTGTTATTGCAATATACTTCTTTTTGATAAAATCAAAATATATTTTGGTTGCAATCTGTCTCTGAAGATTGCAGTTATTCCCAATATTAAATGTTGGATTGATTAACTCATCATTTTTTGACTCTTAGCAACCAACTAAATAGATTTTCTCCATGATGATCTGACCCTAACCTAATTTTTCAGATCTTCTAACTATACACTCATTGCCTCTATAACCAAGTCAATCCACCTTACAGCAGGTCAACCTTCTCTCTTTTCTTCCACTTTTTCCTGCACTAGAGCCCCCTCTACAGAGCGGGATCTTTGCATAATATGTCCAAGATAATTTTAGCCTGTTCATTTGCGGTTTGAATGAGAACTCTGAGTTGATTACTTTAAATATCCATTTGTTTGTTTGCTTGACTGTCCCTGACATTCTCTGGGGACTTCTCCAACACCAAAGTTCAAAAGCATCAATATTCTTCCTATCCTACTTTAAGTTCAACTTTCACTTCCATAGAGCGTCATCATTCTAGCTTTTGTCTGTAGAGAGACTTTATAGCATTTGAATACCTTTTCCAGGGTCTTTACAGTTACTCTGTTCTAAAAGGGAAGTGTAATAAAACTGCTATTTATGGGGATCAGAATTATACGTATGACAGAGGTTGTGCAGAATATCTCTTGAGCCAACAAGAAAAAACATGCACAGGAGAAGTGGTACTGAGAGTAGTCTGGGTTTGCACAGCAACCACACTGATACACTGAGGTGTGTAAAAAGGAAAAACTGTACTTATAGGAGTAGTAGAAGTCAATAATAAACAGTCCAGGTCATACATGGGTACAGAGAAGATATCAACAGTTAAAGAGTTATCCAATACAAAGTCATCTTACCAGTCCAAAAAGTCAAAAACACAGTTCTTCAGGTTTAGCAAACAGTAGCAAACCACAATCAACAATAATCAGCAAGTAATGTAACAAAGTAACTAACACAGAGAGAGAGAAGCTATGACTCTAGCTCCCTCTTATGGCCGTTGAAAGAACACAGCATTGGCCAATCATTACACATTTAAAGGGATACAATATATTACAATCATGGCTTATATATTGCCAACCCAACCAGTTAGGCTATAATCATATAACTAACAACGTGTGATTGCTGTCATGAAAAGGTAGTTACACCATTCTACTTGGAAACTACCAAATATAACGTGTAAAGAAATTTTCACTAGTGAGGTTGCTATACATTGCAGCACGTATATATGTCACTATTTATTGACATAAATTTATAACTCAAATACTAATCTTTGAACACTGAGATGATTGCCTTAGGTTACTTTTGTATTCTTAAGTAAGTAATCTCCACTTTTTCTTAATAATTCATGCCTAAACAGTCTCAACCATCTCTAGGGACCTTGCACTGTCCTAATTTATTCCTCTTGTCTTGCAATTCTATAAGTATTAATTTTCACAGGCATGTCTGAATCAGAAGTAATATTCGAAAGACTAGGTGTCATTATCAGTGAGACTTTATTAAAAACAAACAATCATTTTAGTAACATACTTCTCTGGGGTATCGAAGGTTCTGAAATGCTATGGAACTGATTAAACAAACAGTAAGGAATTTAGCCATGGCACCCATAAATAGATATTTTCAACCACCCTTTGAGTGATCAGCATAAATGGACAATGGGTTTGCAAAGGAGATTCAAGAGTTAGGAACAGCAGGACTTCCTTTCTGGTTCTTAACATTTACCGTTTGCAATTTCCCCTCACAATTGTAGCTGATATCTGGGCTTCTGCTCTCAGTTTCCCTTTGGATTTCCTGATCCAATCAGCAGGCATGAGAACTACTAAATATCTCCCTCCCATCTTATGAGTCACCTTGTATGAGATGGGCAGCCACACAAATTTGATAAAATAAATAAAAATAAAACAGTAGAAGGATGTCAAGAAATGCAAGACTGGCAAACTCAAGAAGCAAGAACCACTGAAAAAAAATATTTTAGCTAGTAGGCTGCATTTACTCTGAATCTATATTTTACATTTCCATCCCTTCTCTGTAGTCAAATATCTCTAGTGAGCTCCCGCAGTCTCATGGGTTAACATTCAAAGTACCAAAATTAATCTGAGTTTAGAAATTGCAAGCTTAGATACACAATTGGATAATGCTTTAGTTCCTGGACCGACTATCATAGGGCGAACAGCTAATAGAGTTATTTGGCTGGCTGGTGAGAAAAACAGATTTAACAGGACACTTAATTGCACAATATTTCTGTCCCCTCAGTGTTCCCAGGGACTGTTAGGACAGTAGTCCATCATGGAAAAGAAGATGTCAATTTTTCCTACATCCTCGTCTGAAGAGCTACACGTCTTCCTCTGTGATGGAATGCCGCTAAGAAATAGGTAGGGGCTTAGTCCCATTCCACATATCCTATTCTGTCAACCTAGCATAATTATCACACTTGGTTTATTTCTTAAATTATACCCTACCTTTATTATTTTTATAAATAACTCAAGACAGCAAACATACCTAATGCTGCTTCCTCTTCCCATTTTCTCCACAACAGCCCTGTGAGGTGAGTTAGGCTGAGAGTAACTGGCCCAAAATCAATCAAGCTGGTTTTCATGCCTACGGAAGGATAAGAACTCAAAATCTCCTGGTTTCTATCCTGGTACTTTGACAGTGCTGAAAACTAAACTGGCAAGTTGAAAAGCACCCTGAAAGAAAGCAATGGCCAATTATTTCCATACTGTGTCAAGATAGCTAAATAGGTCTGTCCATGAAATTAGGCTCCACCTGAAGGGATTTTTGTTTTTACTAGTGTATATTTGCCATTCATATATCTATGTTTGGATGCACATATATATATGTATACATATCCAATGTGCTGAATGCAATAAAAAGATAAAATGCTTTTTAAAAATCTTCTAATTGTTAAGATTTCAACCATGGGCTATATAAATATTTTAGTTCTCGAAAAGAAATGAAAATTACTTCCTCTAAAATACGTAATAAATTGCACAAAATATCTTTCTGGAAAAAACATCTTTCTTTGAGTGCATGTGTCTGGTGTGTGTCCACTTTAGATTGAGAGAAGAACAAAACCCTCTAAATCCCATCATGTTGGAACATTGTGACACGTGTTTGGGGGTGGGTGGTGTTGATGTTTTCAATTTGTTTAAGATGTTTCTCATGTATTCAATGTTTTCAATATGCTCAATACATTTTTCAAACATTTGTACTGATCATTTTAAGAACAGAATCTTTTATTTTAAAAAAGTAAGGAAATTGCTTGCCTGGAAATTGATTTACTGCAGTTGTAAGGAAATAGTTATCTCATTTAAAATTTCCATAGAATGATGAGGTTTCTTTATCACTACCACTATAGGGGAAAATGTATGTTTCAATGCAGCCAGTAACTTCAGTTTATTTCCCAGCTGAGAGCATAATCCTGGGTGAAAAATCTGTTGCTTGTCATACTTGCACATTCCAGAAAAATAACATGATTTATTTCCTGGCAAAGATAGGTCATCAACACACTATTAATATGATTTCTAGGGAAAATAAGACACCAGGAAAAATCTATCTTATCACAAACTTTTGGAATCAGAAAAAATCTGTACAAGATTCTTTTGTACTGTGCATACCTTGTTCCAAGACTCTGATTATCCATAGATTTGAGTCTTGAAAATGTTTCTTCTACAGTTTTCAATCTACTCTAGCCTACAGAAAGCTACCATTGTATTCTGTACAATTGTTTGTTGGAACATATAGAAGTATAGGTAGTTCTACTGAAAATTTAAATTAGATAACTGGTTCCTTACAACTACAGTAAATTAATGTCCAGGCAAGCAATTTCCTTACTTTTTTAAAATAAAAGATTCTGTTGTTAAAATTATCAGTACATATGTTTGAAAAATGTCTTGAGCATACAACCACAACTGGGACCAGAAAAAACATCATTAAAAGGGATGGTTGTTAAGTGAGACATCCTATAGTCTCACTCAATTTTACAACCTTTTTTTTTGCATGGTAAACAAATCACCATGGACATTAAACAAAGCATCATATGAATGTGTCTTGTGACCATCCCTGTCAGCTTCCCCATTGATTTTCTTCTAAGAAGCTAGCTGGGGGAGGTAGCAAATGGCAATTACATGACTGCAGGATACCACAATTGTCATAAGTGCTGGCTAGTTGCCAAGTGCCTGATTGCAAATCATGTAACCCCAGGGATGCTGCAATGGTTGTAAGTGCAAAGACCTGTCATAAATCCCTTTTAATGGTCACTATATAAATATTTGTAAGTCAAGGACTTTCTGTATTACCAGGGTCATAACCTGAGAAAGTATATCTTCACAAAGTAGAATGCAAATGATAATGCAAATAAATTTGTTATAATGACTAAATTCTACAGCTAGAAGCAATTTTCAGTTAATATCAATTAACTCTGATTCATTGAATTAAAACCAACTATGTCACAGTGACATTATTTATAGCCAAAGAATGACTATGCTTACTCTAAAAAGTATTGGAGTGAGATCAGATATGAAGTTTTATATTATTCTGTTTGTTTGTATCCTACCTTTATTATACCTTAAATCCAGGACAAACATACCTTTATTTAGTTTTCCCTACTCTCTAAAGGCAAACTAGGTATAATGCATACTTAGACAAGACTATAGGTATATAAATGTACAATACCTACTGAATTATATTTGATGCAATAAGATTTGACCTGGTTTTTAATATTTTTACATATCGCAGCACATCATTTTTAGTTAAAATTTGGGGAAAATAATGCTACAAACAAATGACTATGTGAACATATTCTCTGCTGTTGCCCTCCCCAGAGGTGAGATGGGACCCCAGTCTTTTGGCCTTTTGAAAGTATTTAAAGACTTGGTTCTGCCATCTCACTTGGGGCTCACAGAGGAGCATGCAGAGTGGGACTGACTACTACACTGAAGCCCCCCCCACACACACACACACCTTTTAATTAACTTTAAATGTTGAATTTTAACAATCCTTGCTTTTATTTTAAATGCTTAAATTTTAGATTGTGGTTTGCTTGTTTTTTAACATTTTAACTGTACACCACCTAGGATCCCTCTGGGTGGTTTCTAAATGTGACAGACAGATATGGACAGACAGACATTTAACTGTGATGTACTTGGGAAATAGTTAGAAGAGTAGGTCCTTCTAAGTAAGCATGATAATTTTGGCCCCTAGTGTTCCAAAATAGAATAAACAATAGAAACCATAATGTGGAAACCATAATGTCCTGTGCACTGCGTAGAATAATGATTACAAGATAAATGGGTTTGCCTTACGTGTTCCTTTGTCATTTTCACCTATTTTATCTAATAGAACATTCAATGGGAGCAATAGAGAGAAAAAATGATAAGTCTTTTAGGCAGAATAGTACATCAGTTTAGCATAGGTTCTTTCAAACTCTAAAGAAGCTTGGCCAATTCCAGTTTTTGAGACCCTGAGCCATAATAAAATGAACAGCATGTGAAGATAAAATAAGGCATGCAGCAGTGGTGGGATTCAAATATGTGAACAACCAGTTCTCTGTGTGGATGCTACTTCCAGAAGTCCGTTCTGGGCCTGGGCAACAAAAAATTAGTTACCGGTTCTGCTGAAGTGGTGCATACTGGCTGAATCCCACCACTGGCTTGCAGACAGAACAAAAAGAAACATTTTAGGCTATTTTATGTTAAGAATCAGCAAGTATCTACATTTCAATTTCCTTGAAGTTTCAAGGCCCAAGATAAATGGTTTTATCTCTTTATCAAATTGGCCCCGATTTAGCATTACAAAGAAGAGTAACCATGAATTCATCATCTTCTTTTTCAACTTCTTTCATGGGAAATGAAAACAAGAGTTTTTATTTTTGGAACAAACCAGTTTCCTATTTCTTCTAGTGAATGAGTGTGGTAAAAGTCAGTCATTTCAAACTGTGGAATAACTTCTTACATTTAACACACTGCAGTATATCATATTTATATATTGCAGAAAAGTATCGTTTATTGTAGGTTTCATGCAGTGAAATAAAATTCATTTTGAATCTTGCCAAAAGGTTGACAGAGCTCCTATAATGAATATTTTGGAATGGTAATGGAAGTGAAAATTTTATCCTCTACCAATCCATCCTTTCAGTTGTTCAGCCAGGTTGAAACAATGTCTTCTAGGATCTGACCTGGTAGAAGACCACACAGAAGCTTAAGGTTAGACACTTTCATTTTGGATGGCTTTCTGTCTGTTCAATCCTTATTTTTATGGGTTATTATATCTATTATCTCTAATACAAAAGAAACCATTAACTCAAATTAGGGAAGGCACATCTTAAACATACCACGTGGTTTCATAGAGACAGAGAGAAAGAGAGAGAATCACTATTTCTTATTTTTCCCTTTAAGTACCTTTATTTAGCCAAACTGGTTTCCAGCAAAACCCTGAACAAAGCCCATTTCTCACAAATTTGTCCTGCTCGCTTCCTTTTCATACCATCCAGGACAGGTACTCACCTCTTGTCCCACACATCGAGCAAATCTCCAATAAGTGACCTAATTCCCACCCTCAAACTACAGCTAACTATGTTCCACTTACGATGTGGGGTTCATCCGCTTAGTCAGGTGCCTGGCGGAACTTCCCAGCCACTCTCAGCGACACTATCCCTGCCACCCTTAGCGGCACTTCCCAGCCACTCTTAGCGGCACTATCCCTGCCGCCCTTCCTGTAGGTTTTTGGGCTCAAAAAAATGCCCAGGAAGACTTCGGTTCCCTAACAAAGTACTACTGGCCCTTCCTACCTAGGGAACTCCCTGCCGTCACTTTGCAGACCTAAAAAACAATCCATGGAAGACCTATTGCAATAGGTACCAGGCCTCCTTCTATTTCCTTTCCCTCAGTTTTCAGACTCAGGGGGAATCTGGGAAGACCTGTGCTTTGTGCACTAGTATGAGTCCTTCCTACAGATGGGCTTTGCATTCAGGGCCTTACCAGCTGGTTGCCCCAAATCCAATTCTTTCATTCACTCATTCCATTCCATTTTCACACAGCCTCTCCCCTTTCCCTAACAGAAGGTCTTGCACTCTGGCCAAACCCCCAATGCTTTCCAGGGTCTGCAACTTGAACAGATCCTTTCTGCGGCTAGGAAAGACCAGAGGGAGCAAAATCCAACTGTGATTGGGAAAAAGGTCTTCTCACTCACACACAGAGAGACATACACACATTTCTTTCACTCCCCTGGGCTTTAAAGTTAAAATTTAGAGGTACTCACCTTCACCTTCTTTCCAAAGCAGCCCTTGAGCTCAAACCCAAAATTCCACATGGGCAGGGCCTGGAAAACCCATCCACAGACACAAAGGGGTCTGCTGCCGGCAAGATGGGGCTTACCAGTCTCAGTCCATTGGAGAGGTTAGCTTGGAGTCCCATCTGGATAGCCAAAATTGTTGGAAGAAAAGTCTTCATCATGGTTTCATCCAAGCCGGGGATAAACAACATGGCGACTGCTTTAGGAAGAAGGTTACAGTTTATTGCAGAGGAAAACCAGACAGAAAGATGTATCCAGCAGAAAAAGTACTGAGCACATGTGGGGAGTGGGTTTTTACACCCCCTTGACTCTATTGTTTGGTTATTTCCTGTTTCAGGCTTTGTATTTCCTGTGTCACATATTCTGACCTGAGTCTAGGTGTGACTTTCTGGTATTCTTGATGGTTGTGGGTCAATCCTATTATGTCCAAAGGTCATATCCTGCTTTCCTGGGGCTGGAGTATGTAGATGTTAGGGCTTTGTCTTCCTAAGCTTCTAGTTCCATCCTTCTTGATGGCTTACATTTGCATGTCTATAGAACTTGGGGGAGGAAGAGCTAGGGCTATTAAGCAAACTGGGCATGCTTTCCTGGTTCTTCATTATCTTTTTTAGGAAATATATTTTTCTGCCCTTTTAATATTTCCTTTTCTGGGGAGCTGACTTCCCTCAGTAGTATTTAATATTTTTCAATAGCATTGACTATGATATACTTCTGACAAGGTAGATCATGTTAAATGTGAATGGAACAAGTTTGGAACTGTGTTTGTTCCTGGATGGCCACCTGAGATGGTAATGATGAGCTTTTTCTCTCCAACTTCAACTTGTTCATCAATGGGATTGATATGATCTATTCTGAGTCTTAGCTTATTTCCAGACTCAATTTAAGGTACTGATATTAATTACCCTATAAAGCCCTTTATTATTTAGGAACACTTTTGTCTATATTTAAATATAATAATAACAGCTCTATAGATCTTGCCCTTATTGCCTCCCACACTCACTAAGCAGCTGCTAGTGGCTACCTGTCTAGGCTTCTCATTGATAGCTCTTTGATTCTGGAATATATTCCCCAGGAAAAGTATGCCTTTTAGGGCATGTTTATTCTCGTACATTTTAATTAATGTGATCTTAAATGCACATGCTTTTAAAAGGGTTTTCACAGTTTTATCATTCTATGTTTTATATTGTCACATCCTGTATTTTAATCATTATTTCATTGTTTATTTAAATTATTTTGGGATTTTCTAAATGTATGTCAGTATTTTAGAAGCCATCCTGAGAAAACATAATTCTGAAATATGGTACCTAAGACTTTAAAACAAATAAAAAACTTCAACTCCATTGTGTCTCCTATTTTCATCTGCTCATCCTTGCAATATGTCCACTGTTTAGAATTATTTCTGCTATAAAGCACTGGTATGGGTTGCAGGCAGTTTAAGCATTTTTCTTACAGCATGGTAATGACTTCAAATAGTTTCAAGCTGCAACAAATATCTGTACCTTCATTTAAAAGAAAACATTTTGAGAAGCTAGCAGCATAGCACACATTCATTGTCTTACATGGCATTACTCAGAATTGATTTCACTAATGTTTGTGAATTGTTTATCTTGCCCTGGTCCCAATTTTACTCAAACTGGGAAGCAAAATCTAAGATATCTTGGTAATTAGAGTGCAGATCTAAGTAATTTCACCCAAGCATTCAGGCCTATATACCACCATTTACCAGTAGATATCAAGTTTTTATCCTCAACATTACAGTGATTAACCTTGTAGTAATAATATTTAGATAATTAATATAACATTCCCATCTAAAATTAAAAGTGGAAATTGATTGCCCTGAAGAAACATGTTGAATTATACTGCTCAATTCTTAAGGGACATCTTAAACATTTCAGCCTGTGCTAGTGTGAATATTTATTTAATGTTGCAGGAAATGAAGGACAACATTTTTTATTTTTTGTTTATTAAATCAGGGCTTTTCAACCTTTTCACCCATTGTACCACTTATAGGATATGGCAATATCAGAGTACCACCAGTCGCCCCAGCAAGGTGTCAAAAACTTGATGACCAAAAAAAAAAGGACTGTTCGAAGTTACAATGGCACTGGAAAAAGTGCCCCCCAAGCCACAGCCAAGCAAGACACCTGCCTGCCTGCCCGGCAGCACTCTTCCTCCTGTCCAAGGTTTTCATTGTTGTGAGAATTTCTGTTGAGGATTGGCAGCGGGGGTGGGGTGGGGTGATGTTTGATTTTTGTTCCCCATCTGCTGGGTGGTTGCAGCAAGTTTTGGTCACTTCACATGACCCTGGGATAGTGTGACCATGATAAATATGAATCAGTTGCCAAGCATCTGAATGTAAATCACAAGACCCTGGAGATGCTGCAACATTCCAGCTGATTGGCACTTCTGCTGAGCCCTGACAGCCCCGAAGAAGCACTGATCCTGGCGCTTCCGTTGAGCCCTGACAGCCCTGCAGCTCCAGCCATCTCTCGCTCAGGCTTCTGTGGTGCTGCCACTAGTTCAGCTCATTCCCCTCCCCCACTACCACTTTTCTAGGATGGCTGCGTACCACCTGCCAGGTGCCAATGTACCACAGGTGGTACCCGTACCACTGGTTGAAAAGCCCTGTATTAAATGTTCACATCTTAGTGGATATTAGTAGTTTATTAACAGCATTATATAAGCTCAAAAACTCTTCATACTTTTATTGTGTGAATGCCCCTTTAATTATCAATTAAAATTCCATAAAGAGATCATCTTGTATAATTTTAAGCAACAGCAACAACTCTGATAACTTGTTCAAAAAGTCTGGCAAATATGAAAATGCTTCTTCTCTGCCAGTTTGCTATGTACATAGCATGTAAACAATAAACAGTGTTAAAAAAGAAAAAGAGAAAGAGTTGTGGTGCTGGCTGATACTCTTTACTCCTACCCAGCACTGACATGTGTTCTGATTACATCTGCTGACAGTAAAAATTACTTTCAAGATGGATTGATTGATAAATTGATTGGTTAAATGCATTCAAGTCAATGTACGTGATCACATGGGTAGATTCTGGAATGATCTGCCTTCAACTTGGTCTTTTAAGATTTCTCAGCACTGCATTCTTTGCCATTGTAATCAAATCGATCTACTTTGCTGCAGGCCATTCTCTTTTTCTTTTTCTTCAACTTTTCCAGGCACTAAGGACTTCTAAAGGGAATTAGGTCTCCACACAATGCAGACAGAATGTAAGAAATAGTGTCACAATTTAGCAATTCATTGGTGTATGATGCTACTTCTTCACTAACTCATCACTTAAGTTACTTGCATTTGTCTTATTATTTTAAAATGAATCTGTGAGTTCAAATGTGGAAATAGAATGCAAACAGAAACAAAAATTCTAAGGAGAACATCTACAATAGTTTGAAAATGTCACGAAAAATGTGTAACACAGCAGCTTGCCGGCACAATTTCCCATAATAGGAATATAATAAATAGAATAAAAATGGTCTGAAATCAAACAGATTTGGAATATCAATGACAAAAAACTAAAATGATTGAATTGTTAAAAATATTAAAATAGTAATGCCAATCCTGCAAGATACCTCTAAAACCATCAAACAACAACACGTGCCTATCCCAGGTCCTTGGGTAGGATTCAATAGGTGGATAAAAATGCCAAATCCAATCTGAACATCTGGCTGACTGTGTGACAAACCGCAATACAAATAAAATTATATTGAGTTCAGCACTGTCATACTTTAAATTTCAACAGCACTTATTATTGATGAAAGTCTGGTCTCCCATATGCTATACTGATTAAGTTATTCCTTTCTGTAGTTCCATTCGAAGAGAATATACATAGCTCAGAAATGTACTGTGGGATCCTTAGTTCTCTCTCTCAGCTTTGTTTCTTGCTTACAATTATTTCATTACATCACTACGTAACATCAGTATATTAATGATGTACCTAGTTGGGTAATGAAATATCAGCAAGCAACAACCCAGCTCAGAAAGCAATAGCAATAGCACTCTTATATACCATGTCATAGTACTTTACAGTACTCTTTAAGCGGTTTACAGAATCAACAAGTTGTCCCCAGCAATCTAGGTCCTTATTTTACCAATCTCAGAAGGATGGAAGGCTGAGTCAACCTTGAGCCAGTCAAAATCGAATTCCTGGCATTCAGCAGAATTAGACTACATTCTAACCACTGCGCCAACACAGCTCCCTTTTTGCAATTTTGTTTTGCAATTGCCCAATGCTTCCTTAGCCATTCCCATATTGTTAGAGAATGAGCACTGTTCTATTTCAGAGCTCATTAAATATGTATAGCTATTAATACATTCATAATAAATTATTTTATATTTTGATGCCTTCCACTCTCTAAACAATTAAAGAAGATTAACAACGGATTCATTTCCCCCCCAATACTGCTATTCATTCAAATATTATATTCATTATTTGCCTCCAACATTCATGCACTCTTGAGTATAATATCTAAGTATATCTGGATTACGAGAACGTAAACATAATCCTGAATTCTACGAAAATGTATTAAGTATAAGCAAAGAACTTTTTAAAGGGGCTTTGATTTTATAATTTATAGCCTGTCCCAATATGTAATAATAAAAAAAAATGAACAAGATGAATGTCTCACTCAAATTAGGTGGTAGCCAAGAACTCAACAGAACAATACAGCTTTTGCTTCCTCAAGGGATATTTATTTGATCTATTTATTTGTTAAATGCATATGGCTGCCCATTTCACCATTATAATTCTGGCCGGCTACCAGTAATTAGCCTCCCAACAAGTTTAGTAACAAAGTGGAGACTGCACATTCCTTTAGAAAAAGAGGGGACTATCATAGATATGTCCTATTGATTAGCCACACTCTGTAAATCTCATGGTAGAGTAGGGGGACACTGGATGACCAGATGGATGGAGATTCCATTATGCCTAGTATATCTTGGCAGTGTGCCATATAAAGTTTAAAAAAAAACACCTCAGCACTTTGAATTGGGCCTGAATGCCTATTAGAAATCAAAGACTTCTCTCTTATCTATCTATCTATCTACCTACCTACTTACCTACCTACCTACCCATTTATTAAATTTAGAAACTGTCCATCTTCCTCAGAGGGACTCTGAGCAATGTACAAATAATATATAAGAACATAGTTGTTACACTGGCAGAATTGTTGAATTATCAACCTAGTCTCAGCAAGTTGTATCAATTATAACTTTCTAGGTCATACCCAAAGATTATTCCATATCATGATCGATAATTGTAAAAATATTTTCCCATTTTCCCAATTTTTTATTGTTTCTAAATGTCAATCTAGATGAACGTTTGCATTCTTTAAACTAGATGAATACTTGTGAAGATTTAAGTCTTCTTGAAACTAATGGTGGTTCAAATATCTCTAAAAATAAACCCTTTATTTGAAAATATCACAGAAAGAACCAAGTAATTTAAACAGAGATCTAAGGTAAACGGTGGATAAAAGAATAGTCTTTATCAAGAATCAAGAAACTTCAGCCAAGTTTTAAAGCATGGCCTCTATGGGAATGATTAAGGAATTTCTGCCTAGAAATGATCAGCATAATTCCATCCCACCAACCCCGTAATATTTTAGAACATTCCATCTAAATAGCTAATTGTTCTGAGTCCCATAATTATGTGATTTTCCACTGCTACTACCTGACTATCTAAGAGTTCTTCATGAAGATATCATTTTGAATATTGTTAACTCATCCTTGGAGCATTTCCAATCTAGCTAATCAAACTGACTATCCAGCTATATTTACTAAATGTTTTACACCAGTGTATATTCAGCAAGCAACATCCACTTAATTAGTAATAACCATAATTAAATATTTCGATAGCACTCTAACTACTTTGTCTGGTTTAGAGACCTAAAAAATTGTTCTACCCTGGGGAACGCATGTTTGCCTCATTTTATTTACCTGGAATTCCCATGTAATGCTCACTAATGCCTTTAATGTTGGTGTAATGTCATTAACTGAGAGATTCTTGCAATATTATATACACAATGTTATCACTGCAGTAATTCCATTATGGCTGATACGCTCCATGCCAAGCATAATTTTTCTAGGGCATCAAATCTTAAGAAAGCAGAAATTAAAAAGGAAGGTTATTAATATATGGGAAATAAACTATGAATTGTATAAATATAAGCAGGACTTCATCTCTCTATAGAGGTTGGCTAAACCATAACAACTCTGTAAGAAATTTCCCATTTCAGGAGGGAGGTCTATGCATCAACGCTCAGATGCATTTGTTGATGATGATGCTAGTCCTTTGGAATGGGCTCCGATTTGAGGTTAAACCTTGGCCACCTTCTGGAAGATGTTGAAGATGGAGATTTTCCAGGGGATGATTAGATCATGATGCCTCTATGCTTGCTATTGTATGGTTTATGGTTTTTAAACTTTTTTATGTTTCTATTTTTTCTTTATTGTACTGTCAGCCAATACAAGTCTTTGGATTGGAGCAGAATAAAAATCAAATATCAAGATTTTCTTAATCTTTATTATGGTCACAGACAGCTAATAAAAGCATTAAAACAATACCAATAGTAAAAAATAAAAATAAAGGGCAGAGTAATATATTGCGATTGGTGGTGAATTAACAGTGGCTTAATTTTACATACAGCATAGCAGAATTTGGCTACATTCAGAGAAACTGCTTCATACCAGTCTGATAATAGTAGTTGCATGCAAAACAGATCAGCATTTTCTGGATATTTTATTACAGGGGTGTCAAACTGCCGGCCCATTGGCCGGTTGCATCGTGTAGAGGCCGCACCCACCCCAGCAATGCAAAAAAAGTCATGATACATTGTGGCATATCACATGATGAGTTTGATACCCGTGTTTTATTAGGTAAGATGTTATAAATTAAGTCCATGAGTCCTTACAGAGGATGCGTTATAGCAGGACGTGAGCTACAGTTTCAATGGCTTTTTGTCCACAATCTCAACTGAAATGGTATTTTTTTGTATTGTCCCTCCAGGTGTGTTGCAGCACACTAAGATTAATACTCTTTGAATTTTGGGGATGCTTGTTTGATATAAATATCTTGCTGCTTTAAAGGGAGCAGTTTGACTACTCAAATAAACATTCCTGGGAAAAGCAGCCTGTTGGATTTGCTTAACAACATTGGTTTGAAAGCTTTAATAAATCAACTGCCTTTTTAAAGGACATGCTGAAAAGGAGAAATGCACATTTATTTATGTGTCCTTCCAAACCTCAATCCACTCTAATCCCATCCCCACTTGCTAAGCAACTCTGGTCTTTCCCTAGTTTGATCAACCACCATAGAATCTGATTTTGCAACTCATGAAGAGTGCTACACAATTTTGCTGTCTTGGCTTAGCTGCAGCAGCAACAGTGACTTAGCACTGCCACAGTGCAGACTCAGTAGGTGCCCCACATGATAGGAATTCCTTCTCAATCTCTTCTGCAATAGTCCTTTGCTTTGTGTTGTGTTGAATTCATTTCCCTCTCCTTTGCAAAAAGATTAAAATCAATATATGCTATGTTTTGGGCTGTACAAGGTCAATGATCATTGTTAACTCTATAAATACTTAATAAACAATTTTATATTAATAACTAAGATTTAATAAGTTCAGAATCTATCTAGGGAAGAAGAAAAGAATGAAACAAATGAAAGAGACGGGGTGAACCAAATAATTTTTCTATAATTTTATTTCTTAACTTTTCTTTCATTACAATATTGATTTAGGGAGGGAGGGAGGGAGGGAGGGAGGGAGGGAGGGAGGGAGGGAGGAAGGAAGGAAGGAAGGAAGGAAGGAAGGAAGGAAGGAAGGAAGGAAGGAAGGAAGGAAGGAAGGAAGGAAACTCCACTTCTAATAATATGTTTTGTAATTATTTGGAATCCATTCAATATTGAAACAAAATTTTATGTTTTTTAACTATCACTTTCTTGCCTGATTTGCATGCATATATGTAATAAACATAAATAAACATAAATATTATTTGTTTTTGCTTAAATCATTAATGTAGATTAAAGAATTAGAAAGTAATATTTTGGCTACGACAAAGACAAAATCAGGAAGTATTCAGTTTTATTTAACTTGTATTGCCTATTAAATATTTTATAGAAACTAAAGGTACACAGAGGAGGTAAATGTGTTTGAAAATGCTCAGTTAAATGTCTATAAATATTGTGAGAGGATACAATATCTCACAAAACTTTTGAAGTAATTTTGAAAGCTATGCTGATACTTTTTAGGTTCTGAACTGATAATTAATTTTTCAGAAGTGTTAATAGCAACTTTTCTTTCAGTACTGCCACTTTCCTAACCCCAGTTCTATAGCTATAACTTGTTAACCAACCAACTATAGAAAGGAATGAATAATTTTGCTGCCTAGACGTTTTCAAAAGGCAACTGGACTTCCTTAGGTTTTTTTTCTTGAAAACACCTCTCATCCAAGAAACCTCTTCAGTTCTAACCAGAAATGAAGAACCTTCTTGGATGAGAAGTGAAATATTTTTAAGGAAAAAACAGAAATAACAGAATAAGAGTATTGGAAGGGACCATGGAAGTCTTCTAATCCAACCCCTGCTGAAGCAGGACACCCTATACCATTTCTGACAAGTGGCTGTCCAATCATTTCTTTAAAAGTTTCCAGTTATGAAGCAATCACAACTTCTCAAGACAAGATGGTCCATGGGTTAATTGCTCTCACTGTTAGGAAATTTCCTAGTTCTAGATTGCTTTTGATTAATTTCTATCCATTGTCTTGCCTTCTGGTGCTTTGGAAAATAAGTTGCCCCCTCTCTTCTTTGTGGCAGCCCCTCAAATATTAGAAGACTACTATCATGTCACCCCTAGTCCTTCTTTAAAGTAGACTAGACATACCCAATTCTTGCAACCATTCTTGATGTTTTTTAGCCTCCAGCCCTCTAATCATTTTGTTGTTCTTTTCTGTACTCTTTCCAGAGTCCCAGCATCTTTTTTTTATATAATATGGTGACCAAAACTGGATGCAGTATTCTAAGTGTGGTTGTACTAAGGCTTTATAAAGCAGCACTAGCACGTCTGGTGATCTTGATTCTTATTACTCTGTTAATGCAGTCTAGGATTGCTTTGACTTTTTTGGCTGCACATTGCTGGCTCATATTTGATGGTCTACTAAGACTGCAAAATCCCTCTCACAGTTACTGCTATTGAGCCAGGTTTCACCTAATCTGTACCTGTACATTTGATTTTTCTTGCCTAAGTGTAAAACCTTACTTTTCTCTATATTGAATTTCATTTTGTTAGATGTTTTTGTTAGTTAGAGCCCAGTGTTCAAGTCTGTCAAGATCCATTTGGATCTTCAGCCTATCTTCTGGAGTGTTGGCTATTCCTGCCAGTTTAGTGTCATCTCTAAATTTGATGAGTTTCCCTTTTATTCCCTCATCCAAATAATTTATAAAGACATTGAAGAGTACTGGGCCTAAAACAGAAATTTGGGGTACTCTGGTGCTTACTTCCCTTCATATAGATTTAGTTGCATTAAGGACTACACACATTAAGGACTACACACCATTTATAAATCCCTCTGGCAATGATGCCGTTTATCCCATATTTTTCTAGCTTACCAAAAAGTAGGTTGCGGTCTACTTTGCCAAATGCTTTACTGAAATCCAAGTATATGATGTCCATTGCATTTCTCTGGTCCACTAGTTATTTTTTCAAAGAATGAAATAAGATTTATGAGATGACTCTCCCGAACGCTTCCCCAAATTCCTCTCCAGGTGTTAGTTCAGAGGAGGATGAACCAGTTCCAGGCTTGCCAGGAGGAAAGTTGGTTAATGGCTCTAAGCAGCCAGCCATCTGAGAGGAACTTGTCTGAAGCACAGCTGCAGCAGGACAGCCTTGAGGCATCAACTGAGAAAAGCACACAGGTGCAGCCCATCAGTGATGAGGAATTGCCTTCTGCACCTGATCCAAGAACACCTAGGGCAGAGAAAAGGCAGGAGCAGCAAAATTCAGCCTAATTAATTGGGAGGGGGTGATTGATGGGATGCACCAGAAGCTGGCTATTTAGCATAACAGACAGATGGATATGATGCTGGGAACAATGTGTTCATTTCTTAGCTGAATGTTTCCTGGTTGTGATCCCTGCCTTGCTTTGGATTGACACATGCCTTGACTTGCATTGTGCTTTGTGAACCCTCTTGTATTGTGGATTTAATTTTGCCTGTTGGGTTTATCTTATTTGGGAAACTTTCAAGTGCCTTGTGGACTAGCATGGGTCTGCTTTTGGCTGGACTTTTTCCCTTTTTGGTGAAGGGAATTGCTGGGGAATATTAATAAACTCACTAAATCATTGTTATGTGTGTGAGAGAGAGAGTGAGTGAGTGGGACAGTACAATTTATTTGACATGATCTGTTTTTGATAAACCCACATTGGGTTTTGACTATAACTTTGCTTGCTTCTAGGTGTTTGCAGATTTGTTGCTTGATTGTCTTTTACAGGATCTTCCCAGGTATTAAGGTCGGGCTGATTGGTCTGTATTTATTTATTTATTTATTTATTTGTTTGTTTGTTTGTTTGTTTGTTTATTTATTGGATTTGTATGCCGCCCTATCTCCCAAAGGACTCAGGGTAGCTAACAACGATAAAAACACAAAATACAAACATTAAAAGGTATTAAATCAAATTGTCCCATAAATAGTCCAATTAAAAACACAATAAAACAAAATTAAGAAAACCTCCCTTCCATCAGTCCAGGTCGGCCTGTTGAAAAAGCCATGTTTTAAGGTCGCAACAAAAGGAACGGAGATCCGGGGCCATCCGGAGCTCCAAGGGGAGTTGATTCCAAAGGGAAGGTGCCCCCACACAGAAGGCCCTCCCCCTGGGGGTCGCCAGTCGACATTGTCTGGCCAACAGCACCCTGAGGAGGCCCTCCCTGTGTGAGCGTACAGGGCGATGGGCAGTCGTTCCTGACAGCAGACGGTCCTGCAAATATCCCGGACCTAAGCCATGTAGGGCTTTATAGGTAAGAACCAGCACCTTAAATCTCACCCGGAGGACAACCGGTAACCAATGCAGCTCACACAGGAGGGGTGTAATATGGGAGTATCAGGACGCTCCCATCACAACCCGCGCAGCCGCATTCTGCACCAGTTGAAGCCTTCAGGTGGTCTTCAAGGGAAGCCCCATGTAGATAGCATTGCAGTAGTCTATACAGGAGGTAACGAGCGCATGAGTGACCGTATGTAGGGCATCTCGGTCCAGATAGGGGCGCAACTGGCGCACCAGGCGAACCTGGGCAAATGCCCCCCGGCCACGACTCCTATATGATCTTCTAAACTGAGTCGTGCATCCAGGAGGATGCCTAAGTTGTGCGCCCTTTCAACGGGGGGGTAACACCTCTCCCCCCATAACCAAAGATGGAATATCCTGGATTACCCGAGATGCCGATACATATAGTCACTCGGTCTTGGCCAGGTTGAGTTGGAGCCTGTTCTTCCCCATCCAGACTCGTACCGCGTCCAGGCAACGGGACATCACCTCGAGGGCATCACTGGGTTGGTTCAGGGTAGAGATGAAAAGCTGGGTATCATCAGCATATTGATGGTACCTTACTCCGAAACCACGGATGATCTCACCCAGTGGCTTCATATAGATGTTGAACTGGAGGGGAGAGAGGACTGACCCCTGAGGCACCCCACAAGTGAGGGGCCTCAGGGTCGACCTCTGCCCCCCTGCCAACACCAACTGTGAACGGCCCGAGAGGTAGGGGGAGAACCACCATAAAACAGTGCCTCCCACTCCCAACCTTCAAGTTGTCGCAGCATGATACCATGGTCGATGGTATCAAAAGCCGCTGAGAGATCTAATAGGACCAGGACTGAGGAACAACCCCTATCCCGGGCCCGCCAGAGATCATCCACCAGCCCGACCAGTGCTGTCTCCGTGCTGTACCCAGGCCGGAAACCTGATTGGCACGGGTCCAGATACTCAGTTTCCTCCAGAACCAATGGGAGCTGCCACACCACCACGCTCTCAACAACCTTCGCAATAAAGGGAAGGTTGGAGACAGGACGAAAGTTGTTCAAATTAGCTGGGTCCAGGACAGGCTTCTTGAGGAGGGGCCTCACCACCGTCTCCTTCAAGGTGGCAGGGAAGCACCCCTCACTCAGAGAAGCATTGATAACCGCTTGGAGCCAGCCTCGTGTAAACTCCCGAGTCACATACACCGGCCAGGAGGGACACGGATCCAACAAACATGTGGCGGCACTCAGTCTTCCCATGATTCTGTCTACATCATCCGCAATCACGGGGTCGAACTCCTCCCAAATGGTATCAACAAGACCTGTCACTTCCCCCCGTCAGATACTGCCCATTTGGAGTCCAGACCGGTCCGGATCTGAGCGATTTTGTCCAGTAGATGCTGACTAAATTCCTCAACTCATCCCCGCAAAGGGTCCCCCCTCGTCCCCTGATTCAATAGGGAAGGGTCACTATAAACAGGGCGGCCGGGCAGTTATCTGCGGACGCAATGAGAGTGGCGAAGTAAGCACGCTTCGCCACTTCCATTGCCACAAGATAAGATCTAGTAAAAGATCTTAACTGTGCTTGGTCAGATTCAGACTGACTGGATCTCCAACTGCTCTCTAGGCCCCTCCTGTGGCGCTTCATCTCTCACAGGTCCACGGAAAACCAAGGGGCTAACCAGGACCTGTGTTGGGTCAGAGGCCGCAAAGGCACAACACGGTCAAGAGCCTCAGAGGCAGCCTGTTGCCAGGCGTCCACCAAGGTCCCGACCAGGCTGTGGGAAAGGGAGGCAGGAATCAACCCAAGCGCCGTCTGGAACCTTTCCAGATCCATCGCCTGGGGTGGAACCACCGAGTCGGTTCTGCATCCCAGCGACGGGAGGTGGCATAATGGAGGCCAAGCCATAGAAGATAATGATCGGTCCATGAAAGGGGTCGAACAGTTGGGGAACCCCCACACAGATCATTAAGCCACTGCCCAGAGATAAAAATAAGGTCGGGCGCGTTTCCCCCCTCATGAGTCAGATCCTGAATTATCTGGGTCAGGTCCATGGCCATCATGGAAGCCATGAACTTTCAAGCCACCCCCGATGCCCCCCCCAGGGAAGGTAGGTTGAAATCACCCAGAAAAATAAGTCTGGGAAACTCAACCGCCAACCCCAAGAGAGCGTTGAGTAGCCCGGGCAGGGCCATTGTCACGCAGCTGGGAGATAGGTACGCCAGGAACTGGCCCAACTGACCTCCAGGGCCCCAACTCAGAAGGAGACTCACACCTGTCTACCTGAGGGGAAGAGGCCTCCCGCGGACAAAGGGCCTCCTTAATGACAACTGCCATCCCACCGCCCCTACCCTGAGCCCGAGGCTGGTGCAGCACACAGAAACCTGGTGGGCACAATTCAATCAGAGGAACCCCTCCTTCCGGGCCCAACCAAGTTT
Organism: Vipera ursinii; assembly: GCF_947247035.1. Lineage (NCBI taxonomy): Eukaryota > Metazoa > Chordata > Lepidosauria > Squamata > Viperidae > Vipera > Vipera ursinii. The sequence continues at coordinate 92,433,475 of NC_139514.1, read as the reverse complement.
CTGTAATGCATGCCAGATCAGCGCCTTCCTCCTCGATCACTTCCCGGATGAGGGGAGCTTTATTCACCACAGACCTGGCATTCAAATAAACCAGCCTAAGCTCAGGGGTCTGCCCTCCCACACCCCCAGGAAAGCAGGTTGAAACCAGAGGGTCGGAGCGCGCAACCGCTTGAAGACAGCGGTGGTACGCTCCCAGTTTCCCTGAATGTTTGTTTTTTTTGAAGATCAGAACCGCATCAGATCTTTTCCAGTCCTCTGGTAGTTCCCCAGTGCTCAAGAATCTTTGAAAGATATGGTTCAATGGTTCCAAGATCACATCTTCCACCTCCTTCAGAATTCTGGGGTGTAATCCATTAGATCCAGGTGATTTGAACTCACCCAGAGCATACAGATGTTCTCTTGCCATTTTCTTGTTTATTTTAATTTATATTCCTAGTCTTCTCTCTTATCGTTATATGTCTGGTAGGTTGAAAGATGTTTAAAGCTTCATAGAAGCTCAGACAAAACATCACTCTCCAAGTTGTGAAAGAAGACACATGTTTTGCAAGGGTCTGCCTGTATAACCACTTTACTTTAGGTTTTTCTTCTTCCTATACAATACCTATCCTTAAAGAATTATATTTAGCATCCTGTTTTTACTGATCTCAGTTCCAAGTGCTAGTTGTCACTTTAAAATCTGTAAACATGGCCCAAATACATTTTTTTATTTTGTAATGTTGTTCTTGTGATAAAATTGAATTTGTTTTAAGTAAAGTTATGTTCAGCCTGTTGCACTTTGTTCATTTTACATTTTAAAAAATTAAGAAAACTGCAAGATTAGACAACTACTGGCTTTCATCAACTCTTAATTTCCGAATCATAATTCTAACATGTCAGTTTTAATTTATATATGCTAACTTGGAAAGGAAACTGTTATGTATTGGGCTCAATTGTAACACCATGTGGTAAGCTGGAGCAGCTAACGGCTCTCCAGCAACCCAGACTCCAGGTCTCCAGTGCTGCTATTGGCTGCCCCTAGGCGGCAATGGGTTGCTTTAAACCTATTGGCTGCGGCCTAGGGGCCAGGCTATAAATTGCTGCAAGCTGCAGCCCAATTCATAGTTCAGATCCTGCAAGCAATAAACTATGAGCTTTGTTGAACTCACTTGCCTCGTCTCCTTTCCTGCGCGAAGAACTCACTACACAACACTGGCAACGAGGATGGGATCCTGCTTCTCCAAAAGAGCTGAAGTTCACTAGGGGAGAGGCAGCTCACACCTGTAGGGAAAAAGCATTTCCCCCCCCCCTACGGTCAGCTAGCAAGCCACGCTAGCAACCACGTGCTCAGCAAGAGAACACCTACAAGGCAGTTCTCTTACCTAGATGTAAAGGTTGCGGCGGCAATCACCAACACGCTGATTGCAGATTCCGGTCAGCCACGTGCAGGCCTGCGGCAAAACAAGCCACATCGCAGCGGTTTGCAGAGCTCACCAGAGGGACAGGCCACCCAAACACCAGTCAGAAGATCCGACCAGGAGAGGTACCGGGGCCCAGTGTGGGGTTTTGTAGAAGCCGTAGAAGTGTATGCCACACCGGGGCCCGATGCCCCCTCAAACTTAAACTCAAACTGCAGGTAGAGCTACAAGGAGTACCTTGTAAAATGGAGTTGGACTCTGGCTCTGCTGTCTCCATTATTTCCACTGCCACTAATGGAACCAGACCCAGTCCCTGTGGCCAGAATTCTGTCCATTCAGGATCTACCAGAATTTCCCCTCCATGCTGGGGACATTGCTGCAGAAACAGCTACAGATAGAACACTGAGTAGAGTGCTTTCATGGGTACACACAGGGTGATTAGATAAAAGCCCAGGCCCTGAGTTTCAGAGTTATTTTGTCAGAAGACATGAGCTATCAGCTCACAAGGGGTGCATCCTATGGGGAAACAGAGTCATAATCCCCTCTTCACTGAGAGGCAGGGTTTTACAGTCATTACAGGAGGGCCATCCAAGCATTGTCAGAATGAAAGCTTTAGCAAGAAGCTAGCTTTGGTGGTCTGGCCTTGACAAGGACATTGAGGCACAGGTACATGGTTGTTATACATGCCAGCAATCTAGGCCTGAGATGCCACACGCCCCAGTTCACAGGTGGGGAAAAACGCACACTCCCTGGCCTAGAATTCACATAGACTATGCTGGGCCCTTTCAGGGACAGCTCTTCCTCAAAGTGGTGGATAGCCACTCCAAATGGCTGGAAGTAATTCCAGTTGCAAACATGATTACTGCTAGGACCATCCAGGTGCTGAGAATACTCTTTGCCACACATGGGTTGCCAGATGTCTTAGTTTCAGACAATGGGGCCCATTCACTGCTGCTGAATTTCAGGCCTTCCTAACAGCAAATCTTATCAGACATGCAACGTCTGCCCCTTTTCACCCATCCTCTAATGGTCAAGCTGAACAAATGGTGAGGACCACGAAGGAATCACTCAAGCGCATTGGCACAGGTGACTGGCATCACAGATTGGCAGATTTTTTACTCTGTCAGCATTCCACGCCCTGCACTGCTACAGGCAAAAATCCTGCAGAACTACATTGGGGGAGGCGTTTGATCACTAAACTGGACAGGTTGCATCCAGATAGAGTGGCATCAGAAGCCTCTCGACCAAAACCCCCGAGGGGGCTACATATGGGCGATTGGGTTTGGGCCAGAAACTATGGTCATGGGAATCTGTGGATTCCTGGTCAAATTACCAAAGCATCCGGACCCCTGTCTTATGAAGTGGGGTTGGAGGGAGGGCGAGTTGTCAGACGACACATTGATCAGCTCAGAAAACGGTTTCCAGAACAGACACTAAGTGAGAACTGCGTCATAAGTCCCTCCCAAGTTCCTCAAACTTGTGGCCAAGCCAGTCCTCACATGGACTCTCAGGACTTTTCCTTCATAACTGAGGTGGAACCAGAGGGAGAAGTGGGGAGTCCTGGAATGCAACATGGATCCCCTGAAGGAGCATCTAATCCAAACTTCAGCAACCGCTGCGCCTACTCTGCTGATCAGTATGACTCTGGGGTGGGCCAACCTGGAGAAGCCAATCAGAGAGCATCTAATCCCCTTGACTCAGGAGCACAAAGGGACACAAGTCTACCCAGCCCACTGGGTAAGCTGGTAGACCACAAAGTGATGGGGACTCCGAGACATTCCACTTGGGCACACAAGCCTCCTTCATAACTTGCTGACTACGTTGTAAAATAAAGAGCTATAATATTGTGTATTGCTGTATGCCACTATACTACAGAAACTAGTGCTATGTTGTAACTAAGTATGCTAGCCATGAAGCCTATTCATTCAGATGTTGTTTAATCACGTTGTAACCTATTGGTTTTTTTTTTGTTCTATTACTTTTATTTTAGTGAGTTTTGATAATGGGTCTTGATAATTGCATTAAGACTAACTTATGTTAATATTGTCTGATCTAAGAGGGGAGAGGTGTTATGTACTGGGCTCATAAGTAATACCACATGGGTTGCTGGAGGAGCTAATGGCTCTCCAGCAACCCAGACTACAAGTCTCCAGTGCTACAATTGGCTATCCCTAGGCGGCAATGGTTGTTTCAAACCTATTGGCTGCTGCCTAAGGGCGAGACTATATATTGTGGCTAGTTGCAGCCATTTGCTCAGTACAGATTCTGCAGAAAATAAAATATGAGTTTCCCTGTACTCAGCTACCTCGTCTTCATTCCTGCGCCAAAGAACCCGCTATTTAACACTTATATTCCTGCCTTATAAAAAGAAAGTCAAAATCAAAATAAACATAGCAGTTTATAACTATAATTATAATTACAATTCTGGAACCTGAGGTTTGTTGTTCAGCTGCTAGATTGTGTTGCAACACCATGAATTACAACGTGCCAGGCCTTGTTCTCCACTGTCTTCCAGAATTTGCCCAAATTCATGTTCATTGAATCAGTAATACTATCTAACCATCTTATCCTCTGCCATCACCTTCTCCTTTTGCCTTCAATCTTTCCCAATATCAGGGTCTTTTCCAATAAGTCATCTCTTCTTATTTGGTGGCCAAAGTATTTGGCTTCAGCTTCAGTATCTGTCCTTCTAAAAACAATCAGGGTTGATTTTCTTTAGGATTGACTGACTTGATCTCCATGCAGTCCAAGGGACTCTGAAAAGTCTTCACAATTTAAACCAAACCCATGATGAACCTTTCCTTATCAGGGAAAGCATTCAGGTATTTATACATATTATTACAAATTGATTGTAAGTTTCAGGCATATTTAACCCAAATACATTCCAAAATTGCTCTTGTTGTATTTTGAATTTTGTTTGCTAACCTAAAAATTGTTCTCTCTTGTCTCACCATATTCCACAGAGAGCTAGTCTCTTTTGTAGATATTGTTGGCCTTGTTTCTTATATAAAACAAATTATACCCCCAACGTTGTGTTATTTAAAACTTTTTCTTAACACAAAACATCCTCACCCTTATTTTCTTTTAATGAACCTACTATATTTTCTTTTTATCCCTCTTTATTCTCTTTTGTCAGTAACTTATTTTCTTTTTAATCCTTGTTGCTTTCCTTTTGTAAACTTTAACAACAACATATATTTTCATTAAACAGTAGGTGGAGAAGATGGATTTCTAGTGGGATAAAAAATTCTTCACTTTAAAAATGTTAATTTAGCAGGTTGTGGTCAAGGTAGAGTAGGAAGCTCCAGCTTCTAGAAATTATGAAGAATTTCAACAATCCTCTACCACCAAACATCATTGAGGGGTTTTTTTGCAAAAAAACAAGATTTTTATTGGATACTTAGAAAGCTAGGTCAGATAAAAATTGAATTATATTTTCATGTTTCCCATAGAAAATTTTCATTTGCTTTGCTGACATGTTAGCTTGATATTTTAAGGGAACAACATAATGCCACTGGCCTTGGAAAAGGCATATGGAAGAAGAACAGAAAAAGCTTCTCCTGTATATACCCCATATCAGTCACCATGGTATTTAAGTACCTGTTGTACAGAAGAGAGTTGCTTTTCACAAGTACGGCATTATTCATATGCAACATGATTTTTTTTCAAGATTTGATTTTTGCTTGGAATATTTTAATTAAACAGAATACAATGTAAAACAGCTTGGTCTGCTTGTACAATCAATTAAAAATGGTTTCAGCACAATCCAAAACTCCTAATTTACCTGAACTTCATAATGAAATCATCAAGACAAGTTTTTATCACATCCCACATCCAAAAACGATTCATTTTGTATACCTGTTGAGGGCTGCTTCCAAAAAATCCCCTTATTTAAATTTATGTAGCCACCCATCGATTTACACATGCACAACAATAAAATTTTTAAAGACACACAATCCTACAAGCAGCCCAGTTTGTTAACAATTAAACAAATCAAACAAAATCAGGAGCTCTACAAACACATACCAACCCCAGGCCTGAGATCAAATCCAACTCTTAAATATTTCTAGTACTCTATGAGATACTGGTAGGGCACTGTCCGTATCTTTGGAGAGATGAGTTCCAGAGTGTGGGTGCACAGGTGACTTTAACAGAAGGTTTGGTGAAGGAAATAAACCTGCCTCCTAATAAGAATACTATACTTGATCTTAGCCAAAAGGCAAGAAATAAGTATGCCACAGCTCCTAATTGTTAAATGCCTGAAGGCTCAGGGCTGCTGGCTAAGCCAAGTCTGCCCTGCTGAAAGGGGAGGTGATGGAGTTGGTAGATATCAGAGACTAAAAAAGGAGAATATTTGTAGCTCATGGATGAAATGAGAGGTCCTTGGTACTCTCTGAGCTTGGTTGTTTTCTTCTAAATGTTTCATTACCCAAACTAGGTAAGATCATCAGTGTGAGATGTTTCATTAACCAACCTAATGTCTGCAAGAAAACAACCATGCTCAGAGAGCACCAATAACCTCTCAGATATCAGAGTTACAACAAGGAAGCCTGCTGAGAAAGCACTTGCTGGAATTATCTTTATCAAGGCCTGTATAAGCAGACTCCCCTACCTGTCTGTGTGCCCTAGTTAGGACCTGACTCATTTGTCAGGTACTAAATAGAGCTGGTTCCTCAACTGGAATTCCTTGCAAGAAAAGGAAAGTGCCACAAGTAGAGATTTGCCTCTTTGCAGAGACTGGGATGTCCACTGTTGGAATGAAGGAGAATAACAAGACTTAAACTGTGACTGAATGTTCCACTGATTTCCCCTGGTTTGATATTTTACTTTGAAATTTTACTTTTCAGTTCTTGGAGTGGATTCCTGACACTCCAAAGGGACTGTTTCCCCGCGCCCAAAACCACTGAATGCTTAAGTGTCTGTGAAAAGTAAGTTGCAACAGGTTTTCTTGATTTTTGGAGTTTTGTGTTTACTGTTACTCATGTCCCCGTCTACAAAGACCATGCTACAGAAGGTGTCTGGAGTGTATCCTCTCCTAAAACATTCTCAATGAGTAGAATCAATTGGAGATAAGCAGTCCCCGAGGTATCTAGATCCTATTCCACAAAGGATTTTATAGGTAATGACAGCACTTGAATTTCACTAGTAAGCTGACTGGCAACCTCGCATAGCAGTGGTGACATGTGGGCATACTGGGAGGCACCCATTCCCACTTGCATCACTGCATTTTGTACCAGCTGTGGCTTCCAGATGGTGTTCAATGGCAGCCCCATGTAAAATAATCATACTAAAATTCACAAACGGGGAAATAATTTAGATTGAAGAAGATAATGTAAGTAAACAGAACAGATGTTCTTTGAACAGCTTAGTTAGCATTGGAATAAAGAATTACAGAATAGCACTGGTAGTCCACAGATTTTTTTCTTTTTATCTTTTTGGATGTTTGGAGGGGTGTTTTTTCCTCTCAATTTCTTATGTCTAGCCAAGACCTAGCATCCCAGTTATTTTTTGGGTTCCTTCAAAAAAAATCAACAGGAAATCATTTCAGCACTGATAATGAATTTGTGAATTTCAGCAACACAATCTTGGGATTGCAGATTGTATCATCTATTATCCATGCCATAGTTTCCACACCATTTCCTCTCTGCCTTCTCTTTTCCTTCAGGGATCCAATTCATGCTATTTGCTGAGGATTCCTTGATTCACCTGGACGTAAGTGGAGCCTATAAGCATTAAGAATGTGGAAAGTATCCCAAATCTATACCTATCATATTGTAAACTACAACAGATAGAATTGGCAGCCAGGCTGTGAGAGGAATATAAGAGTCATTAGTTTAGGTGTCTAGATTCTGCTACTCTAGTCTGATTGTAAAGAAGAATATTTTGGCAAAAGAATAAAATTTATAATTTCATCCAGTTTTGAAGGTCATCTCTAGCAGTTGCTTGAATGTTATCTCTGTGAGGATGTTCAAGGCTACTTCATTTCATTGGCACTCACAGCAGAAGACTCTCTATGCATGCACACATGTGTACAGACAATTAGGGACTGTCTTTCCAACAATCCTGTGATATTTCCAAGGATGAGGCCTTTAACCCTTCAGTAAGAGATACTTGATTTTTATTCTTCTTACACTTCTTCTTGGATTTAGTAAACATATATTGACTATGCCTTCTATGTTTTACATGACATTATGATAGTATAAATGGTTCATTATTGTGTGTGTTAAACTGGGTTCTTTAAACTAATTTATTACTTATTTTACTTGATTTTACTACTTACTTTTATTTCTATGGATTGTTTCTATGGATCACATGCTGCTCTGGATAATGGCATGTTATAGCTCTTTAAATAAACGAATCACTGGCAATCAGTGAAATAGGCAGCTTAACCTCCATAGAAACATATCACAAGAGTCCTACAAAAATTATAGGCAAGTTGCCCATCAGAAGAAAATAAAAATCCATGCTTACTTATAACTTGAGATCAGCTATAATAACTAAGTAGTATACAGGTAGTTCTCGAGCTGTATTCATTTAATCCACTTAGTAACTTTTGGAAGTTACAACAACACAGAATAAAGTGACTTATGACCATTTTTCATACTTACAACCATTGCAGCATCCCCATGGTCACATGATCAAAATTTGGATGCTTGGCAGCTGGTTCATATTTATGATAGTTGCAGTGTCCCAGGGTCATTTGATTACCTTTTGCTAACTTCTGACAAGCAAAGTCAATTCGGAAGCCAGATTCACTTAACCATGTTACTAACTTAACAACTGCAATGATTCACTTAACAAATGTGGCAAGAAAGGTTGTAAAATAGATCAAAACTCACTTAACAAATGTTTCACTTAGCAACATAAATTTTGGGCTCAATTGTGGTCATAGGTTGAGGACTACCTGAGCATTATCTATTTCCAGATAGTTTTCTCAGCCAAGATGTTACAAAAAGTAAGCAAGAAGATGAAGAATATCCCCAAAACTAGGTCAAATGCTATGGCCATATGAACTGCAGCTCAATATGTGTCAGAAACTGAGTCTAAAGACTGAATAGCTTTAGCAAAAAGTATAATTAACATCTAATTATATTCTATATTTTTCTGCCTTTTTCTCCCAATTCCATAAACACAAAAGCTATCTATCTCTAAAACATTATCTTTGCAAATGACTAAATTCACATAGACGTAGTCAGGCAAGTTTATTTTTAAACTTTGAAAATACATTGGTTTGGGGGTTTTTTTATTTTTTAGAAAAGCTGTTAATTACTGCATTGAGTTCTGAAGACAGGATGTAATGGACAACCACATAGGAAATAATCTTGTGATAAGGACTTCTTAGGATATTTAATGATCTCTTCTAGGAATCAAGCAGAGCTTGTTTAGTAAAAGAGATCAGAAACCAAGTAGTGTGTTAAACTTAATTAAGGTAAACTAGAAAAAGTACACAAACCTACAAGGCTAATTTATATTTGAGGAAAGCATTTATTAATTTACATGAAGGCAACAACAACCACTGCAGATTTCCAAGAGATATTTGGGCTTCCTCATACTTAATGTTAATTTAGAACCAATGGATACTTTCTAATACTAAGAGACGTTAAAGCTCAATCTGCTTTCTACCATACAACATACAGTCCCAGATACCAAGTAGTATCTAATACATTTTGAAGAAATAAGGACTCATCAATTTGCAAATGAGACAGTGATTCAAAAATGCATATTTTATATTGGTTCATTTCAATGACCTATGCAACTCTGAAAGATATCCATAATTTTTAATTGATACAAAGAAATAGAGTTAAATTAGCAATGTTCCACATGCAATTAACTCTTTCTTTGTTTTTGACATCTTAATTATCATCTATGCTTCTGGAAAAAAACAAATATTTCAGTGTTATTGCACAGATTATTTCCACCCACCCCATTGCACCAAATTCTTTATTTGCATTACTTCAGAACAGAAGTTAATTAATTTGTATCAGTTCCTACTGGAACAAGTCAAGCACTTGCACCTACACAAATATAAGCATCCATCTATTCATGAAGAAACATAACTACATTAATAATATATTTTTGTGCACACACAGGCCTGTGGACCAGATGGGTAGTTCCACGCTGGAGGTGGCTGCTGGATTGATAGCAGATTCCACCTTCCTCCACCCTAACTGCTCTCTGCTCTCCACCCATCCATCTTGTTGTCATATTGATATATTTGCATTGTATTCTTTTTCAATGTTTATTTTGTTGTTCTATTATTTTACTTTTGCTTACATACTTTTCATTTTCTTTTTTATTGTTGTAAGCAGCCTAGAGTAGCCCCGTGGCGAGACAGGCGATAGATAGAGATAGATAGATAGATAGATAGATAGATAGATAGATAGATAGATAGATAGACAGACAGACAGACAGACAGACAGACAGACAGACAGACAGACAGACAGACAGACTGATTGATTTAAGTGGACAATCATATAAATATGAGCTAGCAATGTGCTGCAGCTGCCCCCCCAAAACAACACAGTGCTAGGCTGCATTAACAGAGGGACAGAATCAAGATCACGTGAAGTGTTAATACCACTTTATAATATCTTCAAAAGACCACACTTGGAATACTGCATCCAGTTTTCTCAAAGATTATTCATGAGGCAATTGGACTTTCATGTTTTTCTTTGAAGTAGTTTCGCTTCTCATCCAAGAAGCTTCTTCAGCTCTGACTGGATGATTTATATTCCTTGCAGACAGCTGTTCATTTGCATTCTTAAGAAGGCTCTACAGCCATTTGCACTACTCAGATGACCCTGATGACACAGATAAACCTCCAGGTGGCATCAATGGCTCTCTAAAAGAATGCAAATGACCAGCTGTCTGCAAGGAATATAAATCCTTCTATTCTCCACCATCCAGTCAGAGCTGAAGAAGCTTCTTGGATGAGAAGTGAAACATCTTCAAAGAAAAACAAGAAAGTCCAGTTGCCTCATGAAAAAGCATCTTTGGGATAACTATGACCTGGATGACTGAGAATCTCCATATACGTGCATCCAGTTTTGGTTCCCATGATGTAAAAAAAGATATTAAGACTCTAGAAAGAGTGCTGAGAAGAGCAACAAAGATGATTAGGGGACTAGAGGTTGAAACATATAAAGAATGGTTGCTGGAATTAGATATGTCTAGTTTAATGAAAAGAAGGACTAGGGGTAACATGATGATGATAACTTTATTGTCACTTTGAATGTACACCAATCAGCATACATCAAAATGAAATTTCGTTGCATACAGCTCTCAAAGGGTCACCACCTCCAATATATACTCCTTGTTCGTGGCCCGCTCAAATTTCACAGTCCATTTTAGTCTCTAGGGAGTGAACGATGCCAAACAGGACAGATGGAAATGGGGCTCCATGTGGATTAGTCCTCAAGTTAGCTTGTATTCTGACAACCTCGCCTTCTTTCCTTTTTCTGATCCTGACTCTTCCACCTTTAAGAGGCCTTGCTTCTTTTCACCCCTGGAGCATGCTGCCACCGCCACCAACTCCTCCAAAAGCCTCTCTCTCTTCCTCTGGGCCTGCCGACAGCCTCATCCAGTTCCTTCGCTCCATAAGCTCCAGGTCCTCTCCTCCTCTGGAAACAGCCCTGATTTGCAGTAGAATCCATCACTGGGCCAGCAGTCAGATCTTGCTGCTGGTAGAACAAATTCAAACAGTGCCAACGACTTTTAACGGTCTCACCAACAGTTCCAAAACAACTAGAAACTCGCCATGCCAGCAAAGATTGTTGGTCGTATGTCGTATGTTACCTTAGTTCCACCATGTTGCTCAAACACATTAAAATCTTCCTGATCATGTGGCCTATACTAGCCTTTAAAAACTATTCGCCTTCAAGAGCCAATGCAGCTGCAGCCATTCCAGGCGCCGCCATCTTAGGTCTGATAGCAGTATTCCAATATCTCAGGGGTTGCCAAAGTCAAGCTATTGTCCAAAGCACCTGAAGGTAGGACAAGAAGCAATGGATGGAAACTAATCAAGGAGAAGAAACAACCTAGAACTAAGGAGAAATTTCCTGACAATTAAGACAATTAATCACTGGAACAACTTGCCTCCAGAAACTGTGAATGCCCCAACATTGGAAGTCTTTAAGAAGAGATTGGACAACCATTTGTCTGAAATGGTACAGGGTTTCCTGTCTGAGCAAGGGGTTGGAGTAGAAGACCTCCAAAGTCCTTCCAACACTGTTATTCTGTTTTATAATGCAGAATGAACAATAAAATAAAATAAAATAATAAAATAATAAAATAAATAAAATAAAATAAAATAAAATAAAATAAAATAAAATAAAATAAAATAAAATAAAATAAAATAAAATAAAATAAAATAAAATAAATAATAAAATAAAATAAAATAAAATAAAATAAAAAAATAATAAAAGCCTTGGTGGAGCAGTGGGCTAATACCTCCTTAAGTAACACCAACTGCCTGCAATTAGTGCAGGTTCGCATCCCACCAGGCTCAAGGTTGACTCAGCCTTCCATCCTTCCGAGGTAGGTAAAATGAGGACCCAGATTGTTGGGGGCAATTAAGCTGACTTTGTAATAATGCCGCTTGGGGTGTGTGTGTGAAAGCCCTAATAAACAGGCATATACATAGAATGAAGGCTACTGCTAAGCTTGTAAGCCACCCTGAGTCTTCGGAGAAGGGCGGGATATAAATGGAATTAAAATAAAAAATAAAATAAAATAAAATAAAATAAAATAAAATAAAATAAAATAAAATAAAATAAAATAAAATAAAATAAAATAAAATAAAATAAAATAATAAAAAAATAAAATAAAATAAAATAATAAAATAAAATAATAAAATAAAATAATAAAATAAAATAAAATAATAAAATAAAATAATAAAACAAAACAAAATAAAATAAAATAAAATAAAATAATAAAATAAAATAAAATAATAAAATAAAATAAAATAAAATAAAATAAAATAATAAAATAAAATAAAATAAATACACATATGTATGTGTTCTGGATCCAACCCAAACTATATTTTTAAGATACTTATTTCTGTTGGAAAATTATTGTGGGTAATTTCCAGTTTATCCAAGCACACTTGTAGCTAATCCTTACTATACATCCAGATCACAGCAAGCACAAGGACTATTTAATGGAACTTGCAAAAATTTACCTTGTTTATTTATTATATCAGCAAACATCAAAGAAGTTGTGGCAAAATTGGATAACACAGTCAAAAGCAGAGAGAGTAAGAGATCTCAATAATAGGCAAGAAATAAAAGGGTGGAAGCTTTAGTATCAACAATGTGCAATATATCTCCAACAATATATCTAACTCTTTTTGATTTTTTTTAACTGACTTGATTTTCCACCATAATGGGAAGTTAGATCCAGCTCCAGGAGAACATTTGTCAAAAAAGAACGCTGGGATTCAATAGGGACCAAAGTGAATTTTTAAAAAAATATATCTAAATATAGACCTCCAAAAAGATCAGGAAAGGGCTGTATGGATTGTTGATTAACCGAAGGCTGCTCACTCTGGCAAAGAACCTACATGACGTTACATTTAAGCAACCCTGGCATTTTCTTCCTGACTTGCTTTCACATTCTCCTCTAGTGCTAGAAGGAAAAAACAACATTTCAATTTTGGAGCCAACATAGTGATGCCAAATTCAAGAAACACAGCTTCTTTTTCATGTATAACTACTCTTTTTAATATATTTTTTAATAATTTTTTATAATATTCTTCACCATGACTTTTATAAACCCTGTTGTATTTCACAGACCTGGAAAAACAAAAATTCTATTCATTGTTGCTATTAGTCTAATGCCCAGAGATCACTAGATTTGCAAAATTATTTATAATTACTGAATTCTGCCTGAGCCCATTAGAACAAGCCTAGCCTTTCTTATTGTTCATTCATGTACAATGTTTTCCTTTCCTTTGTTATTTTATTATTATTATACATTTTCAATTATACTTCTCCTTTCTTACTTGATTTTTCTGTATAAGTTAATATTTGATCAAAATAAATAAATTCTCTGAAGGTATCCCTTGTTCAGGTTGTCAAGGTTTTAATATAACTTTATGAAAACATATGTGTTTTCATATTCTTCCTATCTGATTGCTGAACATATTGCTAGGTAAAATTGTATTTGGTCTAATATTGTTCACTTAATTAATTAAATTGTTTGCATTCCAATTATTTTTGTGATATGTCACATCTTAATCATATGAAACCAAAACTTTAGCAACCATTTCATTTTGTATAACATTAAAGAAAGAATTTTATGCATATAAGAATCTAGTATTTTAAATGGTGTTCCATAAAGAATTATGCATACAGTCTCATTTAAGTTGAGCAGCTCAAGTTATTTTCCATAGTACATGTTATAACAGAAAAGCTAACCATCACAAATTCCACATTTTCATTTCAAGGAAATGATATGAAAAATATGGCAATGCATTAGTATAAATTCATTCTTCCTCTAAATTTCTTCATATTTTTTCAATATAGTGCAGAAATATTCCAGAGGAAAGTACATTTAAAGAAGCATCACATGCATGCTAATACTCAAATATATTTTTAAAGGTGATTTTATAGACAATATTGACACAATTTCCTTAAGAGCATTAATAAAATGTCCAAAGGAAGATTCCAAAGCCAACCTGATTCATCCATTTTTTGCAAAGCAATAAAACTTCATCCTCCTGTACCTTTCTAAGTATCAGATTAATTGCAATAATCAAATGATGACAATTTGTTTCAAAATAATGCAGCAACACTTTGAAAGGAATCAGCAATTATTTGTGAGAGATGGTGGTTTGACATTACTAACAGCCTGCAATTTGAATTTGAATTTTGAATTTTATTGAATTTATATACCGCCCTTTCCCGTAGTACTCAGGGCGGTTTACAGGGCATATAAAACATCAATACAAAAATTAAGAGCAATTTAAAAAGATTAAACTAAATCCCTGAAAAAATATAAAACATATAAAACCCCGGTTAAAACCCCAATTAAAGCTCAGCCTGGGCCGGAAAGCTCGAAGAGCCAGGTCTTCAGGTCTCGGTGAAATGATCCAAGGTCGGGGGCAGTCCTAAGCTCCATGGGCAGCTGGTTAAAAAAGGCAGGCACACCCACTGAGAAGGCCCTCTCCCTGGGTGTTATCCGCTGGCATTCTTTTACCAGCAGCACCCTGAGAAGGCCCTCCCTGTGGGAGCGCACAGGACGAAGGGAACTTGATGCCGGCAGCAGGTGTTCCCTCGGATATCCTGGACCCAAGCCATTTAGGGCTTTATAGGTCATCACCAGCACCTTGAATCTCACCCGGACAGCAACCGGAAGCCAATGCAGCTCACGGAGCAGAGGTGTTACATGGGAGTAATGGGAAACCCCCATCACAACTCGCGCGGCTGCATTTTGCACCAGCTGAAGCCTCCGAGTGGTCCTCAAGGGCAGCCCCATGTAGAGAGCATTGCAGTAGTCTAAACGGGAGGTCACGAACACATGAGTGACTGTGCGTAGGGCATCTCAGTCCAGGTAGGGTCGCAACTGGCGCACCAGGCGAACCTGGGCAAAAGCCCCCCTGGTCACGGCTCCTATATGGTCTTCAAAACTGAGCCGCGAATCCAGGAGGACACCCAAGTTGCGAGCCCTATCAACGGGGGTAACACCTCACCCCCCATCGTTAATGATGGAATAGTCTGGTTAACCCGAGATGCTGGTATGCACAGCCACTCAGTCTTGGCAGGATTGAGACGAAGCCTGTTTCTCCCCATCCAAACCCGGACCGCCTCCAGGCAGCGGGACATAACGGTGAGGGCATCCCTGGGTTGGAGAGAAAAAGTTGGGTATCATCAGCGTACTGATGATACCCCACCCCAAAACCACAAATGATCTCACCCAGTGGCTTCATATAGATGTTGAACAGGAGGGGAGAGAGAACTGATCCGAGGGACTCCACAAATGAGCGGCCTCGGGGCGGATTTCTGCCCTCCCGTCAACACCGACTGCGAGTGGCCCAGGAGATAGGAGGAGAACCACCGTAAAACGGTGCCTCCCACTCCCAACCCCGAGATGCCACAGTAGGATACCATGGTCGATGGTATCAAAAGCCGCTGAGAGATCTAATAGGACTAGGACAGAGGAATAACCCCTGTCCTGAGCCCGCCAGAGATCATTCACCAGCGCGACCAATGCCGTCTCCGTGCTGTGACCGGGCCTGAAACCCGATTGGTACAGGTCCAGATAATCAGTTTCCTCCAGGAACAGGGGAAGCTGATGCGCCACCACACTCTCAACAACCTTCGCCAGAAAGCGAAGGTTGGAGACTGGACGATAGTTGTTTAAAACAGCCAGCTCCAGGGCAGGCTTCTTGAGGAGGGGTCTCACCACTGCCTCCTTCAAGGCAGAGGGGAAGATACCCTCCTTCAGGGAAGCAGTTATTACTGCCTGGAACCAGACTCGTGTCTCCTCCCGGGCTGCAAAAACCAGCCAGGAGGGGCACGGGTCCAATAAACAGGTGGTGCTCAGCCTCCCCATAATCCTGTCCACATCATCAGGGGAAACAGGATCGACCTCAGTCCATATAACATGCTCAAGACCGTCCGATTCCTCCACGTCAGACTCTGCCCAGTCCGAGTCCAAACCAGTCCGTATCTGAGCGATTTTGTCCGTCAGATGATGACTAAACTCCTCGGCCCAACCCTGCAAGGGATCCTCCCTCACCTCCTGGTTAAGAAGGGAGTGAGTCACCCTAAACAGGGCGTCCGGGCAATTATCTGCGGACGCGATGAGGGCAGCAAAATAAGTAGCCTTCGCTGTCCTCATTGCCACAAGATAAGACCTTATGAAGGTTCTTAACTGCAATCGGTCAGATTCGGACCGGCTGGACCTCCAACCGCTCTCCAGACACCATCTCCGACGCTTCATCTCCCGGAGCTCCACAAAAAACCATGGAGCCCAACGGGATCTGCGCCGGGTCAGGGGTCGCAAGGGTACAACACGGTTGAGTGCCTCAGTGGCCGCCCTTTCCCAGGCATCCACCAAGGCATGAGCCGGGCTGTGAATGAGGGCGATGGGTATAGACCCAAGTGCCATCTGGAACCATTCTGGGTCTATTAGGTGCCTGGGGCGGAACCACCTGGTCGGTTCCGCAGCCCAGTGGCAGGGGGTGGCATAACGGAAGACCAGCCGCAGGAGATAATGATCAGACCATGACAGGGGGAAAATGGCTGGCAAACCCCCTCCCAGATATCCAACCACTGCCCAAATAAAAACACCAGGTCGAGAGCATGACCCCCCACATAAGTCGGGCCCTGAATTACCTGGGTCAGGTCCATGGCTGTCATGGAAGCCATGAACTCCCGAGCTAACTCTGACAACCCTCCCAGGGAAGGCAGGTTGAAGTCACCCAGCACTATAAGCCTGGGGAACTCCACCGCCAACCCTGAGAGGGTGTCGAGCAGCCCAGGCAGGGCTGTTGCCACACAGCTGGGTGCCAGGTATGTGAGCAACAAGCCCAACTGGACCCGAGGGCCAAATCTCAGGAGGAAGGACTCACTCCCGCCTATCTGGACAATGGTGGTCTCCCACGGACATAAAGTCTCCCAAATAACCACCGCCACCCCACCGCCCCTACCCTGAGCCCGTGGCTGGTATAGCACACAGAAACCTAGGGGGCATAGCTCAGTCAGAGGGACCCCTCCCTCCGAGCCCAACCAGGTTTCGGTAATGCATGCCAGATGCATGCATTCCTCCTCGATCAAATCACAAATGAGGGGAGCCTTATTAACAACGGATCTGGCATTAAAATACACCAGCCTAAGCTCAGGGACCTGATCACCCTCATCCCCAGTCAAAAGGGTGCTAACCGGAGGGTCGGAGTGTGCCACCGCTCGAAGATAGCGAGGGCGTGATCCCAGATATTGATGTGGCCCTCCGTGCAACCACCTGCTGCCATTCCCTATTGTCATGGGGATTTGACACCCCACCCCAGCACACGCAGAGCCAGCAGCCTCCACCCCCAACCCCATCCCACCAGAGCTCATAACGGGCCCAGACTGAGTGCCGGTTATTAGTTCCCTCCCCTCCCCACTATTCCTCCCCCTCCCTAACCCCTTAAAATAACTGGCTAAAAAACATATCAGGGGCCTCTTAGTGCGTCTCCCCCAGAGGCCCCTAGGTAAACCCAACCACCTCTCGGGATCCCAACAATTGGGCCCGTCATCAAGGGAGATGGTAAACAGAAAGGCTGGTCATGACCAGGAGGGAGAAGCCCCCCTAAGGGCATACAAGTCCGACCTAGAATAATGTAATCGGACCATAAAGAGCAAATATCCGTGTGAGCCATTTTAAGACCCAGTGAATAATTTGCTCCTTTTTATATATCATGTGAGATAAAAAGGGAACAGAGCTACAATAAACATAATATAGGTTGAACCAATTGGAAGTTGGGAACATTAGTTAGTGGTTAACTAGGAGTCAAGAGATAGGAAGTTCTCTTTCAATATAATGTCATGATAAGTACAAGTGTTGCCAACAAGACATTCACCTGAATAAGCATGGATTTAATTTCTTATCCTAATTAACAGTGGAAGGCTATAGTTGCATGGCAATAATTTTTCACTTAGACTTAGAGAGTGATAGTCAACCATATAACTAAAGCCATGAATATTTGTGATGTGATTGTTTTAAATGTGGACATTATCCTTCTCTAACACAGTTCACAACTCTGTGACTGAATTCACACATAGAGCTAACTGATGTGGTTTTGTTTTTGGCTTGCCACAATGAGGGCACTCAGCAATTATGGCACCCATGAAAACTTAAGAGTTATACCCAAATCAGGATATTGAATGACTACTGCTATCATGTCACCCCTATTTCTTATTTTCTTTAGACTAGCCAAATCCAAAACCTGCAGCCGTTATTCATGTTTTAGTCTCCAGGCGTTTGATCATCTTAGTTGCAATTCTCTTCTTGGAAAACAAATGTTAAGAGGTATTATGTTACAATTTACAGGAGATTTTTCTGAACAATAAATGCAGTGGATATATACACAACAAAGATTTATGACTTTGGAGAATAAAATCCAACTGTTAGGAAAGATCTCAATATTTTAAAGAAAAACCTTATTATTAAGATTCAGTCAAGGATATTTGATCCTAGACAGACCAGAAACAATGTGGTGAGTTAAAATACAGTAGATCAGAAGCCATTATGCCTGTGAATGAAATACAATAAATACACTGTTACCACAGAGTTTCGAAGTTAATTTAGCTGTTGGTTTTACCTGTTAACTATGTTTCTATATATTAGAGAGATGTCAAGCTAAGTGGGTTGGGTAAACAGTGTTTTAGTAATGTATAAATTGTGTGCCTGCTTCGCAAAGTGGAGAGGAATTATTATCTCTGAAGTATATTTATCAGTATTCAACTAGGGGGAACAATTTATGTGTATGTTATGCAATCTTTTTGTGTAGTCTTGTTTAGTTGTGTTTTGTTTTGTATTTTTTTCTTTTTTTGGAGTTTGTATTTTAATGTTCTGAATAAAATAAAATTGAAAAAATGTGCAATAAATATCAGAATTTTTGTATAAATATTTTGGAAATTGCCTAGAAGACTATCAAGTCTACAGTATTATTATTTGCTGTAAAAATATGTTAGCCTTTTAAACATTTTTACAGGAATTTCTATTTCTTTCTATTTTTTATACAGTGAGTTGTTTTATTCCTCTAAATTTTAAATGACTGGAATCTTATTTTGGGTTAAAGTATTAATAGGTTGATTTACCAATGAATTTACCTTGGAATCAACCTTGTCATGATAAAGATGTAAATATTTATAAATATACAATTAAATAAAATATGTTCTTTTCTGGCTCACATTAATTTTGGTAAGTCTGATACAAGAAAATATGCAGGAGGATTGAAAACTGTGTATCTGTGGATTTGAAAGTTCAGTATCTCTCAATACTTAGCAATTTATTTTATATTTATTTTGCAATATGGAAAAAGTTATTTTGTCCTTTTATCCTTTTCCCATTATTTTCTATTTTGGATTTATTTTGCAATAAGAATTGATCAGAAAATTATTGCTTTCTCTAAAGAGTTGCAGAAAATGGGCACAAAGCAGCCATTACATTTTTCTGGTGTCAAATGGGTCATTCCTCACATGGCTTTTGACTTCTTTCCTCCTCATCACTGAATTCAGCAGTCTTTAATGAGCTCACGGTCAAGTAGATCAATAAGGCATTCTGTGTAAAGAAATGTGGAACAGTGGAGAGGTTAGCATTTTTGTTCTAATCATAATAAAAATAAAATACTAAACAGCATTCCGAATGATATCCCAGCATTCAGGGTCACTGTTGCTTCTGGCAAACTGTTGCTAATTGGCTTCTGTATCATGTCGGTCCCAGATGGTCATGTGGATTATAGCTCAGCAACAGGCCAAACTATTCAACAAAAGCATTGGTGAGTTGAAAAAGTCCCCTAGAGCACACAAAAGTCATAAACTGCAGTATCTGTAATAGAGAGAGTTGAAAAATTGTTCAGAAATCTCAAAGCACAGAGAAATCCATCAATATCTAGTTGTAGTGGTTTACAGAGGTCCAACTATTGCTTGCCTTTTGTGTTCAGATATAATGATATAACAATAGTTTATCATCTGATTCACAAGCCTCAAGCACATGCAACTGCTTGCTTCTCACTTCTCCAGCAGTATTCCCAACACTCAACTGCACGCCTCAGAATCTTCAAGGGTTAGGAAATGGTTCTGCAGATCTCTTCATTCTTGTGGGTTTTCCAAGTGTAGATATGAATGGTCATTTCTAAATTCAAACAGCAGAAATCAGAACAATACAAAGCTTCAGATATCAGCCATTCCTGCTAGACTTAGGAGACCTAGAGATACTTGGCAAGAAATATGGGTCAAGGAAGAAGTCGTAGCAGAACAAGAATACATAAAAAGGGAATGTTTTGATTAGTAAGGACAGAATATAATAAATAAGAAAACACCATTTTAACCTTTTATAACCTTAAAATAAAACATTTCCAAATAAATAGTATTTCTTTCATAAAGTCATGAATAGTGTTAAATAGTGGGTTCTTTGACACAGGAATGAAGACGTGAAACAGAGTACAGGGTAACTCATTGTTTATTTTGTGCTGTGACTGTACTGAGGGAAATGGCTGCAACCAGCCGCAATATATAGTCTAGCCCCTAGGTGGCAGCCAATAGGTTTGAATCAACCATTGCCGCCTGGAGATAGCCAATTGCAGCACAGAAGACTTGTAGTCCCCACGTGGTATTCCCTCAAAAGCCCAGTACATAACAAATAGTATGGTGGGTTGTTGTTGTTTTTAAAAAAGGGGGGGGGAATATTTTTTGACATTTTGATTGCGCAGAACTCTGTAAGAACTAAAAGGCTAATTATATCCACTCATTCACAAAACACATTCAGGTTACAGTCTGAATTGTTCTGCATCTCAGGCATAGTCAGACTGCCAGACTCCTAGTATTTCTGCCAGGCCATTTCAAAAACTCCACACAATGCCAGTTTGAAGTATGGAAACTATGAATACCTGTTCTTTTCTCTATCCACACGCAGACCCAAACAGTTCACCAAATTAAGTAGCCAACTTGAAACCTAACATCTCTGGCAAAAGCATTTATAGTAAATACTTTATCATTATTTCATATGAAAAGGAAGCTATACAAGTCAAAATTGTTGCACGCACCTGTTAATACCGCCCTGGAAGTTGCTGATGACATGAAGGTTACTCCCCCTGTCTTTCTAATATGTAATATTTTTATTTTAACTTTACTCTTATTTCTGTTTTACCTCTGTTTTTATTTATGCTTTTATACCAGTTTTTATATTTTTATTGTAAACTGTCCAGAGTCAATTATTATAAATAAAGGGTACAGAGAAGAGCAACAAAGATGATTGGCGGACTGGAAGCTAAAACATATAGGGAACGGTTGCTGGAATTGGGTATGTGTAGTTTAACGAAGAGAAGGGTGAGGGGTGACATGATAGCAGTGTTCCAATATCTCAGGGGCTGCCACAAAGAAGAGGGAGTCAAGCTATTCTCCAAAGTGCCTGAAAGCAGGACAAGAGACAATGGATGGAAACAAGTCAAGGAGAGAAGCAACCTAGAACTAAGGAGAAACTTCCTGACAGTTAGAACAATTAACCAGTGGAACAACCTGCCTCCAGAAGTGGTGAATGCCTAAAATGGAATAGGGTTTCCTGCCTGAGCAGGGGGTTGGACTAGATGACCTCCAAGGTCCCTTCCAAGTTGTTGTTGTTGTTGTTGTTGTTAATAATAATAATAATAATAATAATAATAATAATAATAATAATAATAATATACAAATGCCTATGTCCCAACTTTTCTTTTACAGAATAGAAATGAAGATATCTGATTGCTATGCTACATGATTTACAACATTTCTAACATTATTTTTTCAATTACTATTCAAAGAAGTAAATGTGATATATTTAGTGCAAATCCCAAATCACTGAGGTTGAGCTATACTTGATTTGTATACAATTTGTATGCAATGTCCCACATAATCTATACCAAAGCTTAACATTTGCTATGGGTCTGATATGAAATAAGCAAAGGGACAAAATAAACATGTACAGAACAGGATTATCATATGAATAAAATTCAAAAGATGACAAGATGGACGTGAGGGAAAACAAAATTATTATTTTTCCCATTAGCTCTAGCATTGCAAAGTATAGACAAATGGACATCCAGGTAAATCAAACATTTGTAGAACATTTACATTCTAAATATCAAGGAGAATATTATATAATAAGTTTCATATAGTGGTTAAGGCACCAGGCTAGTCCTGTCTTCAACATGCAGCTAGCTGGGTGACTTTGGGCCAGTCACTGTCTCTCAGCCCTAGGAAGGCAGCAATGGCAAACCAATTCCAAAATCTTGCCAAGAAAAGTGCAGGAACTTAATCCATACCATCACCAGGAGTCAAAATACTGACTCAAAACCAACCAGCATGAAATTGAAAAACTGCAGAATGAATAATCAAGTTTGCTTTTCAACAGCAAAATATTTGTGAATATTTTCACACCTTAAAGATTAAGTGAGCTCTGGCCATGAAAGCTTTAATCAGATGTACAAAAAAAATCAGTCAATAGTGCTTTTAAAACAGACATGTCAAACTCGCGACGTCATGTGACGTTGTGCAACGTATCAGGACGGTTTTGCCATTGCCGGCAATGGGGTGGGCACGGCTTCTGCATGACGCATGACGCATCCAGCCTACAGGCCAGCAATTTGATACCCCTGTTTTAAAACATCCAGTCTCTATGTATAATTAGCTTGCTTAGGTTCTGGCAATATATCATTAAAGTCTATCAACATTTCTTCTGGCATGCCCTCAGCAGAATCAATGACTGTGGATAACTCTGTGGATCACTTCTCATTTTCTCAAGATTGATTCAGCTGCCTGTGCTTCAAACTTATCAGTATGAGATCTGTTGCCACTTGGATTTAAAGCAATAGTTCTCTCATGGAGAGACTGAACCAGGAGTGGACGCAGGTTCCCTGAGCAGAAGACACGTATTGGAAATATTGAAAAACTGCTCAGGAAGTGCTTCATTCTAAAAAGCATTGAGGGAATTATGGACTGCTTGAAGAATAACAAAATCCGCATACATTGCCTTCTTGCTGGCAGCCACTCTGCATGTAATAAATCAATCTGAGTATACTCGCAGCAGAGCAGCTGACTCAGAGACTGCCTAACAGCTTTTCTATCACTCCAACATCCTCTATTCCTTCTGTTGTCGTAGATTTGAAAGGTAACCTGGTTGGTCTGTAAACTGAGGTTATAATGGTCACCTCTAGAACTATCTGATTGAGTGTTGTTTTCTTTGTGGATATTCTTTCCTCTCTCATTTATAGAAAGGAGAGAGGGGCCTATTCTAGTTTCCATTTCTGCATTAGCCATCCCATGTCTATCATTATGGGTTCTCCTGGGTCCTTCTGCAATGTTTGTTTGACTGCTGATAAACTTTGCAAAAGACTCTTTCAAGTAGTCAACCTTATTTGTGACAATTGATAAAAGTTTGTAGATTGAATTTACGGTTTGAGCTGAGAGCAAACATTGTCTGAAAAGGAGATCTGTTTTGTTCTCCCTTACTAAGTTTGTTACTATTCCATCCTGTGCAAGAAAAGTGGGTGCTGAATTCCAGGCAGGGGAGCGATTTTCTGTGAGAGAAACAGAAAGTTCTGTATGCTGTTTGCTTTCAAGTTGGGTTTGTAAATTCCATTCCAATGAGTCACATACAGATGAGTTACTTACTGGAGCGGGCTGTCTATTTGCAGTGAAATCTTCCAGTTTCTGCTGCTTCAGTGGCTTGGAAAAAAAGTCTTTGACTATTATAAAAAGTCAACCAAAGGTTAAAACAGATTTTAAAATGGGTTAAAAATAGGTTTAAAATGGGTAGGTTAAAATGCAGTGTTAAAAGGGGTTAAAAAGTTAAAATAAAAAGAAAAGAAAAAAGAAAAAAGAAAAGAAAAGAAAAAAAGAAAAGAAAAGAAAAGAAAAGAAAAGAAAAGAAAAGAAAAGAAAAGAAAAGAAAAGAAAAGAAAAGAAAAGCTTTTACTTTTGGAGGAGCTCTTTACAGCCTTTGCTGCCTGTCCACCATCTTGGCTCCTCCCCCCAAAAAAATCAGTCTCAGAAATAAGATACATATTTTTCCATGCAAATATTTAAAAAGGCAAATATTGGGATAAAAAGTCATGCAATAGAAACAGAAGCTCTAGATGACATCTATATGCTTGCTTGTATAGGGAATAAAAATGAAATGTTCATAAAAGCATTTACTGTTTCTAACTATTTTCAGCCAATCTTGAGCTCAGATCTAACTATTTTGATCCAATACTGATGGGGAATAAGAATAGAATTTCCTGGTTATGTTTCCACTAAAGAGAATCAAATTTACTTATAAATGCTAAGTCTTCAAATTCATGCTACTTCTTTCACTGAAATCTCTTTTTTATGGCATTAAACTTTGAGATGAGCAGCTGAGCATCCTGAAAATAATGTTCTCTTATTGGTTTCTGAGTGCTATAATTGGGTATAATAAAAAAGAATCAACTTGTTCACTTGTATAGAAAATGCCCTGTGTATCTGTAAAAAAAAGTAATGTTTCCATCATAAAGAAAGAGTTGTCTATAGCACATCCTATTTTCTGCTGTGATTAGCGCTATGGTGTGTCAAATATAAAGCAAAGCTACCTCAATTATCAAAATGAATGAATGAATGAGCATGTGTATCTATATTTACATCTTCATCTATATTTTCATCTACATCTGTCTATGTCAAAGAAGTTTGCAGAATTCTAAAATATTAAGGATTTACATTGAATCTCATAAGAGTTAGCAACATTTTACAACACAGCCTTGATGTTTTCCTATTTACTTCAACCTTTTAGCTTATCTAGATACTATAATTATAAGTTCTGATGAGATTTCATTTTATAGATAAAATATTCTTATTTGGATGGAAAGTGCAGATAAATGATTATATTACATAACTGCCAATTACTATTATCACATATCAGCACTGGATTGTTCATTTAAGTTTTTTGCTACGATTCTTATTTATAGAAAATATGCTAGTATATATAGACTTTACTTTAAAATGAAATATAACTGTTAACTTTGGAAGTTTTTTTACTGTTGGGTTTACCTGTTAACTCGTTTTTACAGAAGATAGATGTCAGGTCAAATTGGTTGGGTAACAGAGATGTAGAAGTTCATAAATTGTGGACCTGTTTCACAAGTCAGGGAAAACTATTATTGCTGAAATATATTTATCAATATGCAGTTAAGGGGGACAATTTATGTCTATGTGTTTCTTTTAACGCACATTTTTCCTTGCCTTGTTTAGTTTTGCTTTTGTTCCTGTTTTTTTTTTCTTTTGCAGTTTGTATTATAAGTTTGGAATAAAATCAAAAAATCTATTGAAAAAAGTCTTCATTCCATTCACTCAGAATATTACCAATATGATTTACTTAAAAGCATTCTTAAGTTACATTTTCAAGACATTTAACATTCAACCTACAAGGCTATTGTCAATGATGTAAACATTGACATGTTTTTGCACTGACAATATAAGAGGCAGACTTTTGCTTTAACTGTTTGGCTTTGAATCACTAAAGTGTGGGAGGGATTCAATACAGACATTTTAAGAAGATAAGAAACAGCGTGCTTCAAGGGAAGTGAAACTTCGTGTGTTGGACTAATTGGTGAATTTGATTCATGACGTGTAATTAAGGGAGGGAGATTCTGTAGGATATGATGTGTCAAGGGAAGCAGAATTCAGATTCTGGCATCCATCCATGAGTGCCGATGCTCCGTTCTGCTCATTATAGACTTTTTTAGAATAAATAATCATGCAGTGTTCTTTGATGTGTCTATTTAATCGGAACCATGATGGCTATAGACAGAATTGTTGCATTCTACTATTGTATACTATTCCCTCACGTGAGAAACTGGATTACAAAAAGCATTATGTTTTAGTTTTATGGAAAGTTAAGCTTTCAATTCTATACTAATATACTCACTCAATGAATTTCTTTCATTAAGTGAGCATATTGGTCTAGAATTGAAAGCTTAACTCTGCCAACTGATATGAAATGTTGTTGTTACTTTTGTCTCTGTAGACATTGCTTCTTTTCCATATGAACCAGAACATGGAATGTCCTAATATGTTCTTTCTAACTCAGTGGAATGTTGAAAAGGATGGATCTGCTTCTTATCAGGATAATATTCTGGGGGCCAGTTTGGTGTGGTAGGAGAAGCCAACAACAGATTGAATTTGACAATGGGGCAGATCTTGCACACAAAAAAACCCCAACTCACAATGCTTCCCTATGAGAAAGGCAGTTGGACAGTAGCTTTGCTGACATTTATGTGTTCTTTCTCTATCCTCTTTAGTATCCTCTCAGTGGCAGGAAAACAAAGATAAATGGAAATAAGTTAGTAGATATTTTTCTCTCTTTCACACTTCTCTCTTTCATTTCTTACGCTTTTTTCCTCTTTTCCTAGTGGTAATTTCTCTAGCCGCTAGCAACCAGACAACCCCATTATAAACAAACATACTTCTGATATCTTTGTTGTAGTTGCCTTGAATCTAAATTCACTTCTGCATGGAAGATGATATTTTGTCTGAGTTAACATTCATAGTTTAAGAATGAGTATGCTATTAAAGTAGTACACATTTCTAAAAATTGAAGCATCACAGAATTAGAAAAATAATCCTTGTGACAAGTTAACTTATGGATATCATCAGTACAACTTTAATATTAATCCTTGTTTACTAAAGAAACTAGACACAAACTGGAGACTATTTTTCAATGAATCAACAATCCCATAACTTTCTAAAACAAAGGCAAGCAATCCCCAAATGTGTTGGACCAACTCCCAGAAAGCCCACAGAACTCTGGGATTTTGGTATACTCCAAGAAATCTGGAGAGTATCTAGTAAGGAAAGACTGTTTTAAACAGAAACACATTTATACTCTACAAATTGATTGAGATTTGTTTTTAGATTTAATCAAGAATTATCCTCTACTGCAACAGCTCAATTACACTAAACTTCACTTGTAAAAACAAAACAAAGCAGTATTATAAATTCTTTTCTGGCAGAAAGCAACTAACATTTCTCCATAAAACCATTAAACAATTCAAATACCAAAAGCATTCACAACAGTAGGTGATTCAGTAATGCAGTCTGCATGACCAATACCTATCTTCTTAGATTCTGCTTTAATTTTCCATTTTGATGTACTATAAAATAATAGAAATAAACTCTTAGAGAAAACTCTAATAGATTTACATTGTAAATATAAATAATGTAAATTACTTGAAAAGATTGCAACCTGACTAGAAACACTAAGATAAAATACTATTAAATAATAGAATATAGTCTCTTTATATACATAGCGAGAGGTAAACATGTCATTCGTCTTATTCATCTACTCAAGACCAAAATATTTATGATCAAAAAATTGGAAGGGACTTTAAAGATCATCTTCTAGTCGGTGACTGGACCATAATACATTTGTGACAGAAAATTGTTTAGTTTCTGTTTTAATACCTCCAGTGAAGAACTCCTCACTTCAGTCACAGTTAGAAATATCCTCCTGATGTTTAGCCTGAATCTGCTTTCTTATAATTTTAAGCTTTTTGTTACAAGCCCACTGTGTGGTAACAGATAAGTTCTCTCCCTCTTCTGTGTGATAACCCTTCAGATATTTGATATTGTATTTCTCCTCAGTTTTATTTTCTGTGGGTAAAACATATCAAGATCTTTTAACCATTCTTGTCAACCTTTCAAGGTAGATCAGTCTGAAACAAATGTCATGTAAGTCAATGCTACTTTATTGTAAAACTACAGTAACAGAACCTTGCAAGTCTGAATGTACTTCCTTGTTCCTTCCCTTTATCTTTGAGACAACAAGGGAAGCTCTGAGATGTTTACTTATGTTACACTATTGCTGCTTCTTTTATCTAACCATTGCCTTATAGAGGCTCTTCCTCCTGTCCCTCAATGCCACTCAATCTGCCCTCACGGGGTTTGTTTACCAATCTCGTCATCATTTAGATAAATTGACTCCAATTTGTCACTGTCTTTCTTAAGCAATGGTGCTCAGAGCTGGACATACATTTTCCAAATGGGAAGGACCAGGGCACAGCACAACAAAACTGCTATTTTCTGTGGTATTGTCTCTGATAATGCACTGTCCAGCTATCCTGATAATAACGGTAGCTGTATTACACTGCTGGCTATGTTTAACTTGTAGCCGACAAGAACATTCCTGTCAAATCAAGTCACTTTAATTCTGAATTTCTGCCTTTCACTTTCCTTACAAAGATGCAAATATTTATTTGTTTCCTTATTAAAATTCCCTCCTATTCACTTCATCCTACTGCTTAGAGATTTTTTTAATCTTCTTTCTCTTCTCTAATAAGTTAGTCACTCCTTCCAGTGTTATAAATTCCCAGAAATAATATAAACAAACTTTTTTTCAACAAATACCTACAACAATCCTCTATAGTAGAGGTGCCAAAAAGGGACTGGTTATATGGAGAGAGATTTTTCCATGGACCAGAGGGGGCATGGTTTTGTGTGCTGCCTGCATCTCACAGATGGGGCTTTGCTTGTTTGTGTGGGCCAGTTGCTGGCATGCCGCAGCCTGGTACTGGTCCACGGACCAGGACTTGGGGACCCCTGCTCTATAGCAACTATGTGCTGTTCCTACCTCTGTTCTTCCAGTTTGCATGAAAGGCATCAATCTTCAGGCATCTACAGTATAAGCATGATTATGTAATTTATCGCAAGATAAAATCGAAGTATTAATATTTGAATTTTATACCCAAGATTCAAGACAATAATTAAGAGGAACCCAATAATCACAGGCACAGCCAAGACTTATAAACCATGCAAGCCAAAACAGTGAAATTGAAAGCCAGACGATTGGCAGCCAATGCTATCTAGGAAAAGAGGATGGCCTTCTGCCATCTGATGGCAACAGCCAAGCAATTCCTCTGGGAAGCCATTAGAAGGACAACAAAGGCCCCGGAAATCTGGCCCCAGAAAACACTGTAGCAGCCTTGAAACCATCTACTTGCTAGGAAAAATGCTACAACCACATGGTGAAAAAGAATATTGCCACCACTGTCAGAAAACACCAAGGTAAATGGCTGGGATGAAGTTTGTGTTCAAAGAGAAGCTCAGCAGCAGGACCTGAGCAAGGCCAAAAGCACCAGGGGAAACCATATCAGGGAGCAGCACCCCAATGAACTTGCTTGATCTCAAAAAAGCTAGTAAGATAGGATCTGGTTACTATTTGGATGGGAGATCCTTAGAAAATTCCATGTAGATGGGAATTTTAAAACAAAATCCAGAAGGCGGCAATAGTAAACTACTTCTGCATTTTCCTGAGAAGATTACAGGTATATGCCTGTCATGTGTTGGAGCCAACATACTAGTTCACAAGAGCTGATTGTTAAATTTTCTGGAATTTTGTGAGATGGTTGAGAGCAGAACTGAGCCACCATGCCTCATGTACCAGCAGCAGCAGCGGCTGAGCTGACAGAGCAAGAGTTAAACATCACTAGCACATCATTGGATCTTCCATCTTTTTTATGTTGCAAAGGGCAAGAAATAAACAAGAAGAACCAAAAGATCAAAAGAAGCTCAGAGGAGGAATCCTAACTCAATAGAAAAAACTACAGGTAAAGGTTTAGACCACCTGATACGTAAGCCACACCTGGAACAATAATTCTCAGAAAAGCATGAGGAAGAGAACAAGTTTGAACTACTCAAAACAACCATGTTCTAACCATGAATCTATCATCAGTTCAAGCTCTATTTAGGGGTTAGGAGATTTCAATGTATGCTTTTTCAGAGCAAGAACTCCACAAAGAGGGTGGTACTATAGAAAAATACCCCTCTCTTTAGCTGCAAAAGGATCTCTGAAATCTTTATAGGTATATAGCAATTTGATACAGATATAGATTATCATCTACATGTAGCAATGACATATCCCACCAAAGCAGGCTGTATTAAAACATTTTTTTAAATGTTAGATATGACAACAAAATCCTTTTTCTAATGGCTAAGGATTTATACACTTAAGAAATTTCACAATTAATAAAGTAATAATGTGGTTTCACATTTCTAACAAAAAAATAAAATGCTACATTATCATATGCTTAGAACTTAGGGTTATGCACAGCATTTGCAATGGCTCCTTGCTGGGTCGTCCAAGAAAGCAAAGTAGCTGTGGCATGCACACCCCCACGCACACCCCTACCCACATGCAGACACACCCCAGCACACAAACACCAAGGGTGACCCACGGAAACTTAAAGCAAAACAACCAGACTGTGCCTTCTAGACTAGAGGACCAGCAACTGCCTCACTGAACTCCTTTCCATATTAGAGAGTTTTCAGCATAGCCCTTATAAACATTCAAGAACTCTAGTATTGAAAAAGAAGTAGGACATGGCACCAATAAGAATTAAGGCAAGCAAAGTTTAGTTGAATCAAACAGATTAAATTTTGTAAAAACATCATACTGAATTTTGCTGATTTACCTAACCATCTTTTATTTTTGCTAAAATTCTAACTTCCCTAAATATGCAATCTGTAGATTCTTAGCTGTATGTCTCAAAATGCTGCAGGCATTTTGAACGTTACTCAGCAGATGATAGTGATGAGCTCTGTAATTTAATTAGGATTACTTTTGTCAAAATATTGTTCATTCATACTTCTTCATTTCAAACTGAAGTATGATACATTTCTTGACAGGAAATTACTCAGGAAGGTTTCTAAGAAACACAAAACAAGCACACCTAACTAATATCATGATTATTTGACAGCAAAAAAGCTTGAAAGGAAAGTAATATAATGAAATTTTCAAAGGTACAGGCTTTAAAATTTTATTTGATTTCATTTAAAGTACTTCTAGGACTGCCCATCCTAAAAGCAACACTGGGTGCTCTACACCCAATAAAAATAATCTAACATTCATTTTTAAAAAAACTGGTGCCACAACCACACTTCCCTGATGTAACTTGCGTTCCCATCTGACCTCATTCCTATATCTGCAACTGGAGGAAGATTTAGAAAGATAAAAGGGTCTGTCAGATCTTTTTTGGGGGGGTCATAGGTTAGTGGCTGCATTGGAAAAAGAACACTTCTGAGGACCCACAAGATAACAGCATTTAAGGAAAGGGATCTGGAGCATGCCTATCAAATCCATTGTGGTGGGATGGGCAGATACTTTCAAGGAGTAACTGTCCCACACATAACTCAATTACATGTTAAGTAGGGTTTTAAATACGTTGATCACCACCTTGAATTGTTCCTAAACTCTAAAATCTTTTCTAAACAATTCTTTCTTAAATATATATGCACACTCTAATTAAAGTTTCTGTCGAGAATAACTGAAAGAAAAGGAAGTCAAAATGCAAGTAAATATTAACTATCCATTTCGATATTAGGAAAGCAGCACATTTGGAAAAAAGGAGAAGATAGATGATATCGATAACTGGGCAAAGTTTAAAAAACAAAGACAGAAAAGGAAAAGGGTATCATTAATATCTCTTAGACTAAAATAAAATAAGGCACTGGTAATCAACGGCAAGCCAAACATTCATTCTCTAATTAAACACATAAAATAGTTTCCTAATGTATCTCTTTAAAAGGAACATACTCACCCCATATAGAATTTTCTAAATTTTTGCCACTAAAA
>NC_139514.1:92244263-92399263 GCF_947247035.1 Vipera ursinii | reverse complement strand
GAATAGACTTAGCTTCTACTTTAATAAGACTAACTACAGATGTTAAGTCTTCCTGGATCCAAAATTTTTCACACTTCCAGATGAACTGGAACTTTATGAGAGATCCAGTTTTGTTTACTGGTTAAGGCTAGAAAGCAGGACACCGTGAGTTCTAGTCCCACCTCAGCCATGAAAGCCAGCTGGTTGACCCTGAGCCAATTACTCTCTTTCAGCCAACTCACTTCAATGGGTTGCTGTTGTGGAAAAATAAGAAGAAGGTGTGTTGATATGTTTGGGCAAAGGTGGGATACAAATAAAGAAACAAACAAAGAAACTCAAGGTGATGATAGTCATCTTTAAAGCTCTCAATGGATTAAGGGCAGATTATTTGCAGAACTGCCTCCAATTATCTCTGCCCACTCATAAGATCTGACCAGCTGGCATGCTCCAGATTCCATCTTTTAAACAATATAACTTTATGGAGAAAGCTAGTTTATTTTAATTTTTTTTAATCCCATTTATATCCCGCCCTTCTCCAAAGACTCAGGGCGGCTTACAATTTAAGCACAAACCAATGTGCTTAGCGATAGCCTTCATTCTATGTATATGCCTGCTTATTAGGGCTTTCACACAAACCCCAAGCGGCATTATTACAAAGTCAGCTTATTGCCCCCAACAATCTGGGTCCTCATTTTACCTACCTTGGAAGGATGGAAGGCTGAGTCAACCTTGAGCCTGGTGGGATGCGAACCTGCACTAATTGCAGGCAGCTGGTGTTACTTAAGGAGGCATTAGCCCACTGCTCCACCAAGGCTCATAGTTTGATGTAATGGTTAAGGCATCAGGCTACAAACCAGGAGATCATGAGTTCTAATTCTGGGTTAGGCCCTAGGAAGTAATGGCAAACCACTTCTTAAAAAGCCTTGCTAAGAAAAGTGTAGGAACGCTTATAGACTGTTTCCAAGAATTGAACACAATTAAACAGAAGACAAAAAAAAGCCTTATGGAACCCAGGATCTGTGCATTCTCTGTTATTGCAGCTACCCTATGAAATAGAATTCCTTGAGATCCAAATGGCCCCAATCCTGCCTGTATTTCATAAAGCCTTATTTTGGTGACGAGGATATGTGATGGCATAAAATCTTGTTTGTTTTATTTGATAACTTGGATGGTGGAATTTCCTACACCTGTTTTACTGTCTTTTGTATTTTATTATGGTCTTGGTTTTGCTTTGTTTTTAATTGTATAGCACCTGAGTTGTTTTAAGAGAGCAACTATACAAATCAACTTACGGTAATAAGTAAAACTTCTATGTAATTAATACATTTTAGAGTGTTGCTAGAGGGATAAACCTAGGACAAATCATGTCACTTCTGTCTAAGTAAATCCTGGTTTTGACACATACACACCAGTGAGGTTTCAGAGATTTAGACATAAATGTCAGGAAAGCAAAAGTGCTTTATAAAGCTGTGATTTCAAACACTATTGATTATCCCAGAGGCAACTTAAATCCAACAGAAGAATACATGAATAGCTCCTAGGAATCTAGATGGTCAGACTGAAGTTTGTGTCAGTACCTTGGTTCATGCTTAACAGATCATTGATAATGCTAGTCCAAAATATTATCCCATTTTCCAAACTAATAAATGCTATGTGCATAGATTTACTGCTTATGAAACAGAATTCAACTTCAAAGCTGTATCACAACAATATGGACATTAATATTGATTTTTCCTTCTTGACTAATGATATGTTGCCATATTGCGAACACTGTCAAGATTTCTTAAATTATATAACTTTTCTCCACAAAATGATTTTGACTGAAAATTGTATTTTGGAATTCATTCTCCATATTGATCTTTTTAGGAACCAAATCTTGGATGTTTGGAGCTGTTCATCATCAACCAACAGAACCATTACAACAAGTAATCTGAGAACTGAATTTACCAGAATCCTTCCACTATGGGGTGAAATACACTGCATTATATTATAGTAGTTATTTCTAAGTCTATATGTCTCCATATAAAACAAAGGCAAATTTTATGCAGCTATAATGATTTATGAGATAATTTATCTGTCCTTTTTCCGAAAACTCTTAGAAAAATCCCAAATACCAAATTTCCCCAAAATCTCAATTCAGCATCCATAACCTGTGATTTATGACCTCGTTACTCATGCAGACTTTATTTGCAAATTTACTAAGTACACAAATGCTGTTGATTAATTGAAAATAGTTTTATTTATCAAGCTTTGATAAAGATTTTCAACATAGATAATATAAGAAATGTCCACCATTCCCAACTACTTGCATTGAAGTTGGATGGATGCCCTCAAAAACCATGATATGCTTATGTAAGAAAAAAACAAGATGTTTAGGGCTTCATTTAAACATTTGTGCAGTAACAACAGCCTGAAAAAACAGAGAAGAAATCCAGCTGTTTCTCAACTGGAAATTTTTGTTATTCTTACAAAAGATACTTTTTACTCACTACTGATTGCTCTTAGAGGAGGCAACCTAGTTTTACATATCAGTTTCACTGATTTTTTTTTATTCTTGTCAGGCATATAAGTAGTTTAGAGATCTAAAATTTGTAAAGTTGAACTGTCCAGCATTAATATCTCGAAATTATTTTCACAGTGTTTCCTTCTGAGCTGGAGGTTAATACAGTCAACTGCAGATAAGCAATAATAGAATAAGAAAATTGGGCTAAGGACCTGATCCTTAACCAGTACAACATAACTGGTAGAATTTTTTTTATTGATGCTAATCAATATATTACTAATATATGATGGCCTTTATATTTTCAGATATTTTCAAATGGAACAATAATTGTTTCATATAAATGTTCCTCACATTTGTCCTACTGAGTTATTGGCCCACCAGCTCTTCGCTGTTTGTTTAGCAAAGCTATCAATGCATTGTGAGACAAATTTTGTTTATCAACCATCTTGTTGCAGAGATTGGGACGGATTAGGCGTGAGTAAGAGTGGGGCTTTTTTTGTCATAGAACACCCAGAACGGAGTTTCAGCACCTTTTTTGGATGGAACCTTGTAGGGTAGGCAAGGAGGGTTGTATGACGTGTGTGAGTTCCGGCACTTTTTTTTTTTACAAAAAAAGTACTGAGTAGGAGTAACTGCTCAAGTTCACTTAGCTGGCATATATGCCTAAAACAGGACTAAAACAGAGTCTTCTAGTTCCTAGTGTAGTACTTTAATCACTACACCATAATGGCTCTCTTTATGTAGAGTGCAGGTAACTATTACATAGATGTGTTACTGTACTGAAATTGCTAGTTGTCACATGCTAACAAGGTGATTATTATGTTCCTGAAGGAAATATGCTCATAAATTTAAGCGGAAGAAAGGAAGAAGAATGAAAACAACACCAGGTGATTTGCAGGCTGAAAAACAAGAACTCATTCAGAAACAAGGTCAATTGATAAACAAAATTCCATTATGCAATTGATTATGGGTCCTACCACTTCTATAATAATGTTCAGACATAAAATTATGATTTAGGAAAGCACAAGTATATTTTCATTTTCCTTCTTGTATATAAATTCCCTATTTGTTTTTTGGGTTTGCCTGATGTTAGAAACAAATTAACCAGGATGAGTTATAAACCCTGATCAACAGTTTCACTTGAAACCATTGTTTCAAGTGATTTTGTGTAATTTCATGGCAACCAGTACCAAACTGACCCTTCTATATGTGGGAGAATTTCAAAATAGTGCCCTGGTTCTTTGGCCTGCCAATATTGTATACCCTATTTGTGGTATCTTATCTCCTGACCACACCTAACTAGTTGAATTTGAATTAGTTAACCTGTTCCAACTTTTGTCATTCAGTATCCAGTTCCACAGTTTGAGTCTTCCAGCAAATAACATTTTTCCCCTTGGTCTTCTGATAATTAATTTGAAGATGTACCTTATTGCTGCAATGATCTTAAGACCCTTTAAGGGTGACCAGAATTTATTAAAGTAGCACAGCAACATCAGCATTCAACAATCTTGAACTTCTTTCTTCTGCCTGGTGATGTCTATATCTAATATTAGAATAGGATAATTTTAAACATTGCCATGACCTAAAATGATTTTAATAACAATGAACCACCATTTAAAAAAAGAAAGCAATATGAGATTATATATTAAGTACCAGATCCTAGTTGCAGCTGAAAAAAATTTCCCTGGTCATATTAAGATTGGTAATAGAACCTCTATTGAAGATCTCAGTTGTAGCTTGTTTCATAAGGAGAATGTTCCAAATACCCAAATCTGAAGGCCATTTCCCTATGAATTATGTATATGCTGTAAATTGTATATAACTCTATTTACTATTTCAATAAGAGAAGTCTATGCTGCAGCATTCAGCCTTAATTAAAAATATTGCTACTATATTCCAGACCAGTCTTAATTTACATAGAGTTTTCATTGGCAACTCTTTGTAGAAGATATTGCAGTAATTTAATATGTCACCTTGGCCAAATTGACTACTTCCAGGAATCGGCATAGCTGATTCACTATCCTAAGCTGATCACAACATAACACCACTTAGTTCTGAAAATTATCATAGGCCACACAGAAAATCAGGGCAAATATTTTAGAAGGACACTTACATTTGCTGAGATAACTGTGTAAGAAATCTGTCCTAAATATTAGAAATATGCTTGATGATAATGATAGTAATTTTCCTACTTTTCTAGTCTCCTTAGAGTACTTAAGACAACTTTAATTTCCACATTATTGTCATTGCATAAAATCTGTATAGATGAAATTGTTGTCAATCAATCAGTTTCTGATTTACAATCCATCTTCCTTTATTCCTTGTGTGAACAAGTTATCAATCCTATTTAATATCTGTCATCCTGACTTTGATGTGTTTGTTTTAGATATTTCCTGGAGGTGACTTGTTCTCGTACTAAGATTAGTAGCTGAAATCTCAGCTCCCCTCATTAATGCTGCAGTATTTAAAAAAATGCAAACACCTGTATGCAATCATCATTCTTTGGAAACCAAGAAGCACAGCTTCTAACCACTTCTTACAACAACAGCCACCACCTGAAGATTCAGTGGTCTCAAAATCTTTCTGAAGATGTCTGGGCAATGGTTCAATTGGCTGCAGCTGCTTCATGATTTTGAGGAGGGATCCAGAACAGGATCTGGTCAAATGATTTGCACAGGTCTATTTTTTAGCTTCTCTGCTGAAACAGAAATCACTTTCCCTTCACATGGGCAATCTAGCAAAATCCTGCTGGGAAATAAGTTTTCTATGGGTAAAATTTGGCTTCACCCACAACTGTAACAATTTAAAGAAGGATAAATACAATTCATTGAGCATGTCTGATGTGCAAGCACAGTTTATTTTGAGTGGGATTTCACTACAATCTCAGTGGAATTAATGAAGAATGCATATTAGTAGCCTTTAATGGATTGCATCCAATGTATCCACTGCTGGACAGGAAGAGAGACAATTACTTTTAATTTAACTTAGCTCTGTGTAACCTAAGCATGGAAAAACTATTCTAAAACAAATTATACCTGAGGGGTGGGGGGCTGAGATAATTTTATGGGCTATAATAAAATTCAGAAAAAATATAATCAATACTTAAAAATGAGGAGAGACCATTAATATTAGAAATGCTGTTCTAAAATTCAATAGAGTTGTTAGTAAGCAAACTGTTTTGTGAAGTTTACATTTTATACTTACAAAGCTATCAAGTGAACAGGCATTTTCACTGATAGCCTGTTTCTGGGGTCAAGCTTTATTCATCATTATTTTTCTTCAAAGAAGTAAAAGGTTTAATACAGTATGCTCTCAAAAAGAAACCATCATATGTGTGTCTACGTGTATCCATGTGTATGTCTATGTATTAATTGTACTTAACAATTTACTATGACCTAACTACAGTATGGAGGGACGTGGTGGCTCAGTGGGTTAGGACACTGAGCTTGTCGATCAGATGGTCGGCAGTTTGGCGGGTCGAATCCCGAGTGCTGTGTAACAGAGTGAGCGCCTGTTACTCATCCCAGCTTCTGCCAACTTAGCAGTTCGAAAGCACGTAAAAATGCAAGTAGAAAAATAGGGACCACTACGGTGGGAAGGTAACAGCGTTCCGTGCGCCTTTGGCCTCTAGTGATGCTGGCCATATGACCACGGAGACATCCTTGGACAAGCACTGGCTCTTCAGCTTTGAAACGGAGATGAGCATTGGCCCCTAGAGTCGGAAACGACTAGCACGCATGTGCGGGAGAACCTTTACCTTTTTAACTACAGTATATACAGTTTAAATATGGTGAAATAAATAAATAAAAATAAATGAGAGTTAACTATATTTAAAATAATATGCCTCGCCCCTATAAAGTTATTCCCCTGAAAAGCAGACCTTTTAACCCAAATCTTGTGGGTTATGGGCTTAAATGGTTGAAACTGGTAAGAGAACTTATATTCATTATCAAGTGGATTGATATGAATGAAGAAGAAAAAATATTTCTGCTTCCTTAGCTCAAGACAAAACAAAGAAGCAGATAAGCACAATCAAAATGCAGTAACACATTCATCTGGAAAACTGGGCCTCTTGACTTGGTGAGGCCCCCGGCATTTTTCATGTTTAAGAAGACATTAAGACCTATTTATCTCAGGGTATTTCCTGTGCTAATTGAGATTGGATTGCTTTTATTAGTCTGATTATGGAAATGTTGTTTTTTTTCCATTTCCTTGTTTTTATTTCATATCTTTTGTATTTTGTAAATCACTATGAGCTTTGAGAAATAGACAGTATATGAATTTTTTGTACAAATAAGTTAATGAACAACAACCTTATTGGATAGATGCAAAGTCTGAATTTTTATGATGGGAAGGTTTTTAATAGTTCATTTTGTTTTGTTTAATCTCTATTATTTTAGTCTACTGCACATTGCCCAGAGTCTAAAAATTGGGATAGGCTATATGGGATAGGCTATAAAATCTATAGAAAGACAGACAAAATAAATGAATAAATCTTGAGAGTGAAGTGTCATTTTACTATTTCCAGTTATATTCTATTAAATTGTTCTCCAATATAATACTTTAGGCCAAGAACTCAATTAGTAATTCTATATTGCTTTCTAAATATCAGCATTTATCTACCTTTATATATTAGCATAATAGTTTCAACATAATAATCAACTCTTGCTTAAACCAACTGCCTTTTTATAATATTTGCATTGCCTAGTCTACAGGGGTAGGCAACCTTGGCTCTTTTATGACTCGTGGACTTCAAATCCCAGAATTCCTGAGCCAGCCATGCTGACTCAGGAATTCTGGGAGTTGAAGTCCACGAGTCATAAAAGAGCCAAGGTTGCCTACCCCAGGCCTAGAAAGTAATAAAACATTGTATTATTTTCCTCATTTTTAAAAAGTTCTACTCCAGTGGAGTATTGTTTCTATTGGATTAGGTTTAAACTCAGCAGAAAATATATTTAGCATGAAAAGTAGCAACAATGGTCCATATGGAGGTAGTCTTCGACTTACAACCACAATTGGGACCAGATATTTTGTCATTAAATAAGAAATCATGTGACCACACCTGATGTCATGCCTCCATCCGAGCCTGACTCTGAGGAAGATATGGAGTGCTTTGTTGAGGCCCAGGAGGGGGTGTCTGTGGCTTCGGAAGACTGTAGGGAAGAGCAGGCTGAGGCAGGCCAGGGCCCTTCAGGTTTGGAACAGGGAAGGCAGAGTGCAGGCGAGGAGCAAGGCCCCCCCCCCCACTTGATCCTAGAGCAAGGAGAGGAGAGAGGAAGAGGAGAGAACAACAGAGGCAGGCTCAATTGCTCGGGAGGACAGCGTCGCGCTCCACTCCACAAGGCACACCTGGGGATTAAGATTTAAGGAGACGCTGTCGGGTGGGGCATTTGCCAGGAACAAACGTGTTATTTTGAGATAGTGAATTGTGCTCTTGCCTAATCTGGACATTTTGAATTC
Source organism: Vipera ursinii (assembly GCF_947247035.1). Lineage (NCBI taxonomy): Eukaryota > Metazoa > Chordata > Lepidosauria > Squamata > Viperidae > Vipera > Vipera ursinii. The sequence goes on along the minus strand of NC_139514.1, from coordinate 92,391,321 downwards.
CGGACCGGTTGGTTTCCTGTTTCACAACCACAGATGACATTTCTGAGTCTCTCCTTGCAGACTGCAGGCAAGCTGAGAGTTAAAAGGACTCTTTACATGTTTGTTTTGTTTTTGTGTTATCTGTCTTGCCTGGAGAACATTGTAAACTTCTCTGGCTATATTGAAATTGCTTTTAGCCAGAGGCAGCTGAAAGGAATGTGTGGGTGGGCATTGGTTGAACTCTTGCCAGCATATGTGGGAGCTTTTGGAGAACATGGGCAGTGATTAAAGGACTGCGTTTTTTTGCCAGCCGACTGCTTTGTCTCTGTTCGGGGCCCTGGGTCATCACACCTGATTTTATGACCTTTTTGCCATGGTTACATGGTTATTAAGCAAATCATGCGGTCATTAAACAAATACAGTTTTCCCCACTCGCTTTGGTTGTCAGAAGCCGGCTGGGTATGTTGCAAATCATATGACCCCGGGATGCTGCAACCATTGTAATTGTGAGCCAGTTACCAAGCGCCCAAATTGTGATCACATGACTACAGAGAAGTAGTGTGACAATGGGCTGTAGGTCACGTTTTTGAGTAACATTGTAAATTTGAACCATTTAAAATGAATGATCATAAGTTGAGGACTCCAAACAAGAATTTATTCTGCTTCTTCATGGTAACCTTGAACTCTCTAAGATTAGATGAAGTTTTCTTTTTACTTACTGCTCTATTTTTAACTTTTCCTTATTCTTCTAACTGGCAAAAGACAAAAGGTAAAAGTATATAAGATACATACTTATTTTATTTATTTGCTGAATAATCAATGGCCAACAGAACAAAATAAATAGAATTGTGTATTAACTGAAATAAAATTTTTAAAAACTACAAGTAGTAGCAATCAGTACATAGCAGGGGTCAAAATGATGTGGGTACATCAAACTCAACAGAGACTTAAAAATTGCACACAGACAGATGAAAGAACTAGAGCAATCAACAAAGATAAAATATGAAGCAAAATAACAAAATTCAAACTTAGGAGTTTGTAGAACAAACTGACAAATTTCTGAGGGCAATTAAGTAATTGCTTCAACTAGAAATGTTGTAATCTTATTAGATGTTTCTTTTTTTGCAATAACTATTAGATTTTTAAACAAGAAAGATAAAAAATAACAAAAATTAATGTTTAAGAGAAAGAAATTTTTTTTAAAGAACAAAGTCAAGAGTGCAGAAAAAAAGAAAAATATAAAGAAATGACTTCCGCTTTTCTTTTTCAACAGTTATAGGCATAAATTTAAAATAAACCACCTTCTTAATTGAGTAGATCTGTACCTAGATTTTGCTGGATAGGAGAGTTCATTAATAAGTGGCTCAGTGCAGACATTATTGTGATAGGGAATATCCCTGTAGTTACCATTGAGGGCAGGGCATCGAATCCCACCAATGTAATTACTTTTCTGTGTACAAAAATATAATGGAAATTTTCAAGTATGGGAAAAGAAGCATCCACAAGCTAGCAATAGTGAAGATAGCAATAGTGAAGATCGGAGGTTTTTGGATGTCAGGGTCTAAGATTTCCCATACTTGAGCTTTGCCAAGGCTTTATCTGAACCCACAAGGTGTATGGCTACGAAGAATTATCTTCACCAAATCCAAACCTATTTGCATTTTCAAGGAAAATTTGTAGCTATTCAAAAGTGTAAAATGGGCCAAGGTCTCATCTAGAAAATTTGTTTTATCCAGAATTAAAATTAGCAAAAATTCCAGTTGAAAAAGCATGTTTGCAGTTGATTAAGGGGGTCAGGTACATACACTTAGAATACATAGCTACTTCAGATGATGTGCATATTTTATAGGGCTGAGGAAAATTTCAAATAATGTTTTGTTTCAATTAAGTCTGAACGAAGCAACCCCTAAAACTGTTTCGAAAAGCAACAGCAGTCCCCTTAATTCTAAGACTGAAATAAAATAGCCATATTGATCTATTTTGGAACCCTTCATAGCTGTCTTCTCAAGACATAATGCTACTGGAGAAGGTCAAGTGGAGTCCTCTGCAGAAACACTGCCAAACAATTTCAACTTTTCAATGTGTGCTGAGGAGCCCACTTTTTGTTAAATAAATCCATGCTGCTTTACACTGTTGGACTATGCCAGGGGTAGGCAACCTCAGCTCTTTTATGACTCATGGACTTCAACTCCCAGAATTCCTGAGCCAGCCATGCTGAGGGGGAAGAGAGAGGTTTCCAAGCTGAGCCACGCTGGCTCAGGAATTCTGGGAGTTGAAGTCCACAAGTCATAAAGCGGCCTAGGCCAGGGGTAGGCAACCTTGGCTCTTTTATGACTAGTGGACTTCAACTCCCAGAATTCCTGAGCCAGCCACACTGAGGGGAAAGAGAGAGGTTTCCAAACTGAGCCATGCTGGCTGAGTATTCTGGGAGTTGAAGTCCATGAGTCATAAAAGAGCCGAGGTTGCCTGCCCCTGGACTATACTGTGCTAAACAATATTTATTGTACATTTAGTTTAAGAGATTTTAAGCTGCCTTTTAAGACTATTCACTTTTAAGAAAGCACCTAATATATGAATTGCAATGGATAGCTTGCAAATAATAAACCAATGTAGGAATATAGGAAATGCTTAAAGAGCATAATTCTGATATTAATTTCTGGTATAGAAAGTACCGGTAAGCCAAGTATACAGGAGGTTCCATTGATTTTAGGACTCACAGGCTTCTGGGTGGTCATAATACACAGCAGTAAGGCACCAATTCAGATGCTCCAAAATTGTTGGGAGAAATTAACTCCTGATTCCAGTTTCATTTATACTACAGTTAAAGTCAACTAAAAGTGTCAGAGAACAGAATCCTTTCATTGAGAGCTAATATTGTATGAGAGAATGTCCAACAATAATTGTTCATTTAAGTACTGAATGTAAACTATTCTGCCTGAAAATCATTTCTTCACATTTCATTTTCTTTTTGTCAGAAATCTTTAATATGTGTTCACTCCTTTAATAAAGCTAATTAAAAATACAATAATTATATGAATCATGCATTACTTTTATGAAACTCAACAACCACTCAAGACTTTTGACAATGAATTTCAATACATTTACTGGATTTATTCAATAATTTATATGAATTCAAATAAATAACAAAGATTCAATGTTTATGTCCAAACCAGTTTCCAGCATAATAATGCTCAGCCTCATAACAGAATCCACAAATAATTATAATAAACTCTTGTCTGTGATCAACATTTTAGAGAGAGATTTTATTTACCCATCTAAACTGATGCATCAGTGTAGTCTGTCCCCAAGGCTCAGGGAAAAAATTCAATAAAATATTAAAAGACCTAATGCCCTCAAATTCTTTTCCTTTAATCCTGAAGTAACCAAGGGAAAATTAAAATCTCCTTTCTCATTTTGCCTTGAATTCCACGCTTAACAAGAGATTAAATGGAAAGTAAAATGTGTAGTGAGCAGGAAAATCTTGGAAACAGTTAAGATTGGTGAGAATTGTTAGGCATATGGTGTTAGCCTACAATTTGGGTTGAAAATATATTAACCATGATGTTATGTCTTTAAGATGTTAATTGGCCAATGGGTGTGTAAGTGTTCTCATGGCCATAAGAGGGAGCTAGTAACGTAGCTTCTCTCTCTCTCTGAATTCACTGCTCTCTACTATTACTGTTTTTGCTCTGTTACTGTGATAAATCTGAACTGTGTATTGACCTCTGGACCGGTAAGAAGACTTTGTATTTTGGATTACACCTTGGACTGTTGCTATTGTGTATGACTTGGACTGTTTATTTTTGACTGTGCATTTTTGTTTTTACACCACCTCAAAAGTAAACTACTTTTTCCTTTTACAACTCTGTGTACTCTTGTGGTTACTGTGTGACTCTTACTGCTCTCAGTACCCTTCCTTGTCTGTGCAACTCTTTGGTAGCACAAGGAGACCTCTGCACAACAAATCCTTAACAAGAATGAAGTAGAAGATAGTTTTTTAAACCTTCAGATTGACAGAGAAAAAGGAATGCAACTGCTTCCATTTTTTAACAGAAGAATTCATACTGTTTCCATGTTAGTCCAAGCAGAAGTTTGGAAACATTACTCACTTCTGCTGTAGAATCCTATAACTATCACTATGGAGGTAAAACAGGAGACTGAATTAGGACAGACATATTTGTCATGCCAATGACACCATCACCCTTAATTCTCCCTTTCTTAACTGTATTATTACTGAGAAGAAGAAAAGCACAAGAGACTAGGAGAGGGGAAATGAGAATAAGAAAAAGAGAAAATGTTTATAAGAAAAACAAAAGGAAGGGCAATATTTCATAGTTGCTTTGGAAAATAAATTCACTGTTTGCAGGTATTCTTTCTGTAACAGTGCAAGCTAGATTTACAAAAAGCTATTATTGTATATATCCATTGTACTTAAAATGTACCACTAGATTCTAGTTCAGAGGTCCCCAACCTTTTGGGCACCAGGGACCGGTTCCATGGAGAAAAGTTTTTCCGCAGACCGGAGGAGGTGTGGTTTTGTGTGCTGCCTGCATCCCACGGATGGGGCTTTGCTTGTTTGTGCAGACTGTTGCTGGCATGCCACGGCCCAGTACTAGTCCGTGGACCGGCATTGGGGACCCCTGTTCTAGTTCATTGTTTAACCTTGGTAACTTTAAAATAATTCCCAGAATTCCCCAATCAGTTTTAAGTAACACCAGCTGCCTGCAATTAGTGCAGGTTCGCATCCCACCAGGCTCAAGGTTGACTCAGCCTTCCATCCTTCCGAGGTAGGTAAAATGAGGACCCAGATTGTTGGGGGGCAATAAGCTGACTTTGTAATAATGCCGCTTGGGGTTTGTGTGTGAAAGCCCTAATAAGCAGGCATATACATAGAATGAAGGCTACTGCTAAGCTTGTAAGCCGCCCTGAGTCTTCGGAGAAGGGCGGGATATAAATGGAATTAAAATAAATAAAAATAAAATAAATAAAGTTGCTAAGGCTGAGAAACCCTGTTCTAGTTGGGTCTCAAATGAGAGCAGCATCTGGCTGGCTACCAGGTTCAGAAGCTAAAAAAGGGCATTTAGATGGGAGACTATTAACTAAACTGGGAAGTTTTTTAAAAAGTCATTCTGGGAAAAGACAGTGACAAGCCACCTTTGTATTGTTGCCAAGAAAATGACATAGATGTACTGAGGTTTGGCCCAAAAGAGAGTTATTTAAGTTATTTAAGATTCCAGGACAGGAATTCTGTGAAGGAGAGTTGAAAATAGAAGCCATATGAGTGCAATGGGGTTGGTAATGACATGAGCAAAAGTAGGTGAAACTAGAATGCTATCATTCTTCTTCAGCAAATAAATAGACCTTGTTTTGCTATTACTTTGTCCCTTTCTTTTTATGCCATAGAGCAGAGGTCCCCAACCTTTGAGGCACCAGGGACCGGTTACATGGAGAGAGGCTTTTCCACAAACCTGAGGAGGTGTAGTTTTGTGTGCTGCCTACATCCTGTGGATGGGGATTTGCTTGTTTGTGCAGCCCAGTTGCTGGCATGCTGCGGCCCAGTACCAGTCCATGGACCAGGGGTTGGGGACATCTGAACATCTTGTTACCCACTGTTATAACCCAGGTGGTCAAGGCAGACCTCTAGATAGTCCTTTATTTTTCTCAACAAATGTTCCTGCAAATGGCCCTCCAACTACCAGTAAGGTTCCACTCCCACACTACCCTGAAGGCAGCCACCCACAGTACCCAAAACACAGTCCCTATAATACAAATGAAGCCCACAGAGTGGAAGCATGCTCACAGGGCAAGATCCAGGGTTCCAAGTCCAGTCCACCAGGTGAGTCCAGGCACAAGACAATGGCATCTTCTGGGCCAAGAAAAGGTCCAATGCAAGAAGCAGTTCCAAAGGTACAATGAAGCAAAGGCCAGAAGCAATCCACAAGAGAAGAGCTAAGTCCAAGACAAAAGGCGAAGAGCAATCTTCCAAGCAAGGCAAACAGCAACAGGCATGAGTCAAAGCTGGAGGAGTGTAAGCCAAAGCAAACAATTGTTCCTGGCAAAGACTAACTCCCCATAGTTTCTCTTTAAATCACTCCACTCCAGGTGTTCCTTGTGAGGAGGGGTGGGGAGACCTCCTCCCAAGTAGCCTTGCAACCCTTCTCTGGGCTTGCCTACACTCCACTCTCTTGTGTCCTTAGAACAGTGGAGGAGGCAGCTTTCCTCATCGGAGGAGATTGGCTGTCTATCAGCACCACTGCCTGTCAGCAGTCAATCCTCCCCTGAGTCTGTGCAGACAGGCAGCTCTCCATCTGGTCGACCACCTCCCCCAATGCCTGAGGGGCCCAGGGCAGCATCGTTCTCAGCCCCTGGCCTCTCCAAGCCTGCCAAGGGAGACGTGCCATCCCTGTTGGACAGTCCCAGTCCCAACACTTACTACTACTCTTCCGAACTGGCTCTGATAGGGCCATGACACCCACATGCCACACACAGCTCTCAAATCTATTCTGCCCAGTCTATCCTCCCAAAATAGGAAACCCTATCTGCCTTCCTCTGTCAAACAGCTAATTAGATACCAACTAAGCAATTAGAAAACTGCATGGACAATGTTCAGACTATCCATATTTATAGCACGAAAAACAATATCATAAAAGAATACCTACAAGAAGAATTAAGATTATTAAATATGTAAACTGTTTCGGAATACAAGCAATCATGCATATTTACATAGCATGAATTCTATCCAAGGCTAGCAGCTACAAATATTTCAGTCAGATGCATTGAAGCTGAAACAGATGCCTGCTTGACATCTCCAAGGTGACATATGAATATGCATCCATTCCCATGCTTTTTTATGTGTGATTAACTGCTCCCAACTTCAGCTCAAAGCTGGAAGCTAACACTAACTGAGCAGTTGGTGCAGATTCTGACTCATGGTTTTAGAAGAAGGAAAAGTCAAGACATCCTTAAAATATTTAAATTAATAAATTAAACCCCAAACTAAATTAAAAAATATTATAAAATATTAGATATTTTATGAAATTTCAAAAGCACTCAGAAAATATCAGAGGGCACAGAAAGTTGAGGGAACACTCAATTTAGTTTTAAACATTTGAAAAACCAGAGATCATTGTTGATTTCAGAAAAGGCAGACACAGCCACATTCCTCTGTGCATAAATGATTCACCTATAGAGATAGTTACCAGCACCAAATTCCTAGATACGCAGCTAACAAGTAGGCTGGCTTGGTCGCTCAACAGTGAGACACTGGTGAAATGTGCAGAGCAGCACCTGCATTTTCTGTGTTGCATGAGAAAAGCACATCTTCCTTCCCCTGTCCTGACCACTTTCTACAGAGGGACGATTGAGAGCATCCTGTCATATAGCATTACAGTCTGGTTTGGAAGCATCACTGCTTCAGACAGGAAGGCGGTGCAGAGAGTGGTAAGGATGGCCGAAAAGATCATTGGCAGTTCCCTCCCTTCCATCCAGGACATAGCACATAAGCGTTGCTTGAGCAGGATCCGTAAGATTATCTGGGACACTACACATGCTTTTCACAACCTGTTTTCCTTGTTACCTTCTGGGAGGAGGCTCTGTGGTATCCGGAGGAGAACATCCAGATTCAGTCACAGTTTTGTTCCATACAGGATTAACCTTGTAAACTCTAAAGCGTTTTCCTTCCATTATGTATTCAATATGGTCAGTGATTAATATTTATATGTTACGTATATGTATATAGTATGTTTAAATGTGTGTTATGTATGTGTACACTTTGAGAGCAAGCAACTAAATTTCATTTTTAATCTGCACTATTGTGCCCACAGTAAAAAATGACAATAAAGCTTATCTTATCAACTTTCTGGGAAGAAAAGTACTTTTAAAAATGAAATGCTCTCCAATATTCAACATAGTTTTCAATAATGTAATATAATGGCTCGCCTCTCTTATTATTTCACATATTAATTTTGTTGTAAAAGATTTACCAGTTATTGTTGAAAAAAACAGATACCAGAAAGTTGAAATGAGTTCTATTTGAATAGATTATGCAATGATTTGAAGAATTCACCTTTTTTATTTGAACAAACATTTGAAGGAGTATAGAAATGTTTATTACGAAGTCTAAATGCATCAAGGATTCTACAGTACAAATACAAGCTTACATGCTTTATTTTCTAGGTATTTTTTTCTTTTATTGAGTCAACTGCTTTAAATATTATTGTCGGGCCTCGGCAGCCCGACACACGAGGGGGGGCCCAGCGGCTGCTGTGCTCGGCCGGCGACACGTGTGGGCGAGGCTGCAACCTGGGCAGCGGACCTCTACAGTGACCACGCCCGCGAGCTCGGGGACGTGGGGATGTTTCTGGAAGCCCTACGCGTCCGCTTCGAGGATGTGTCCCGCTTACATCGCGCGGAAGCCGAAGTGTTAGCCATCAGGCAGCGAGGACGGCCGGCAGAGGAGTACGTGCTTGAGTTCCGCAGGGTTGCGGGCAGGTTACGCTCGTGGCCCGAGCGCTTGCTGGTGCACCACTTCCGGGCCGGTCTTGACGGAGCCCTCCGGCGGGCGTGTGTGGTGCGGGGGGTTCCTGCACGGCTCCAGGACTGGTTCCGGGTGGCGGTGGAGCTAGACATTGGGTTGCAGGATACCCGGGGCAGACCAGTAGTGGCCCCTGGAGCTTGGAGGACCCCGGAGGGGCCGAAGACAGAGAGTCGGAAGCCCGTGGCGGTGGCGACACAACCCGGGCCCCCACCGCCGCCCCGTCCAACAATCCGCTGCTTCCGCTGTGATCAACCGGGCCATCGGGCGGTGGACTGCCCGTTACCTCCGCCGCGACCGGGGCCCAACCCTCCGGAGGCGCGGGTCTTGACCCCCAGAAGAGCTGCAGACCGCTCCAGAACAGCGTACCAGGTGGCCGACAAAACACCCCGAACATCGACACCGATACGTCCAGTGGGCCCGGCGGATGGACGAACGGACACGTCCGACGGCTCTGAGGATCACGAGTACGAGGAAGACCCGATGGTAAGCGCACCGGTGTGTCCTTTTGTGCTGCCCGTGGTGTTGATTAGCCCACGAACGGGTGAGAGGAGGGAGTGTAAGGCCCTGATTGATACAGGTAGCACACGTTGCCTTATTAGCCTCACGATGGCAAGGGAGGCCGGTATTCCCCTTCAGCGGCTCCCCAAGCCTATCCGTTTTCAGCAGGTAGACGGGTCTCTTCTGGGTGGAGCACCCATTACGCATGTAACGGCACCGGTGAGGATGGAAATGGGTACACACTGGGAGACTCTCCGGTTTGTCGTGGTGCCGTCTATGACGGAGGCAGTCATCCTGGGGCTTACATGGTTGGACAGGTGGGGCCCCACGGTTTGGTGGGAGGGGGGATGCCGACACCTCCGCCTCGGGACAGGGCCCCAGCCTCCCGAAAAGCATTCCTTCCTGGGTCCGGAGGGGATTGGTAGGCCAGAGGGGGCCGCAGGGGTGGGTACCGGGTTTGAGACACGGGTACCTTGGGAGTACAGCGATCTTGCAGACGTTTTTGATGAGAAGGAGTGCGACGCCTTGCCACCCCACCGCCCCACGGACTGCGCTATTGAACTGGAGCCAGGGGCGAAATTGCCGAAACCCCGCATGTACGCAATGGCACCCCGGGAGATGCAGGAGCTCCGTCAATACATAGACAAGAACCTGCGGAGGGGGTTCATTCAGCCCGCTCGGTCTAGGATGGCGGCCCCTGTCTTGTTCAGAGAGAAGAAAGACGGGACCCTAAGACTGTGCGTTGATTATCGGGGGGTCAACGCGGTATGTGTGGAGCACTTGTACCCCCTCCCTTTGGTGAAGGACCTTTTAGCTCACTTGGCCACGGGCCGGATATTCACCAAGTTAGACCTAAGGGAGGCGTACTACCGTGTCCGGATAAAGGCCGGTGATGAATGGAAGACGGCTTTCAACTGCCCGTTGGGGAGCTTCCAGTTTAGGGTAATGCCGTTTGGCCTGCAAGGAGCCCCCGCGGTATTCATGCAGTTGATTAACCAAGTCCTGCATGACCATCTGTACCGGGGGGTCCTTGTCTATCTTGATGACATCCTCATATATACGTCTACGCTGGAGGAGCATGTCGCTTTGGTGCGGAGTGTGCTGACCAAGTTGAGGGACGCCCGGTTATTTGTGAAGCTCTCCAAATGTGAGTTTCACAAGCCCCGGCTGGACTACTTGGGCTATCGGGTGTCCTCCAGCGGGGTGGAGATGGACCCGGGAAAAGTGGAGGCTATCCAACAGTGGCAAGCCCCACGGACCCGGAAACAGTTGCAGAGTTTTCTAGGCTTCGCTAATTTTTATCGGCAATTCATTCCACATTTCGCTGCCATCGCCCTGCCGCTCACGGACCTACTACGGACGAAACAGATGGCAACGTCGCCGCGGCCAGGGCAGAAGCTTGCGTGGACCACTACATGCCAGCGGGCCTTTGAGGCGCTCAAGGCGCAGTTCGCCAGGGAGCCCGTTCTGCAACACCCGAACCCTGACCTGCCCTACGTAGTACAGGCTGATGCAAGTGACGTGGCTGTTGGAGCTGTTCTTCTGCAACGGCATGCAACGGGGGGGTTGCGGCCCTGCGCGTACGCCTCCAAGAAGCTAACGACCGCGGAGAGGGCTTGGGCTATCTGGGAGAAAGAGGCCTTTGCGGTCCGCTGGGCTCTGGGGACTTGGAGACACCTTCTGGAGGGGGCTAGCCAGGAGTTCGAGGTTTGGACGGACCATAAAAACCTGGAAGCCCTGCAAACACCCCGCCGACTATCCCCGAAACACGTACGGTGGGCCCAGTACTTCCAACGCTTCCGGTTTCGCCTCAAGTATGTGCCTGGGGGTAGGAATTTCCTGGCGGACGCCTTGTCCCGGCTACCGCAGTACGATTGCCGGAAGGAGGAGGTAGTGCAGGCACTGGTACCACCGCCCCGCCCGGTGGAGGAGACGGAGCACAGAGCCAACACCGTGACAGACGATTTCCTGCGGACATGTAAGGGGGCGTTGGCGACTGACGACTGGATGCGGGCGCACCCCGACACCCTCTCGTTGCGGGATGGTTTAGCTTGGCACGGGGCCAGATTGTATGTGCCTGCAGCGGCACGAGATCAGGCACTCTACCAATGCCATGACGCCAGGCAGGCAGGTCATTACGGGTTCGTGAAAACCCTGCATCTGGCCCGCCGCCAGTTCTGGTGGCCAACCATGAGACGGGACATTGAACGCTATGTACAGAAGTGCCACATTTGCGCAACCACTAAGCCCTCTACCAAGAAACCGGCAGGCCTCCTGCAACAGGTGGCAGACCCCGTACGACCTTGGCAGGACATTGCAATGGACTTTGTGGTTGAGTTACCGGAAAGCAGGGGATATAATGTGTTGTGGACAGTGATAGACTTGTTCTCGAAACAAGCCCACTTCATCCCCTGTAAGGGATTGCCCTCGGCCCGTCGGTTGGCCTGGCTGTTTGTCCAACATATCTATCGTCTCCACGGGGTGCCGCGACGCATCATCTCCGACCGTGGGGTACAGTTCACGGCCCGGTTCTGGAGGGAGTTCGTGCGTTATATTGGAGCAACACAGGGTCTGAGCTCGGCGTACCACCCAAGCACGAACGGAGCCGCGGAACGTGCGAACGCGGCGGTGGAGCGATACCTGCGCTGTTATGTGTCATACCAACAGTCCGAATGGGTGGACTTGTTGTCCTTCGCGGAAGTTGCCTACAACAACGCAGTGCATAGCAGCACTGGGTTCTCCCCCTTTAAAGTGGTATCCGGTTACGAGTTTGTTCCTATCGCAGGGTGCGATCAGGGGCCCCCGGCATCCTGCACACCTGGGGCGTGGATGCACCGGTTAGAGGAGGTGTGGGGGGTAGCTAAGAAAGCGTTAGAGCGAGCAGCAGAGTCATACAAAGAGCAGGCGGACAGGAAAAGACGGCCGTTTGCACCTCCCAAAGTGGGTGATCTCGTCTACCTCTCTACGAAATACCTGCGGCTGCAGGTGCCATGTAGAAAGCTAGGACCCAAATACCTCGGACCCTTCCGAGTTATACAGGTAGTCAATCCCGTCACCGTCAGACTCCGGCTACCTCCCCTACTTGGAAAGATACACCCCGTTTTCCACAGCAGCCTGCTGAAGCCTGCTACGACCGCCTCTGCGGCGGCAGGGGACGGCGGCCCGGGACCTGTACAAGGTAGTCACTATGAAGTACAGGAGATCCTGGACTCCCGGAAACGAAGGGGGCGGGTGCAATACTTGGTGCTCTGGAAGGGGTACCCCTTGGAGGAGGCCACCTGGGTACGGGATGAGGATGTGTGTGCACCACGCCTTCTCCGTGCATTCCACCAGAAACACCCGGGGAAGCCGGGGGAGACCCCGGGGGGGACTGTTGATCATGTTACGGATTGCTCACCTCTCTCTCCTTGCATTCCAGGTGGGTCCTTGGTAGAGGGGGCGGCATGTCGGGCCTCGGCAGCCCGACACACGAGGGGGGGCCCCTCCACCTCTCCGGCACACCCGGCTTCCCTCCCGCCGACCCCACCTGGAATCAGCATGGCCCGGAGAGTCCGGAGGCCCGCGACGCTCTTCTCGCCGCCTCCAGACGCGCCGCGGCTGCTTCCTGCGCCCGGCGGCACGTCGACACGCGGCTCCCCGGCTCGGACGGCTCCGGGGCCCGCGTCGCCTCTTCCGGTGCCTCCAGACGCGCCGCGGCTGCTTCCTACGCCCGGCGGCACGTCGACACGCGGCTCCCCGGCTCGGACGGCTCCGGGGCCCGCATCGCCTCTTCCGGTGCCTCCAGACGCGCCGGGGCTGCTGGCCTCGCTCGGCGGCGCGTCTGCGCGCGGTTCTCCAGCTCGGATGACTCTGGGACCTGCGCCGCGGCTTCTGCTCCCTCGGACTGCGCCGCGGCTGCTGTGCTCGGCCGGCGACACGTGTGAGCGATGGACCCCGGCCTGCAGCCCGCCCGGGGGAGGCCTGAGCCGACTCAACGACTCTGCGGCTTGGGGGGATTCCGACGCCATGCCTGCGCGGGACTGTGTGGCGACGCTGATGGGGGATGGGTCCCTCACCCCTATGATGTCCGGGTGGCTGGGTGACAGGGGCCTTCGGGGGTGGGTGCAGCAGGGAGTGGGTGAGGGAGAAGGGCACGGTGGTGGCGACACGTTGGGGGGGTCTTACCTGCCTGAGCGACGGGCGAAAGGCCTTGTAGGGGAGGGGTGGAGAAGTTATAGGGAATGGGAGGGCGGAGGCTTGTTTGGGTGGAGTTTGGGTGGGGTTTTTGGATGTGTATATAGCAGCGTTGGATGCAGATAGCAGCCAACGCTGGCTTTGAATCTCGTTGCGGCTATTGCTCTGGAGAATAAAGTGCTTCTAGACTGCAGCAGAAGTCTCTCGTTCCTGTGTTCGGCATCTACCCTGCTTGTTGCAGGACGAGCTTTGACAATTATACTTTAATACTAAAATGTCATTGGTGATAATTTATTGTTAGGCAAAAGAATTTTTCTGGTACATAATAAGCACAATGTGTTTATACTTTAAAATATATCATATCATCAAAGGTTTCCTCCTTTATATCATCCAAATGTGACAGAATTCTGACAGAATTCTGGATAACATCTACAATAAGAAGTCTGATTTTGTTTTGGTACTGATGATACATGGCAGACTAACATCATTAGAAGCAAATGAAAAATACATTGTTTACATTTCCTGGAAAGTGAAATATAGGCTAATTCCATGATGCAGATCTGTCAGATTCAATCAGAAATCAGTTGTACAAATATGGTTGCTTTACTTAATTAACCTTCTATGAAAACGAGCTGGCATAGATTCTTACATTTATATAAAACAAATGCTTGTCAACAACTTGCAGATACCGCCAATCTACTTAATTATCAGGCAAGAGAGACATGAATGTGGAAATAAACTCAAGACTAGAAATATAGCAAAGGAATATGAAACCTTGCAAGATCTAACTCATGGTTATGCTGCCCATCACTGTATATGCAGGTGTGTTAAAAAGGTTTGGGGCAAATAAGAAAAACTGGCATTTGGATGCATCAACAATTTACAATTACTAAAAAGGCTGTGATCATGTACTTTAGGCTAGCCTTCAAATTATTGAGGAATAGAAAGAAGGAAACGAAGCCCAAAGATTTAAACACAAAGTTTAAATGATTCCAAATTAATGTTTCCTTTATGAATTTTTAAAAATTGACAGAAACACATGACAGTTTGGCATTTCCCCATTTTGCAGAATGCTAGGAAATGTCTACTGCAAGCTACAGTCGGGAATCCTGCTGGCATCTCCCCTAGGAAAGGAACGAAGGAAATTCTTTTTTTCCAACCGGCTCACAGATGCCTGGAGGAAAAAGGAATTTCCATAATTGGACCATACACTATGGTCAGCAATTAGAACAGAGGACATTCAGCAAAGCCACTCCGATACTATCACAAGGGAAAAACAGTCAGGGTTTGTGCAAAGGAGCAGAGGGGTCAGGGAATGATTGGTTTGGCCATTTATGAGACAATGGCCAGAAGAATAAATTCACATGACACAGAAACACCAGATTATAGAAGACGCCAAGCATCTGTTAAATAACTATCTCTGGATTGCACTGCTCAGTTGGTCTGTGATTTTTATTTAGATATCTTACTTAAATATACAGTTTTGCATCATAAGTGAGACAGTGGTGGGTTCTAAATGCTGCTTTAGCTATGATGAAATAAGCCTTCAGTTTTATTTGAAGAGCTTAAAAATTCCAGCCCTGTGACTTTTCAGCGCACACATCTCCATTTGCTCTTAATTGAAGACTTTAAACAGGAAAAAGGAAACAAAGAGCAACTCAGTTCCAATCAAAGATCAAAGTATAAACTGCAAGCTCTGCACTAAAAGCCAAGCAATCAATAGTAAAATGCCCAAATTTAAAGATTAATTTTGTTTCAGTTTTTAAAAATGAACAGGTAGTCCTCAACCTATGTCTGCAATTGAGCCCAAAATTTCTACTGCTAAGCAAAACAGTTGTTAAGTGAGTTTGGCCCCATTTTACCATCCTGGTTGCCACAGTTGTTAAGTGAATCACTGCAGTTGTTAAGTTATTAACACGGTGTTAAGTAAAGCTGGCGTTCCCATTGACTTTGCTTGTCAGAAGGTGGCAAAGGGTGACCACATAACCCCAGGACTGACATAAATACATGTTGGTTGCCAAATGTCCAAATTTCGGTTACATGACTCCAGGGACGCTGCAACAATCATAAATGTGAAAAAAAATGATCCTAGGTTACTTTCTCAGTGCCACAACTTCAATCGGTCACTAAATGAATGGTTGTAAGTCAAGGACTACCTATAATGGCAGAGAATTACTCGTATGACTGAGTACAGTAGTGTTGGCCATCAGTTTAAAAATTTGCAATAGTTATCTATTGAATGGTATCATTCGAATAAATGCTTATATTGCCAATTCCAACATTAAGGAAAATAATAAATCCTGATAAATTGTATGACTGAAGTAGACTACAGAAGAGCAAAATGGAAACATATTAAATGGCTTAGGAGAAATAAAAGAGTCTTAATGTAATCATTCTTGATTGAAAAACTGTAAAAAGTAAGCAGGGGAGGATTGTAGTTTAATTGGAGCTGTAGGGAGGACACTTTCCAAAGAGACTATCTGAATTGGCCTGGAACTTTATTTTTACATTTTTCAATGTTTTTACCCCACACAAGTATGTTTTATTTATTTATTTATTTATTTATTTATTTATTTATTTATTTATTTATTTATTTATTTATTTATTTATTTATTTATTTTGTATACCGCCCTTCTCCCGAAGGACTCAGGGCGGTGAACAGGGCAATACATAATAAAAACAAGATACAAAAATTAAAAATCATTAAAAAGTAATTAAACAGCAATGCCCGTAATAAATTAGTACAGGTTAAAAGTTAAGACCAATTTATAAAACCCAACCCCATCCCATCAGGCCAGGCCAGCTTGTTCAAAAAGGTGAGTTTTAAGATCGCCTTTAAGATCGCCTTTACCAAATCTGTGTGGTTCTTGAGGATTTTTTTGGTTTGCTAGCTATGTAGGGCTTGCCAGTAATTAAGGAAGTGTATTTATGTTAGTGCCAGGCAAGTAACCTTGGACAAATATATGGAAAATCTTGGAATATCCAACTATACTTGCACATAAAGCCATTAAGTCACTGTATCTGTATGTAAACTGGAAGAAGCTATACATGTATGAAGATGACTTAGCTGGAGAAGGCTGTCTTAAAAAAATAGGGAACGGACTCCACTAAAATGGATAGCTTATCTTGCATTTATCACTTGCAGTGTGCAATCTGAGTAACACAAAACCACAAGAGTAGCAATTCAAAATACTTTCATATCACACAGGAGACAAAAAGTCTGTTTATTTGTTGCAATTCTTAAAAGTCCACATTATGGGCAGAGAGGGCCACTGGTTTGAAAGAGCAGTCAAAGAGGCCATGTATATTAAAACTGAACAGCCCTCTCTTTAGGAGGGGGAGGGATCCAACACTACTCATCGCCTGTCTACAACAGAGCTTTCAGCAGTCCCAAGAAGGTTCCACACCCATTTGCACTGTTTCAGGTGACCCTGACGGCTCAGATAAGCCCCCAAGTGGCCTCAACAATTCTTAAAGAGTTAATGACCAACCTTCAGAGTTCTAACAACCAGATGACTGCTAAGGAGAATAAATCCTTCCATTCCCCACAATTCAGCCAGATCTAAAGAAGCTTCTTGGATAAGAAGAGAAAGGTTTTCAAGTGAAAAAAAACAAGAAGTCCAGTTACCTTTTGTAAAGCACCTTTGGGTCAACCATGACATGGATGATTGAGAACCCACAGACAAATTCCTAAAACTCTTTTAGTTATGCAGTGAAACACAGATTTTATCTAAATATCAGACAAAATGTCTATATGTAGGTTGTTTGACCATGTCATATACAGTAAGTGCTAGTTTGAATGTAATAAGTAATTCCAATTAAAAGTCATCACCTCAACCATACACATATGTAATCATTACTAGCATGATTCCACACAATAGTTGTGGCAAGCCATATATTTCAAATGCAACCAGCTTTGTTCACTTTACCAACCAAGTTCTTTAGGGTTTTCTTGAGGCTTTGGTATCAAAATTTGATATTGTGATTATGGGCATTTAATACTCCTTTTCTCATTATTATGGTGGTGTGGTGGCTCAGACACTGGGCTTGTTGGCTGGAAAGTTGACAGCCCAGGTTCAACATCCAAGCGCCACGTGACAGGGTGAGCTCTTATCTTCACCCCAGCTCCTGCCCACCTAGCAGTTTGAAAACTTGCAAATGCAAATAGATTAATAAGCACCACTTTGGTGGGAAGGTAACAGTGCTCTATGATGTTATGTTGGCCACATGACTGCAGAAATGTCTTCGGACAGCTCTGGCTCAATGGCCTTGAAATGGAGATGAGCACCACCCCTATAGTCAGCAATGACTAGTGGAATAAAATCAGCAGGGACTCCTTTACCTTCACCTCCTTACCTTATTCTTCACTTTTGTTTCCTCCCTTTAAAGTTTGCAAAATATCCAAACAAGCAACAAGATATGGAAGAAACTCAATAAAGGAAGTCAGATTATTCACAAGTAAATCCTAAGTAAATTCTATTTCCACAGGCACTTCCTTTTTTTTCCACTATTCCTAGATTTGCTGTATCTGTAAACTAGTATTTTGAACTCCAAGTAAGACAGAACCGTTCGCCAGCAAGGAATCTGTTTAAGATGATTTAGCTGTAATACAGTGAACTTAGATTATGTCTTGTTATTGGATTTCTTAACCTTTTATATGTTTTCCTTTCCCTTGTTCCTATGCAACCAACAGGTCAAAGAAATGTTATTCTTGTCCTTTCATTTACAAAGATTTGTTCTGTAAAAAAAAGCAGATGATGCCTTTTGTGGCAGAGACCTAAATGTTAGTAGGGCTGTGCAAAACATGTTAAAAGGGCGCCTCATAAAGGGTAAGCATGAGTGAAGCACCACTCCTTGAAGGGCTGAAGTAACTACCGTATGTCCTTTAGAAAGCTTGTGCACAACCACAATACCTGGTTAGTGTTCTGTTGCACTGGAACTAGTTCCTATCTTTTTGCATGTATTAATTAGCATACCAGGAAGAGACTGCCCTTCCTAGATGTAATCATGCAACAATTTTAGTTCATAAGTATACATTGGCACATATAAATAGGGGCTTATACACACTGCCAGATTGTCCCAACATCAGTACACTCCAGCAATCATTTATGTATGGCAGCAACATCTACCCTCTGACCTTCAGGTGCACTTCCCTGCTCTGCTTTCAAAGTAGCATTTTCCTGCTTCTGTCCCTCAAGTGTTTTCAAGTCCCATCTTTTTTACTTGCTGAGGTTCCCTTCTTTTAAGCCAAACCTGCACAAAGTGTATTGTCAAAGGCAGGAAACCTTCTCAATCAATTCAATGGTTGACATAGCCTCTAAAGTCTTGGAGAGCTACCTTTAACAATCCCTTGCCATAGTGCAGTAATTAAAACCTTAAGTTGTCATGTGTGATGTTGCTGGTTCAAAACCTAGCAGAAACATTTGGGGGTTTTACTACTCTTTTTTTTCTCACAGACTTGCTTGAGTGACAAGAAATGATGAAAGACTACACAGCTTATTTTAAATGGATAATCAGGTAGCTCAGGGAAAGAAAAAGAGTAATTTTCTTTTTAAAATGCTGGGTTCTCAACAACAATATTCTATGAGTTAGACCAGAGGTCTCCAACCTTTCCAGGCTTGCGGACTGGAGGGAAGGAGAGCAGCTTCAAAGTTGGTGCATGCACGCACGGGGCCATGCACACTGGCAAGGTACTAGCAACCCTGTTCATGGATGCAGCATGTGCTGGTACTGTGCACATGCGCGAATGGCCATGCACCCCCTGCAGCAGCTAGCGGTCCTGTTCGCGTATGCGCAAATGGGCCACGGATACCCACCCCGTGCTAGCATCCTGTTTGCACCCATGCACATGTGCAAACAGGGCCGCAGGCGCTAGCATGAATGAGGGGGATATGCACCCACGCGTGCGCACACTGGCCAGCCATTTTTATGGCCTGCTGGCCAAGAGCCCGCAGCCCAGTCCAGGGCCACAGCCCATAGGTTGGGGACCTCTGAGTTAGACAACTGTTATTTCAGGACCACATCTAGTTCTAGAAAACCCTTATTGATCAACCGGATGTCCAGAGAAACATTTTTATTTTAAAGCTGGCTGTTGTACCTGTATCCATGTGTATTTTAATGCTTCAGTTTGGGTATATAAATTCAATTGTGTGTGGCTGTGTATGTGTTGCAGTTGCTTCCCTGGAACAGGAAGCTGACAGGGCTCAGCAGCAGGAGAATCATCTGGTGGGAAGCTGTAGTACCTTGCAGCCCAGATTCAATCCTTCCCCATGTTTTTGGTAAACTGTCTCAGACCAGACAGGTGTTTTTTTTCTTAAAGCAGCTTAAAGTCAGGCAGGCATGAGAAGAGAACTGGAGCAGCTTAAGGTATAGTGCAGGTATGTCCACATTACAATAAATTCATTTGTATTAAAAACCTAGCATGGCTAATTCCTATCAGCTTAATCCATGCCCTTCAGTTTAAGTAGGCTATGAGCCATGTTACTTCTGAAATATAAATCAGAAAGTAAAAGAGGTTCACCTGATAAATTCATGTACAAAAAACAATATAATTTGTAGTGATTTTTTAAAGTTTGGCAAGGGTGGGCACTGATAACATTACATTAATTTTAAATTATAGTGCTGTCCTTGGAACAAGATTTCTGCAGATCCATTACCGTAAACAGAGACTTTAGTTCTTCAGGAAGTGCATTTCCTTAAAGAACAGAACTGCCATCTAATATTTCAAGAGATATCATTTCATATTAACTTCTTTAATTTAACAAAATAAAATGCAGCAGCATGCACAGTAGGCTATCAAACCAATAAGTCTAGTCTTTGTTGTTGTTGTTATTGTGGTTGTTGTTTTACAGATGCTCACTACATCAGTTTTTAATTAGTTACTGCTCTTTGGATATTATGAATACTAATGCCCTCAAGAGCAATACATGCCAAAACTACATATAGTGATAGTTAAAGCTACTATTTTAAAATGACAAAAGTGTATGAAAAAAGTGAAAAGACACAAAGGAAGACAAAAAACAAATATTAGAAGTCAATATACCAGGAGAAATTACTCAAAAGACTACCCAGAAGAGATATAGATGAAGGGATTTCTGGAAGAAACCATCAAAATCTCTGGAGTTTTGCAAATAGATTTACAAGTACTGTAAAAGTTCAGACAGTATATAACTATGTAAAAAGCTGTACTTGCTGTAATTATAAGACAAATTATTAACAATCTATTACAAAAACATTTCACCCAATTATAAATGTGTGATTATTTGAAAGAGTTTTAAGTTAACTTAAAATACTGCAACATCTGGCACACTACCCAGACATGGATGGGGGATTAAAAAAAGCAAACGACCACACCCACAAGATGACCTTATCACACAATTGTGACATCTTGCACTGCTTGCATGTGACAAAGTCTTATTTGCAAAAAAAATCCTGAGGTGATAAGCGTTTTACAAATTTGCTAACCTAAAGCAGTTCTGTTTTCTGCACTCTAGCTTAGTACTTTCAGACATGGATTGAAAAATCGGGATAGCAGCTAAATGGATACACTAACTTCTATCAGTAGTAATTAGAGTACTGGATTAGGACTGAGACAACATAGATTCAATTCCGCCCTCAGCCATTAAATTCAGTGGGTAGCTTTCAGCCAATCACTACCTATTATCACAGAGGTCCTACTTATTATCAATAACAATTCTATCTAGTATCGCAGAGTGTACCAGGGGAGGTTCTATATATGTTGTCGTGTTCACCTTCTAGAACAGACATGTTAAACTCGCAACATCACATGACGTCATGAGATGTATCGGGACTATTTGGTCATTGCCAGCAATGGGGTGGGCGTGGCTTCCTTAAGACGTGTCCGGCCTGTTTGATACCCCTGTTCTAGAAAGTAAAAGACAGGGTATCAAATTTTAGCACAGGGTACAACCCTGCATTTTACTACAAGTTCTTGTTCAATCTGTTTAAAAAATATTTTTTGCCATTTTCTCAAGAGAAGATTAGAATTTCAGTATAATTATCATAGGTGAAATGAAATGTTCTTATGAGATGGCCAAGGTATTGTGTAAATATCCATTCTCTCAGTCTCCAGTAATCTGCATTCTCCCTGGCTTCTCCCACTTCAATTATGTTCTAAGGGAAAACATCATGATGAAACACTATGTGGGTTTTTCAGATTGTGAAATGTGAGCAGCCAGGAATGCTTAAGAACAGTCAGAAGACATACAACAGAAAATGACCATAGCAATAGCACTGTCCATCATCTCCAACAATACAATAAGCTTAAAATACCACCAAGAGAAATTGGAAATAATTATCCATCACTCCAAGAATAGGGGAGAAAAATAATGCCTTCTTCAAAGGGAAAGAAGACATTTGAGAAATCCCACATTCCAACTGTATTAGCAGTGTTCCATCTTAATAAATTAGTGAAATAAATATATTCCTTTTTTAAAATTATCATTATTAACTATTTCATGTGGTATAAGAGATGCATGAAGATATATAATCATATAGAACATTTTAATGACAATACCCTCTCATGTCATCTTTTAGTCTTGGAGTTCTGAATTACTTCTAATAATGCTGCTTTCTATAAAATGAACTTGACATTTGTACTACATTGTCTATGCTAATATCTGACAGAAGAATTCATTCTTGTGTCTTCATAAATATTTCTGAGTTCTTAACAAATGAGATGCATCATATTTTGTCATTAAATGTCTGACAAATCAATAGTCTAAAAGGAAAGGATCAAGGTTATATGTGGCAGCATAGAGCAGGAACTGCATTTAACCTGACAAGACTAAATTACTATCGTTGACAGTAAATCAGAAAACTGGATGCTTTTAGCTAAAAATGTTTTCTTTACATGGCTAAGTTTCTAGAGCCTTATCAGGCAGAATTCCCTATTATTACCTCTTTTTGTTTTACAAACTTATGTATTTTATAAGCATGTAAACCATATTATAAAATCGCTGTCCTGCTTACTACTATTATATTGAATTAATGATATAGGCAATCTCCTCTTTCACAGTTGAAGATGCCACTAGGAGCATGTTTATCTGAGGCTCACATTGAATATATAAAGCCTTCTTTCTAAATAAACATTGCAGAATTTAACTGCAAATTCATCAATATGTTATTTTCTGTAGCTTTAAACTAAGAAAAAAGTCACTATACAATGCATTTACTATATCTTACTTGTACTGTTAACATTTTTTAAAAAGGAAAATTTTATATTAGTTTTGGAAAATCTAAAAACTACTGTCAATAATGTAATCTGAATTTGTTATTGTTATTTTATTAAATGCTACTCTGGACTCTGCAATTTTCCCAGCATGCCAAGAGCCATTGATGGATAAAGGAAAATTTGTGGACATATATAAGAAAGAAAATCAAACTAACCAGGCAATTTGCAGCACAAGATTCAAAGCAAGTAATGGATTTAGATAAAAAGTTAATTAAAAGGGTGGTAAAATACAGATGAAATAGTCCATTTTAGCAACTGAAGAACAGGAAGAATTTAACTTACCAGCTTTAAGTACAAATTGTTGACCAGCTTGCCAGTATCTCTCTATTTCTTTCCTTTTACAAGAGCTGCTGGTAAACTGGAGCCAAAAAGAACAGGAAGCATCAAATAGCATGAGATGAGTTTGTACTCCAAGGCAGTATTAAAGAACGTTTCTAGACATATGCCTATTTAATAAAAATACACTCCACTGAATTCTTGTGTTATAAATTATGTTATAAATACTGCATTTTCTATAGAATACTAGAGCTAGGGCTTTCATATGACACCTTGCTGATTCAGTAAATTAGAGCTTTCTGGCTCTTTATGGCATCACCAAAATCACTAGGATAACACCACCATACATATTCCCCATATTTATTCTGGTCCAGTAAGTTTTGCATGGTACCCAACGACTACATGGGCAGAAGACAAATTTAAATTTGTTTTGTTCCACAATTCTTCCCATTGCCTATCCTTCCATCCCCAGGTTATCACTGCAAATATCTTCTCCAGAAGTTGGATTCTAAATAGTAAAGCTACTACTTGAATTTATTTTGTTTTTTATTTATTTATTAAATTTGCCACCCATCTAGCGATTTTTAAAGTTGTAATGGATAATGCAAATCACCTGGAATCAGATGGCTGTGCTTTCCCTTAGCATAGATCCCACTTTAACACAATTTTCCCCTCATTTTTCAACCATATCCATCACATTGGCCCTACTTATTAAGGCCTTTATTTTTCTGGAGTCTAATAGTGGCATAAGGAGCTGCAGGGCAAAAAGTGTGCAGGACATTATTTCTGGAATTCTTTCTAATCCTATATGGTGGTGGCCAGAGGCGGCATCTATCCTTCTTTTATATAATGAAATAACTTGTGATTAAGTGCTTATACTGTTTATTTATTTATGGGACGTGGTGGCTCAGTGGGTTAGGATGCTGAGCTTGTCGATCAGAAGGTCGGCAGTTTGGCGGGTCAAATCCCGAGTGCCGCGTAGCAGAGTGAGCGCCTGTTACTCATCCCAGCTTCTGCCAACCTAGCAGTTCGAAAGCACATAAAAATGTAAGTAGAAAAATAGGGACCACTACGGTGGGAAGGTAACAGCGTTCTGTGCACCTTTGGCGTCTAGTCATGCCGGCCACATGACCATGGAGACATCCTCGGACAAGCGCTAGATCTTCGGCTTTGAAATGGAGATGAGCACCGGCCCCTAGAGTCGGAAACAACTAGCATGCATGTGTGGGGGAATCTTTACCTTTACCTTTACCTTTACTGTTTATCTCTCCAAGGAACAACCAGATTTTAAGCAATGTGTGTGTGTGTGTGTGTCTGTGTGTGTGTGTCTGTCTGTCTGTCTGTCTGTCTGACTGTCTTTATTTTGCGGGGTATAATCAGGACAGGCTAGTTTCATATATATATTTCTATATATTTGTAAGGATCTAATCAAGGAGGGAATCTATGTTGCATTTCTGCATGTGTGTTTCTCCTGGTGCTGTCCCTCTGTGCATCCATCTAACTTCTTGTTAAGGAACTATTTACAATTTCAGGTATGATTGCCATGACAAAACAGTACTAATGGATGCAGGAAACCCAAATCCTACATCTTCCTTTGTTTGCTTTCAAATAATACATTAAGGCTGATTATTCTGTCAATTATTCACTCATACAATATACTCAATAAGCAAACTCCTGCTTAATATTCCTATGAAATGAAACTGTAATAGCACATTTATAAAATATTTTAAATTTAATTTACAGTCAAAAATCAAAAGACAAACAAAACAATAATAATGTGAAAAAACAAAAGAAAATGGTAAGTTAGAATATTAGATACAGTAGTGGCCAAAATTATGGAAACCTTTTGGGAAAAGTGTACAGTAGAAATGCCACCTTTGGTTAAGTTTCCACCAATTTTTCTTCTAATTTCTTTATAACTGTAGCCTTGTTCACTTAATAATACTATTTTACATCGCTTTCTGGGTAACCAGTCAACTCTTTGCACCATTACTTTAATTTTATTACGTTTTACACACTCACTAAATGAAAGAACACAATAAAATATCCAACCAACTTGATAGCGATCACATAACACACTGACAAATGTCCTCCTCTCAGCTTTAATACATGACATCAATAACTGATTCCTACTGTGATCTGACTGGCTCATTGCCAAAACAAGATGACACCTGATTGGCTCTCTAAACACTCATGCTCATTGGCTACAATCAGATGAAGGAAAGCTACCTGATATCAACCTAAGCAAGTTGTGCTTCCTTTTTCTCGTTATTTGTCTATCTTTTCATAGAATACAGTACAGATAATTGAACAAACTATGTTGCATTACATTATTGATTAAATTATTTTTCCACTGATATATAATTTTACAGTACTACTCCAAAAAAGGTGGTGTTATTAGCCATCAAACCTCAAATATTTAGCATTAGTAAAATATATTAATGGAGACATGCTTACATGCATTTTATTAGTATCATGTCATTTAGCATCTTTCAGAAGCATGTTGTATTCCCATTTATAATGTTATCCTGGCTACAGGTTTAAATGTAGTGATTGGAACAAAGATCTCAATGAAAATAAACAATATTTTCCTGGCTCATATTTTATACATATATATGTGTGTGTGTGTGTGTGTGTGTGTGTACACATTCACACACATACATACACACACACACATCAAAGAAGATACAACTTTCTGAAGAGATATCTGTATTTTGTTATATAAGAAAAACATATTTGCTTATATACAACATGGAAAAATATACTAAGATATAAATTGCAATGTATTTCCTCAGCGGTGATAATCTTGCTACTGATGTCAGAGCCATTGGCATTCTATTAAATTACATTTCACTATCATTATATTTGTGAAGTAATTGTTATCCTGCTTCAACTTTACTGAATTCATGAGGGCATGAGATTGAATTGTCCAACTGCAATTACAAATGTTCAAAGGCAGCCAAAAGTAGCATCAACAAACACGCCTTTAAATCAGCACATAAGTTACCGTGAGATCCAACCACACTCATAAAAATGACAAACGCAATTGGACAAAGAGCTGTAAATACACCAATACTATTCCTATGGAATAATTTTGTATCCAGGTCAAATGTGAAACTTTATATTGTTTTTTATTGTTATTTTCATGTAATACCATCAGTTAAAGCTAACATACAGTATCAGCTAACGCCAAGAAGCTTTAGAATGCCTATAGTTAATAATCATTCATAAAACTAAAGAAATATTATCTGTGGATGACTAAGGCTACAGTGGACATAGTAAAGCCCAGAATGTTATGACTGATCCATAATTGCAAATATTACTTTAATGTGATGCACTTTAAATGTATTCATTTTTTTTAATCCCATTTATATCCCGCCCTTCTCCGAAGACTCAGGGCGGCTTACCATCTAAACCACAAATCAATGTGCTTAGCAACTACAATGGAATAGTTACCAAAAGAAAAAGAATGTTTTTCATTACAGTTTCATTACATTTCTTAAAAAATCTGTTTTTACCCTACAGTACAAATAATAAAATATCAGAATAGTGCCACACTAGTAGCCTTTGAAAATTACAATTCTAGGAGTATGATAAGAGAAAACACTGGCTGTGCCAGCCATTCGTTCTTTGAGGCTACTTGTACAAGAAAGAGGTAAGGACAGAGAAAACAAATGCTATAGGAGATCATGTGCATATTAAGTATCATTGCTTTAGTTACTGAATGTCAATTGTAAACTGCAATAAATGCTTACATAGCTGTTATGGAATAGTTGTCACAATAGTTTTACTGAGGCTGTTTATTGTCTGTTTTAAAGCACAGTAAAGGTGACTAGCAGCACATAAAACTAGATAAGATATAAAATAAAATTTAAAAAATGAAATTCTAGTTCAGTATATCTTAAACATTCAGAACCAAAACAAATTTTATCTTTAGCTATTACTTAGGTCAAATACTATATATTTGTATCTCAGAGATTTTATATCTGCAGATGCATTAAAATTTCCATCTATTGCAGGTTAAAAAATACTGAAGCTTCTACCTTACAATGTGCTAAGCAAAACTCAGTTATAACCAATCTTATTAAGTATATGATAATATTCAGTTATCATAATGATCAGCAAGATGTTGAGTGAGTTAGAGTTTTTATTTCACAAACAGTACAGTAACGCCAAGCAGCAAGGATACCACTAAGCACTTTCAGCACCATGGACAGCAACGAGCCTCCGCAGCACTGTGGGCCTACGTTCCATCACGCAGGATTGGACTGATTCAGTTTACATTTCAGAATAATATACAACCTCATCACCTCCTTCTCCTTTTTCTTTAATATGAAGCAGCACTTATACTGATCACAAGGACAAGCTTCCAAGATATTAGCAATAACATGTGTAACGCTGAACTGTTTATTATATCCCCAAAGTCTGGATATCACAAGTTTATTTATAAAGATACTATCCTCAATGCAAACTTTTAAAATAAGTTGCTTAAAAAAACATAAAACTCTTCCTGAGCAATAAATGTTTCCTAAAGGACTACTTCTTGGGGGAGGGGGGGTAAACTAGTTCAATCTAAAAGTGTTTTTGGATATTTTACATGTTTTGCTTTTTTACAAAACCCAAAACAAAAAGCAGTGATCTTTAAGGTTTCTTAAGATATTCACTATCCAGATATTTTTCTTCCAAAAAAATATTGCTGGCCTTGGTATTTTAAACCATAACACAATTCTTATAGAAAGTGATCACATAGTCAGTTTTATTTGTTTAAAATAAAACCATACCGTTAGCTTTAGAGAAAATTATTTCCGTATGAATTCACCTGGGACTGCCAGAAATTCACTACAACAGTTACAACACAACAACAAAAATTGCTACACATGCAATTGTGGCTTGAGCAGAATGAGAAAATAATCAAGTGTGCAGACACCACAATTCTACCCAGAATCACTGCAGAATTTATTAGCAGTTAATAAAACTGGAGATAATCCTAACTCCAGAGATTTAATAGAGAAGATTTGAAGCACACACTTGTGCCAAGAAAAAGAAAGTCCACCTGGGACTACTTCCTTTCCTCTATGACTCAATTACCACCCTCTCTAGTACTCCTCAGATAATCACCAAGCTTTGATTCCCAAAGGTGCCAGGAAGCACTTTAAAGCCCCCAAAGTAAAGCTTTAGCAATGAATGCAGACAAGATTGTCCTTCATAGAGAAACTGTAAGTACTTGACAAAATACGTAGCTATTATTTCTCTGCCGTTTATTCTCGATAGTCCGGAGGTGTAGAAAAGAGGAACAACAAGCACGTTATCTTTTGGTAAGCACAAGAAATTATGAACTGTGCTTATTACACGCACACAAAACCAAAAGAACATATATCTAGTCTCCGTCATCTATTCATCCCCACAAAGACAACAACTTCAAAATTAACTTCCTCTGCATTCTGGCCCTCTGACCTCTGAATGACGCCTCTTCCTTGCCAACTCCGGGAAACAACCGAAATCGCACATCAGGTAAGGACGACATGGGAAAACCCCTTCCAAACTATGCTTCAACTTAACTATTCCCTTCCCCCAGCTTCAGCCCGTGCACGTTTCTCACCTTGGATCCTGCTCGCTGGCACGCCGCCACTTTCCCCTGCCAAGCCGCATTCCAGCCCCAGGCGAAGAGGTCCAGGGGAATCAACAGCGCCTGGCGGTTCTCGGAAGGAGGCTACCTCTGCCCTCCCAAGAGATCGAGGATGGCCCTCCCGCCGTTCTCCCCCCCCCCTCCACGCCTCGACCGCGCGCTTCCTCGAAGATCGCAGGCCAGCACGGTAGCCCCAGACCCCAAGGGTAAAATACACACAGCCGCCGCCGAAAAGCAAGCGAGGCTCCTACCTTGCAATCCTCCGGACCGGATTTCACCGAGTATTCCTCCGCCTGCAGGTATTTCTGGAGCACGAGCTCGAACTCCCGGTAACGGTCCTGAGCTTGTCGATCGTACCTCTGGTAAACCAGGACGCAGCGGCGGCAGGAGCGAAGCCAATCCTCCTCCTCCCTGCCGCGCCGATCCCCTTCCCCAGCGCCCCCGTCGTCGCCTTCGGGATCCTCGCCTTGGTCCACAGTGCAGTTCAGCGTGTCCGGGCTAGAAAGCCCGGCGAAAAGCTCGCGCAGCGTATAGGAATTACAAAAGGGAAGGTAGAGCTCCGCCTGGGCCGAGCCCCCCGGTTGTAAGCGGCGACAGGCAGCCTCGGCGTCGCCCAGCAAGCTGAAGCACTGGCCGGTGGCCGGTGCGGCGGGGCTGCTGCTGGGGGCCGTCCCCCCTGTGTCGTGCTCCATGCCCGGCTCCGCGCGGCGCTCCCGGTCCCGATGGCGCCCGGCGGCGACTTGCCTGGCCTCAACGCAGAGCCACAGGTGGTCGGAGAGCAGGACGGTGAAGAAGAGCAGGGAGGCCAACGACAGGCGCCATTTCTGTGCCCGCTCCGAGTCGGCGAAGGGCTTGTCGGTGTCCCGCGGGCCGAAGCACACGCCCGAGCCGGATCCTCCCGTGGGGCGGCTGCTCATATTTCGGGAGCGCGCAGCCCCGGCCGGCTCCACGGCGACGGGGGCTCCGCAGCCGGGCTCGACGGCCCCACGGGCATGGACACTGGGCGGCGGGGCGCCAGGCTCCCCCCTCAGCGAAGGGTGACGACGGGGGTGGGGGTGGCCGCGGCGGCGTTGTCGGTGCGAATGGTGGCGATGGTGCTGGTGCTCCTGCGCGCTGGGCTGGGCCGGGCCGGTAGCCGTCCCCTGCCTCCCTCGCCTTTCCTGTCACCCGGGCATGGTCAGAGCAGAGGCCCCCATTTTGGCGCCAACACCGCCGGTCCCCCGCTTCCCGCCCGTCGCCTCATGCCGCGCTCCGCCGCCCCCACCCCCCACCCCGGCGCCCTGGAGAGCCACCCGGGGAACCCCGCGGACTGCGCCCCCGCTAGCCCCAGACGAGCTCCCGGCGCTGGGCTGGCTGCGGCTCGACAGGTTGCCGGGGCTGCTGGGGAGATTCCAGAGCGCCGGGGCTGAGGCTGCTGCAGTTCCTGCCGCTTTGGAGGTGGCGGCTTCTGCTGCTGTGGCTCTCGCTGCGGCTGGCTCTGGTTTCGCTGCTGCTGCTGTTGCTGCCGCCGCCGCCGCCGCTGCAGCGGCTGCTAGGAGTGTCGGTGCCACTGCGCTGCGGTTGCTGTGGCTCTGGCTGAAGCTCCCGCCGGGCACGATCCCTCCCGGCTGGCGGCACGGATTTGGTTGCCTCCTGCCGCCCGGGGGCCACCCTCATCTTGGGGCCCTGCGCTAAGTTGCCGCCATCTTCGTCCGGGAGAAGCACTTTTTTGGTGGGGAGCGCACGGCCCTTTGCGTCATCTCCTCCTGCGCCGCCAGCCTGGCGCATTGGCAACGGCGGCGGCGGCGGCGCGGCTGCTCTGCTTTCTTTCGACTGGGGAGGGGGCCGGAGGAGGAGGAGGGAAGCGGAGAGATTTGGGGAATTGCCTGCCACTCTGCGCCTCATTCCCGCCGCTTTTCGGACGTTCTGGCTCCAGGGGGGAAAATCTCTCAACTCTCCTCCCTCGCCCTTCAGGTAAGATGGACGCATCGGAGACCCTCAGGGGTGAGCGACTCCGGCGTAGCTCTTGCCGATTTAAGGGATCGCTTTCCGTTTGACCTGCGCGCCCCTTTCCCATCCACTCTTCCCAAAGCGTCTAACCTTTGGTGCGTCTAGCGGCTGTTTCGTAGACAGGCAGCAGCCAGCTCTTCCCGAGCCACTTCGTAGCGCGGAAGGCACGCAGTTGCATAAAACTTTCTCTTCTGCCTTTTGCGGTTTTTTTTTTTTTAAATAGAAAAGGTAGGCGCTGGAGTCTGACCGGAGGGGGTCCTTTTGCGGAGAGAGGGGCAGAAAGCGCTAAATCCAGTTTTGCCGAAAATCAGCCTCTGCGCTATTCTCTCAGCAGAATTTGATTGAAGAAAGTTCTTTTTCACGGGGCTAGAGAAAAACCTTTTGCGTTAATTGTATTTATTGATGATGATTGTGTTATGTTATGCATTATATGTACCTGCGCAGTAACATTTTGGAGTAATAGATTTTGCCTTCCTAAATGAACTTGACCTTAAGGACATTCCTTCCAATTCTGAAGCTCATTATTCTATTATACAGAGAAGTGTTGCTGTGTGAGGGGTTGGAGTTTTAGATTACAAACGAGTCAGTTTTGTTCTGGTGCACTCCTTATTAAAGTACCTAATTAAAGGGTGGGAGTAGTCTAGTTTTAGCCTTCAAAGTCTATTCTTGCTCTCTTCTTGGAAGAAAAAAAAACATTGCAGGTGGGTATAAGGGAAGGATCAGGCAGCACTTAATGCCTGCCCATCATCATCCAGATACTTCCAATAATATTCACCATGCTTCTGCTATTAGGGCAGCAACTCTCCATCTTCCTTCTAGTTTGATGGCCTGTGTTCAAGAACAGCTACAGTGCCACCAAAAGGATTTGCGGTAGAATAATCTGGCAGTAGGCCACATCCCAATCTGATGCCCATGTACACAAAGCAAATGCCAGCAAATGTGCTAGGATGTGCTTCTGAAAAGAAGTCTGTAACATTACAGCATCAGTTGCTCCAGTGCTATAATACCAATTAGAAGTTAGACTTTCACATGAAATGAAGTTTTATCTTACTCAATCCTTAGGTATCTTACTGATTGGCAGATAGGCACACTGGTTTTATGGAGTTCTAGTATTATGAGGTGTGGTTATCTTGTTAATATAGAAACTTAGTTAAAATATTTAGATCTCTAAATGTAATACAGATAATAATACACTTAAATATATCTCTTTAGCCTTTAAACATTAAAATGAAAGAGATGTGATATGTTCTTTCAAAGAATGATAGCCTCAAATCTGAACCAGTTATGCTACTGAATATTTTGTTTCCCACAGAAGCTAGACATATATGTTGACCCAATATAATTTCAGTCCCAGTGTATCTCTTCTATGCTGTGTCATTAAGATATTGCCTAGTAAATGAGGAGCATAATACATATATAAAATTCCATTGCTTGCTGTCCAATCTCAGAGAATCAGACACAATTGAATGGGAGAGAAAAAATGGAGCTGTTGAGATATTCATGTTAATGTTACAAGACAAATCACAGGGTAATTCATATCAATTACATTATATGTTTGAATTTTGCTATTTCAGTATTAAGTTTAATAAAACTTGCAGGATATGTTAAATTATATGTATTAACTCCATGACTTTATGCAGTGTTTCCATAAAGGAATGGTTAAGGATGTCATGCATGTTTATAGTGAGATTGACAAGGGTATCAGACTTATAGGAAATGGGAAACAACAGTTTCAAGAAGCAACAAAGTGAGGTCCCATCAAATTTTAATTTTGATTTATCTGTCCATTTCAGAGAATTCTTACAGGCTCAAATGGTGTACACATATCAAAGTGCAGTTACATTAATAATTGCCTATAGTGTCATTTTCAAATGGGTTCATATGTATTCATGGCACGGAAAAACTTTTTGGAAATGAATTACTATTTTCCCTCTGTCTTCTCTATTATGTTGAGTACCATCTCTTCGTTGTAATTGCAGGATGGATTTTGGGACTTCCATCTGCAATAGATCATAGCACTGTAAGAGCACCTATGTTTTATTATGAAAAATTACCAAGTGTGTGCATGTGAACCTGGAGGAAATACAGAAACCAGCCCCAGTTCCAGATTTCTCCTTGCAGTAGAGGATCAGGTTGAGTATAGTCTTGTAATACCAGTAGTATACCTATGGTGAGCAGGTGAAGCACTTTTATTTCCTTTTATTCCTTTCCAGAGTGAAGGGGAAGCATTTTAGTTTTTGTATATTGTATTTTTATTGTATTTGCCCTGTACACCGCCCTGAGTCCTTCGGGAGAAGGGCGGTATAGAAATTAAATTATTATTATTATTATTATTATTATTATTATTATTATTATTATTATTATTATTATTATTATTATTATTATTATTATTACAGAAAATGAGAAGAAAAGCAAGATGTTCACAGCTGGTTCCTGATTGACTAAAACATCTTAGCTAATCTCCTGGCCAGAAATCACATTCTGATTGGCTTCTGGTTTTTGATGAGCATTGAAACTTACAGCAGTGCCTGTAGCATCTTGTGAGAAAGGGCCACTCAAGGTGTGCTTCATTTCAATCCTAAAAATACAAGACTTAGGTGATAAAATGGCTGGAAGTACTGTCTGGAAATACTGTCAGATAAGTTGCAAACTTATTATGCCAAAACTGTGTTTTCCATGTTGGCCCAAACTAAGTATGATATAGGAGACCTATATTTAGTGTTCATTTCCGCTATGAGCTTTTTAAATTGAAATGCAGTTAACAGAAGTGTAGGAGGTGACTCATCTTTTCCCTGTGGGCCACTTATTTATTAAAATAACCTCCAAGGGCTATTTTTAATTCTATTTAGGGGCAGGGGTCCCATATTTGCCGAACAATATGTAAACAGATGGGAAGATAATTTAAATTGTGGGTGGAGCCCAGAAAGACATACTGGTGCAGAAACTCACAACTTTAGAATTACTGCACTATTCGTATATTTTTATATACTGGATAATATACTCTGTTCACATACAATAAATCTAGGGAGCTGCATTACTTAAATTTGCATAATTGCATTTCAGAAATGAAGAGTAAGATTCCTGTGCACTGTTTTAAAGAAAATAAGTCTGCAGTAGAAGCTACCTTGCAGAATCTGTACAATCCTGGAAGAAGACAAGGTTGCTTAATAGATTGTCAACAAGTGGTCTACTATTGCTCCTATGAGTTCCAAATTCCTCTTTCAAATCTAGCCTACCATTCAAACAAGCAGTTTAATATAGGAATCCTGAATGTAGAAATCCAATAAAACTTCCTAGACAAGCATCCAGCCTCTGCCTGAAGCCACCCAATGAAGGAGAGGAAAAGCGACTATTACTTCTTTGGATAATTAATTTCTGTAACTGTTCCTGCCTTCAGGATGATTTTCTAACATTCAACCAGAATCTGCCTCCCTGCAATTTAAGACTACAGATTCTGTACTAAACCCATTCTTGTGGGAATTTTTTATTGACCATTTTCAAAATGCTGGTAGTTGTATAACTGTTGTGATCCAGTTCAGCAGTTCTCATGCTGTCATTTGACACTGTGTGGAATATAGAATTTTTTATTGCTTTGATTTGCAGATGCAAAATTGAAAAATAATGTGAATATACTATATTGGGTAGGGCTTACAAACTCTCAATTAAAATACGTTTTACTGGGAAAAAATAGGTGATCATTAGTCAATAGTCTATATACTTTATATATGACAATGACCGTTAATAGCAGCTAGGCACATATTTTTATAAATATTTATTATTTATAAAAAAATAAATTTAAAAATAAATTGTGTTGTGTTTTCTATATTTTGAAACAAACTGATAGTTCAAGTGGCATTTAGTAAAACAAAAATAAATGATTTAGCTCTTGTAATATGTATATTTTTCTCCTTTTCTGGTCCAGAAATTATACTAGGCAAACTCTTATGCTGATAAAGCATTTAAGCTTCTGTGAATATTTCCGAAGTCTCAATGCTCTTCTCCTCAGCAAATATGGTTTGCAAAGAGGGTTGCTCTGATTCTCAACTGCAGCACACAAGTAGATTCTGCTACATAGCAATAATAGGTGGAATTCTGGTATCTAACGCCCCCTAGCGTTAGCTTGGGAATCTAAAAAGTAATCAAATGATTAGGTTGGAGAGAGATTTTGATTCACATCATGGGGAAGCGAACCAGATCAATATAGAATCCAACAGTATTATATGCATAAAATTATTGCTAATTCTCTCTGTTAATTGTTTTGTATTAATATCATTTTTGCCTGGCATCTTATTTGTGCCAACAGGAAGCATCAAATGGTAACTGCTTTAACCCTCTCCTCAGTAGATCTTTCAGATCTTTAGATAACCTTTATTATCATTTTTATGTGGGCACATTGGCAGACATTAAAAATGAAATTTAGTTGTTTGTTTTCAAAGTGTACACATACATAACACACATTTAAACATACTATATACAACATATGCATAGACCTACATCCTTACGTATAAGTAGCATATAAGTATTAATCACTGTCCATCTTGAATACATAACAGAAAGAGGAAGCTTTAGAGTTCACAAGGAACTTCTTAACTCCTCTAGTATTCTCTTATTTGTAGGACAATGTGCTGTTGAAATTTTGAAACTTTCAATTTCATTACTGTCCCTTTTCAGTTTCTCATTTTCCTCTCCCCCAAATCAATCACAATTCCATGTCCTCCTTAACCATTCCTGAACCTGTAACAAAACATTGTGGCATGAAGTGATCCAGCCATTCAAGGTTCTAACTTGTCAACTAAGCCACTTTTCAAGATACTCAATTTTCATTTTCTCTCTCTTCAATTATATTTCCTCAAGTCTTTCCACAGAGCATTTTATGACCACCATGAGTCCATTCACCTTTCACTCAGATGTTCTGAATCTCTCTGTTAATTATTTATAATTGTTAAAATAGTCTGCAAACCTTATTTTCTTTTGATTCTTTGGTTCTTAACTAATTAACAATGACTTGCACAAGATATTCCCGTGAATTTCAGGCTCATTAGCACAATGCAAACACACTGACAACTGGAGACACCCTTGTTCAAAATGCAGATGGATGCCCTTTTCAAAATAAAATTGCACTTACATGAAAAGCAAAGGTCTGAAGTTTGAAATTATGCATGGCAGTTGTTTTTTTGCTCCTCATAAGAACCAGAGTGCTTTCCTTTGGCTCAGCTGGATGCACCTGCAACATTTTTGCCTTGTAAGAGGATATCTCCCATGTCTTCAAAGAACTATGTAGATCAGCTATTTTCTTTTTCTTTTCTTTTTTCCAAATTTTATTGAATATACAATTAAAAACAAAAGTGGACATGTTACAACTTCTCTGGCTTCAACATTGCTATTAGTATTACCTTATATAAAGGGGGGGAAAGGGGGGACGCGGTGGCTCAGTGGGTTAGGATGCTGAGCTTGTCAATCAGAAGGTTGGCAGTTTGGTGGGTCGAATCCCGAGTGCCGCGTAACAGAGTGAGCGCCTGTTACTCGTCCCAGCTTCTGCCAACCTAGCAGTTCGAAAGGACGTAAAAAAAATGCAAGTAGAAAAATAGGGACCACTACGGTGGGAAGGTAACAGTGTTCCGTACGCCTTTGGCATCTAGTCATGCCGGCCACGTGACCACGGAGACGTCCTTCGACAAGCGGCTTTGAAATCTTCGGCTTTGAAATGGAGATGAACACCGGCCCCTAGAGTCAGAAACGACTAGCACACATGTGCGGGGGAACCTTTACCTTTATATATAAATAAAAACAATGAAAAAAGTTACATTGTAACAAAATGTGCATATAACATCTATGAGTTTTCTAGTGGACATTCTTTCATTTGTCTACATTGTGATTAAGTATCTTTCAATTCTATCCTGTAAAAAGTTTCTAAACTATCAACTAATCAGTCGGTATTCATCCCAGCGTTCCTCCTTAACTCTAGCCGTTTGTACACATTGTTCCAAATTTCATAATTGTCCATTTCGGTTTTGTTTTTGATTTCTAATGTTAACCTATCCATTTCAGCACAGGATAGGATTTTGCTTACTAATTCTTCTTCAGTAGGGGTTTCTTTCCTTTTCTATTTTTGAGCATAAGCCAATCTTGCTGCAGTCAAAATATGCAGTATTAAGTATAAAGATCCTTTGCTGAATTTATCAGTAATAATCCCTAGTAGGAAGTTTTCGGGTTTTAGTTCAATTTTTTGTGATGTTAACTCTTCAAGCCAATTTTTTATCAGGTGCCAAAAATTTTGAGCTTTTAGACATTCCCACCACATGTGATAATAGGGCCCTGGTAACTTTCTACATTTCCAGCATGTCAGTGAGGTTTTTTTATCCATCTTTGCTAGCCTTGTGGGGTGAAGGTGCCACCTATAAAACATCTTGTATAAGTTTTCTTTATAGGTGGTGGCTAGCGTTGGCCTCCTGTTCCTGTCCCATGGTGATTGCCAATTGTCTAGATCAATGGTATAGCCAAAATCTTTGCTCCAGATTAGCATTCTGTGCACACTTCATAGTATTAATACTGACCTTCCAAAATCCTGTAAAAATTCTGTATATCAGAAATCACATTTCTCATATTTATTCATATGAAAATTCATTATTATTATATAACTACCTCTTTTTTGCTGTTATTTTTTTTGTTGGAAACATACTCATGTTTTGAAGACTTCTTATAAATACTGTATGATGTGATAAATAAAATGCAAACAAACATATGCCTATTTCTACAGGGATAGATACAACCAATTAACAAGAGGCCTAGCTAGTTCAAGATTCTAAACCAGTTGCTTGATAGAAGCTTAGAACAGGATATGAATTGACACTTCCCCATGGAGGTTTTGCATACAACCAATATTGAATGACTGTTGATTCTAACTGATTCTACTAATACAGTAACACTATCACTATAAAGCCTTGAGTTGTTTCTCTTAAAACTTTCAAACTGGCTGGCCTTTGCTGAATCCTTTGGTAGCAAAATATTAGTTGCAATAAAAACAATCTTGCAAGTTAACAAATGTATGATGGTGGTTTTAATTTTCCCAACATTTAGGTCTATCCTGACAAACTGTGTAAAGAAACTTCTGTTACCTATACATTATGATTAAAGTGAGAGAAAGAGATTATATTTTAGAAGCAATTGTGAGAAAGCATTGGGTAAATGTAACAATTCTAAGATACCGGTAGCTTAGCAGTATTCCAAACTAAATAGGGAGACAGTCACGCAGTATAATGCTACTTCTTGAGTCTTTGTATATTAATGTAAAGCTAAAGAACCTGTGATTGTTCATGTACTGGAATCCAAGTACCATCAATTCCAACCAAAGTTAATGATAATTAATGACAGAATTTATAATCCAGAAATATTCGTAGCCTCTGACTCACTACTCATGGTTTATAATTCCAACCCAAACTTTACTAACTTGGAAATAATTGTTAGAGATATTACTAGGGCAAAATCTTAAGCTTATATAACATGGAAAAACGTTTTACTGGGACTAATTTCTAAATATACATTCAAAGCTACATTATTGTTAGGGAAGCAAATACTACATTATCTCAACATTTAGCATATTGCATTTCCAGGAATGCATTTCTTTTTTTTCAGCCTAACATTTCCGATTACTAAATAATAGAAAACTTTATATATATTAAATGTTTTTTTAACTTCCTACTCAAGTATTGATAAGCTAGGAATTCCTTCAAGACTTTCTCCACAGTAAGCCAGATCAACAGATATTTTAAACTTGTGTCCGTGATGTACTTCATTGTAATGTAATTCAGCCATGCAGTGTTTTCAGCAGGAGAAATTATTTGGGTGACATTTTATTGTTCATATTGCACAATATGTCAGATATGAAAAGATTTTTCATTAGTACAGAAACAAATACAACAGTAGACATGGTGTGCTTCACTGCAACATTGTCTCATTTTGATAGATTTGTGCTTATTTCTTGGGAATAGGCACCATTTCAAGTTTCTAAATCTCCGGCCAGAACTTGAAAATAACATTTAATGTAGCACAGTACTTAAACAAAATGATCCGGTTGAGATCTGCATATGTGGGACTGATTGGGGTAGATTGCAAGGGCGACTCTGAAATATAATGTTATCATATTTTATCTATATCTTAAATTATTGTGTTGTTGTTGTTGTTAGCTGCAAAGTTGTGTCCGACTTATCGCAACCCTATGGACAACGTTCCTCCAGGCCTTCCTGTCCTCTACCATCTTCTGGAGTCCATTTAAGCTCACGCCTACTGCTTCAGTGACTCCATCCAGCCACCTCATTCTCTGTCGTCCCATTCTTCTATTGCCCTCAATCTTTCCCAGCATTAGGCTCCTGTCCAGTGAGTCCTTCCTTCTCATTAGGTGGCCAAAGTATTTGAGTTTTAGCTTCAGGATCTGGCCTTCTAAAGAGCAGTCAGGGTTGATCTCCTCTAGGACTGACCGGTTTGATCGCCTTGCAGTCCAAGGGACTCGCAGGAGTCTTCTCCAGCACCATAGTTCAAAGGTCTCAAGTCTTTGGTGCTCAGCCTTTTTTATGGTCCAGCTTTCACTGCCATACATTGCAACTGGGAAGACCATAGCCTTGACTATATGCACTTTTGTTGACAGGGTGATGTCTCTGCTTTTTAGTGTGCTGTCTAGATTTGCCATTGCTTTCCTCCCGAGGAGCAAGTGTCTTTTAATTTCTTGGCTACAGTCCCCATCTGCAGTGATCTTGGAGCCCAGGAAAATAAAATCTGTCACTACCTCCATTTCTTCCCCATCTATTTGCCAGGAATTGAGAGGGCCGGATGCCATGATCTTGGTTCTCTTAATGTTAAGTTTCAACCCAGGTTTTGCACTCTCCTTCTTCACCCGCAATAAGAGGCTCTTTAGTTCTTCTTCACTTTCTGCCATTAGAGTGGTATCATCTGCATATCTTAGGTTGTTAATATTTCTTCCAGCAATCTTAATTCCAACTTTTGATTCATCTAGCCCTGCCTTTCTCATGATGTGCTCTGCATATCAGTTAAATAGGCAGGGCGACAGTATACACCCTTGCCGGACTCCTTTCCCAATTTTGAACCAATCAGTGGTTCCGTGTCCAGTTCTCACTGTTGCTTCTTGACCCACATATAGGTTTCTCAAGAGACAAATAAGATGGTCTGGTACGCCCATCTCTTTAAGAACTTGCCACAGTTTGTTATGATCCACACAATCAAAGGCTTTAGCATAGTCAATGAAGCAGAAGTAGATGTTTTTCTGGAACTCTCTAGCTTTCTCCATGATCCAGCGTATGTTGGCAATTTGATCTCTAGTTCCTCTGCCTCTTCAAAATCCTGCCTGTACTTCTGGTAGTTCTCGATCCACATACTGCTGGAGTCTAGCTTGTAGGATTTTAAGCATAACTTTACTAGCATGAGAAATGAGTGCAATGGTGCGATAGTTTGAACATTCTTTGGCACCGCCTTTCTTTGGAATTGGAATGTAAACTGATCTTTTCCAATCCTGTGGCCACTGTTGAGTTTTCCAAATTTGCTGGCAAATTGAGTGTAGCACTTTTACTGCATTGTCTTTTAAGATTTTGAATAGCTCAGCTGGAATACTGTCACCTCCACTAGCTTTGTTGTTGCTCAGCTTTTCTAAGGCCCACTTCACTTCACATTCTAGGATGTCTGGCTCGAGGTCAGTGACCACCTCATTGTGATTATCAGGGACGTTAAGCTCATTCTTGTATTGTTCTTCTGTGTAATTTTGCCACTTCTTCTTAATCTCTTCTGCCTCTGTTAGGTCCCTGCCATTTTGGTCCTTAATCATGCCCATTTTTGCATTAAACTTTCCCTTCATCTCTCCAATTTTCTTGAAAAGATCTCTGGTCCTCCCTATTCTATTGTTTTCTTCTATTTCTTTGCATTGTTCATTTAAGAAGGCATTCTTATCTCTTCTAGCTATTCTCTGGAATTCTGCATTGAATTGGGCATATCTTTCTTTTTCTCCCTTGCCTTTCGCTTCCCTCCTTCCCTCAGCTATTTGCAAAGCTTCCTCAGACAGCCATTTTGCTTTCTTGCATTTCTTTTTCTTTGGGATGGTTTTGGTTGCTACCTGTTCTACAATGTTGCGAACCTCTGTCCATAGTTCTTCAGGCACTCTGTCTATCAGATCTAATTCCTTAAATCTATTTGTCACCTCTACTGTATATTCAACAGGGATATGATTTAATTTATACCTGAGTGGCCTAGTGCCTTTCCTACTTTCTTCAGTTTAAGCCTAAACCTTGCAATGAGAAGCTCATGGTCTGAGCCACAGTCAGCTCCTGGTCTTGTTTTTACTGAATGTATAGAGCTTCTCCATCTTTGGGTGCAGAGCATATAGTCAGTCTGATTTCTGTGTTGACCGTCTGGTGATGTCCATGTGTAGAGCTGTCTCTTGGGTTGTTGGAAAAGAGTGTTTGCTATGACCATCGTATTCTCTGCCTTGGATTCGAACTGAGATCATTCTGTCATTTTGAGGATTGTATCCCAGTATTGCTTTCCTACTCTTTTATTGACTATGAAGGTTACTCCATTTCTTCTGAGGGATTCTTGCCCGCAGTAGTATACCTGATGGTCATCTGAATTAAATTCACCCATTCCTGTCCATTTTAGTTTGCTGATACCTAGGATGTTGATGTTTAGTCTTGTCATCTCTTGTTTGACCACGTCCAGCTTTCCTTGATTCATGGATCTTACATTCCAGGTTCCTATGGAGAAAAAATCTTTACAGCATCGGACTTTCCTTTCACCACCAGACACATCCACAGCTGAGCATCCTTTCGGCTTTGGCCCAGTCGCTTCATTCTTTCTGGCGCTACTAGTACTAGCCCTCTGCTCTTCCCCAGTAGCATATTGGATGCCTTCCGACCTGAGGGGCTCATCTTCCAGCATCATATTGTTTTGCCTTTTGGTACTGTCCATAGGGTTTTCATGGCAAAGATACTGGACTGGGTTGCTATTTCCTTCTCCAGTGGATCACGTTTTGTCAGAACTCTCTGCTATGCTTGCTTCATTGAATTACGCAAGCCCCTTCGCCACGACAAGGCAGTAATCCATGAAGGGGTAAATTATTGTACATTATTACAATTTCATTTTAGATTGTATTTTATTACTATTTCATCTTAAATTGTATTTTATTTTAATTCCATTTTATATTATATTTTATCAAATTCCATTTTAAATTGCCTTTATCAAATTTTAGTAACAATTTATTGCTGGAACTTTGCACTTTGATATGGCCCAAGGGCTAATCAATAAAGACTTATTAAAAAAAAGTTTCTAAATCTCTCCCTTTTAAAAAAAACACTTATAATTACTCAGAGAGGATAAAGATGGAAAATGTTTAAATGCTTTCTGTTCAGAAATTCCAAATTGATGCAGAATCTTAGTTTAAAAGTGCCTGGTTGTGCCTGGTTTTTGAAAATGATTTATAATTCAATACATTTGACGTTATTCAGCATATATTCTTAAATAATTATCTGGAGTTTTATATTAACAGGGACATTTTCTATACTTCTTCAGCACCATATTTGTCAAATTGCATTTATTTAGTATTGCAAATTCTAATTGCATTATGAATTGGTATTTATTGCACAATTAGAATAATAAAGGTCATGATCAAAAATATTCTGCTCATAACAAGAATGTTTATCAAGTCCCTAAACTGATCCTAATTTATGACCATTGAAGCTCTAAAACATAAATGCTTGCTTCATAGCACAAACTGAATAGCCAAATCCAAAATAGATTACAGTTAAGATGAAACATGATATTACATGTTCAAATACTTATTGAAGATGTCATCTGCTGCTCTTCTATGAAATATCCTTTTCCTATATAATTAAAGCCTCATTGGTTCTTCCAGGTTTTCTTTACAATGTTTGAATTTTACTCACAAATGCTACTGAGGAGTAAAATCAGAGCAAAATGGTCATAGGAGGCTCCCACTGTCATACAGTTTTTTTCCACTAGAAGCATTATCTCCCTCCCTCATCAAATATTGAGGGGCAAATTAACTCTTTCTTAGCTGTAGAGCAATGGCCCCTGATCTTTTGGGTATCAGGGACCGGTTCCGTGGAGAAAAGGTTTTTCCACAGACCAGAGCAGGTATAGTTTCGTGTACTGCCTGCATCCCACAGATGGGGCTTTATTTGTTTGTGTGGCCCGGTTTCTGGCACGTCGCCATGGTTGGGGACCCCTGCTGTAGAGGATGTAATGATATAACCATCTCAATGATAAATCCTAATTACCAAATACTAACATGAATCTCTTGCAGAGTTGCAGATTCTCAAGGCCATTTCCAATGCAAAGATCCTTTTTCCCAAAGACAAATACTCTGAGTGAGTATATATTCATGCTGGTAAAGTTTGAAATGAAAATATATATGCACAAATACACATACATCAAAGTAAGGCAATGCAGTTTATTGTATCAGTTTATTCAGATCAACATGACTGAAATCCTAATCATACATATATGGAAATAATTTCTAGCTATTTTTTATTTTCTGACATTCTGATCATGGTGTTCTCTCAGACTTTTAATGTACTTTGATGAATCTATATAATCCATTATTGAATGGTCAAGTCTAATTATTTCACCCATGGCACTATTTTTAATCAACCCACTAAACAAAGGTCAGATTGCAGGGACTATGATGCACATGCATCTTCATTGTGAGATGGAATGCCAGAGATTTTTTGCTGTATTTATTTACAGTTGTATCCCCAATTAAATTGTGTTGACTAATACTAAACTATCAGAATACTAGAAGGCAGAATTTCATCTTCCAGAGTTATTTTTAGGTGAGATATAAAGTTCAAGATAAGCATATAATTGCTAAATACCCATTCAGTAGTATTATCATTATGCAGTCAGTTGTTTCTATATCTCTCCTGTGCCTATTCTGTTCTTTGATCATGTCTTTCTCTCTATTTTCAATCAGTAAGGTCCTTTCAAAGATATGAGTATGAAACATACCAACAAATAACAGCCAAATACTTTGGCTGTCTTATAGTGCTTTTAATTATTTATATTAATCATAACAAAGCAAACACCTTGAAGTCTAAGGAGCATCAGCAATGCATGGATGGAGTCTTATCTAGTTTTCATAACCTCCCAAGGAATTAGAATATGTTATGTGTGACATACAGCCAACTTAATAATGATATCATTTCTACTGAATAACAGAAGGATTGCATGATGGATAGGTCCATATCTCATTTAATACAATGGCTTTCTATAGAAGCATTTCTGAGAACTATTGAGCATATAACTGTATCCTGAAATATTACAGAAATATTTTCAACTTATACATGTCATACTCAAGAAAAAAAATGGGATAGTCTGTCCTTGCAGCTTCAGTGCTTTGAGGTATGCTAAGCATCGCATACATTGAATATTCTCTTTTTTCATAATCTCTTCATTATTCAGTGCTATTTTAGTTCTATAGCTGTCTATATTAGAAAATATGCATTATAAGTTAGGCTTGCTATAATGAATTAACATAAGGCATGTTACAGGATATTTTTTTAACCTGGGTTCTTATTTCAGGATCTAATAGAGCCCTTAAATAATTTGTACCTTGGTATGCTTCTATTCTTGAATTTTTACTATAAAATTGACTAATGGTTTTTCGTATCTGAGAAGAGCAATTAAATTTGTATCACATTTGCATCCTAGACATTTCAGTTTGGATTTTAGATTACTAAGTGATGTTCTGTTCACTAGTATTCTGCAGTAAGGATGTACACAGATTTATTATATCATTTATCTTTTAATATACATTTATATAGAGCAAAGAAGGACTAGGGGTGACATGATAGCAATATTCCAGTATTTGAGGGGCTGCCACAAAGAAGAGGGGTTCCACTTATTTTCCAAAGCACCAGAAGCAAGACAAGAAACAATGAATGGAAAGTAATCAAGGAGAGAAGCAATCTGAAATTAAGGAGAAACTTCCTAACAGTGAGGACAATTAACCA
Source organism: Vipera ursinii (assembly GCF_947247035.1). NCBI lineage: Eukaryota > Metazoa > Chordata > Lepidosauria > Squamata > Viperidae > Vipera > Vipera ursinii. Next base: position 92,346,964 of record NC_139514.1, on the reverse strand, counting down.
GTGGAACAGCTTGCCTTCAGAAGTTATAGGTGCTTCTTCACTAGAGGTTTTTAAGAAAATAATGGACAATCATCTGTCTGAAATAGTATGGAGTCTTCTGCTTGAGCAGGGGGCTGGACTAGAAGACATCTGAAGTCCCTTCCAGCTCTATTTTTTTAAAAAAAACTTTTTTAAAATCTACATTATTTCCAATACAGCTGAGGAATTATGGGAGCTGAAGACCATAAGTCTTAAAGATGTCAAGGCTGGAGATCTACAGGAATAAATATAAAAAAAGAGTAGTTCTATTTAGCACAGCTGATCTGAAGATGATTCTGTACAATCATTGTATGTCCTAAATATTGCAATATTGGCCCTTTTTGCATGAATAGAAATATAATCTGAAGCAGTTGATTAAACAAAAGCTCACTTTCTGAAATATATTCAGCAGTGTCAGGTTGGAGGAAGCCAATCTACTAAGATGCTTCTAAAGAGCCATATTTTTCACTGAGTCAATAAAAACATGTATTTGCTAGGGTAGGTTATATATTTTTTATTTACTTATCTATCTATCTATCATCATTTATTTATTTAACATTTATTTGCCACCAATGATTCTAGGTGGCTTACAGCATAAAACATGAAAGCAGAAAAAAGAAACATTAAAACCAACAGTCACAGCACACAGCAGATAAAATGATAATGTGGGCTCAACATTGAAGGGGGGGAAGATGACGATGCCTGGGAGGAGGGTCTTACCTGTTCGCTGCCAAACAGCTGAGCGGTTCCACGGCCAGCCTGCCAGACAGCTGTTCGGCACGTGGAAGCATCAGGGACCTGAAAGAGATGAAGAGATGAAGAAGGGTCTTACCCATTCACCACCAAACAGCTGAGCAGTTCCACAGCTGGCCTGCTACACAGCTGTTCGGCACAAGGAGGCATCAGGGACCTGAAAGCATGCCATGCGTCCAACAAGCAGCTGTCACCGGGAGGCCAGGCACTGGCAGCATGTTCCGCATGGCCGAACAGAGCAGAGAGCCAGAGGCCTGCTCTTATCATGTCAGCCACCAGATGCTGGTTAGGTGGGTGGGGGGGTGGAGCCAGGTGGGAAAAGCATGTAAGGCGCTGGGAGGGGATTGCTCCCAGTGCTAACTTTGTTTGCAGTTGTGTGATTAAACGCATGCCAGAACGTTCCTTTTCTGAAGCCAGCCTCCTGTGAATTCTACAACTTGTTTTCTGTTCTGGAACCAGGGCTTGGTAAGGACTTTGACAGATAAACCATTAAAACCAGATGGGAAAGGCAGGAGCTGGACACACAGAAGGTGGGGAGGTGGAATTAGGTTTTAATTAATCAACCACTTCCAGTATGAAGTTCCCCCATTGGGTCCCCAAGCCATCTGGTAAAGGCAGATCTCAAGGCTCTTTCGAAATGTCAGGAGGGTAGGAGCCAATCTCAGCTCAGGGGGTAAGATGTTCAAGAGGGTGGGAGCCATGGCAGAGAAGGCTCTTCTCCTGGAGCCCCCCAGCTGAATTTCTTTGGCTGACGGGATCCGCAGCAGGCCCCCTCTGCCGGCACAGGTGGTGTGCCCATCAGGGTGAGGTTATGATTGTTCAGGCTCAGAAGTCTACTTACTGGTATTCTCATAACTTTATTTAATATGTCCTTTATGATTTTCAAGAGCTGCTTTTCAACAGAGTATTATACATGTCAATACCAGCTGAGCTTGTCTGGACTTTGAGGTTATGGAGAAATGGGCTTAGTTTAAATATGCCTGGTTAGGAGACCACCATGGCATCCTAGTCAGTAGACTAGGGAAGTTGAAAAAAGATGCAAACAGTAGGCAGTGGCACATCATTTTCTAGCCAACCACTATAGTACTGTTGGCAAGCAAGCTGCCTAGTTATATCTGTTTAGTTTCCAGGAGTCAAACTTAATTTAAGGATATTTTTACCTTTCATATCTCCTTGTTAATTTGGATATAATGGAACACTTCATGGTACACAAAATTTCAGTTTTCATAGCTGGTTTTACAAATTGCTGGATATGAAAAAGGGATAAAAACATTAAATAGAGGAAAAATAAATGTTAATGTTGTAATAGGACCATAATATATCTACTCTAGGAGATGAGTAGACTAAGCCCAAGGGCAGGGTTAAATGTGTCATCAGTTTGGAGTTGTTGCATTACCACAAGAGACCCAGGTCCAGTTCCTTGTGACCCTTATCTTGCACCAATTTGGCTTGACTATTAGTAGATCAGATTCTTGTGTATAGGTAGCATGTAATAAATTTTTAGTGCTTTCAACTCAACTCCTGTTTCTGGTAGCATGTGCCCGACATCCACTGTATTCTGGGATACAAGCTCTCAGGGAAAAATAACCAAAGTACAATTTCTCCAAATATTTTAAAGCAGCCCCAGATAAAGTGTTTCCCTCTACAAGGACAGATCTTTGATTTCAGAATTCTTACCCAAATATTGCTGCTATCTTTTGACCATACAATATTTCTGCTAATGAAACAAAAACCAGCTTGTTCTAAATCTGAGAAAACAGTCACATTGTTTACAGTTCTGATGCCTTCCATAATTTAGATTACCTAAGGAATTGAATGTTCAGGAACTAACTTGGTAAAATAATTTACTTTATCTCAAATATATGACACGGAGTATAAGCAGACTGGTTTTGAGTACCTGAGAGTTTTTTTTAAAAAAGGTATATTCTTTTCATTTTTGTGCTGTTTGTAACTAATTATTATACCCCACCCAGAATTCTGCAGGATTGGGTAGGTTTTAAATATTGTTGAATAAATAAACTATTATTAAGGAATGTTAACTATTATTATTTAATTGAATAAATATATTTGGAAGAGGAAGCACGCCTATACCACTCTGCAATCTCTGCTATTAGACAGCTCAGAGTGTCTTCAAGTCATGTTGCTACCAGGAAATACAGCCAAAAGTATAGAAAAGTAATAATTGCAAACATACATAATTTGCACTACAACTCTACTAAATAACTTTATCAGCCATATGTGTTTAAGTGATTCAACTCTCAATTCATTTGTAGAGTAAAACATTTCTGATGGAAGTTGCAGGTATTTGTTTTAATCATGCACAATCATAGAATGGGCATTCCTCTGGCGTGTGAAAGAGAAAAAAATGTATTTTTAAGAAGATGCTCTCCATCAGCAGTTTTCAAGCACTTGTATTAAAAATAGTATGCAAAATTATCAAATCAGCTGATAGTTAAGTAGGCATATGTTTTAGCCAATTAGAACTGTTCATTATGCAGACTGATTAAATATTGCAGTCTAGCAAATTATCAGCAAGCTGCATTTCAGTTATTTTAAATAATAAAAAAGAAATCTAGATATTGGAATATTCTGATAAATAATATCTAATTTAAATTACAGCATATGTATTCCGTTATTTAGTTATTGAACTTTACGTGTAACTGGCTTTCTCTAACCTCATTCCCAATAATTAATTTAATTTATTGAGATTTTTATACCGCCCTTCTCCCAAAGGGACTCAGGGCGGTTCACAGGGCATAAATATAAACACCAATACAAACATTAAAAAATAATTAAATTAATGCCCAAGTTAAAACCAGAATACTAAAACAAACCAATAAAAAACCCAAGTACCCCCATCAGGCCAGACCCGCTAGTTCAAATAAATGGGTCTTCAACCCGCGACGGAAGGATCGGAGGTCTGATGCCATCCGGAGCTCGACCGGCAGTTGATTCCATAACGCCGGAGCACCCACAGAGAAGGCCCTCCCCCTGGGGGCCACCAGTCGACATTCCTTGACAGGAGGCACCCTGAGGAGGCCCTCTCTGTGGGCGCGCACAGGGCGGAGGGGAGTCGACGCCGGCAGCAGGTGGTCCTCGAGGTATCGCGGACCCATGCCATGTAGGGACTTAAAGATCATAACCAAAACCTTGAACCTTACCCGGAAGACAACTGGCAACCAATGCAGCTCACGGAGCAAAGGTGTAACATGGGAGTACCGGGAAACTCCCAAGACAACTCTCGCGGCCGCATTCTGTACCAGTTGGAGCCTCCGAGTAGTCTTCAAGGGAAGTCCCATGTAGAGAGCGTTACAGTAGTCTAGGCGAGAGGTCACGAGCGCATGAGTGACCGTACACAAGGCCTCCCGATCCAGATAGGGCCGCAACTGGCGCACCAGGCGAACCTGGGCAAAAGCCCCCCTAGTCACGGCCACTATGTGATCCTCCAAAGTGAGTCGTGAATCTAGGAGGACTCCCAAGTTGCGAGCCCTATCCACAGGGGGTAAAAGCTCACCCCCCATAGAAAGAGGTGGAACATCCCAGGTGTCTCGGGAAGCCGGAATGTACAGCCACTCAGTCTTGTCAGGGTTGAGTTGAAGTCTGTTCCTCCCCATCCAGACCCGAACCGCCTCCAGGCAACGGGACATCACAGCGAGGGCATCACTGGGGTGGTTTGGGGTCGAAATAAAAAGTTGGGTATCATCAGCATATTGATGATACCCAACTCCAAAACCACGAATGATCTCACCCAGCGGCTTCATATAGATGTTGAACAGGAGAGGCGAGAGGACCGACCCCTGAGGAACTCCACAAGCGAGAGTCCTAGGGGTCGACCTCTGCCCCCCTGCCAACACCGACTGCGAGCGTCCCAGGAGATAGGAGGAGAACCACTGAAAAACCGTGCCTCCCACTCCCAATCCCCTGAGACGCTGCAGCAGGATACCATGGTCGATGGTATCAAAAGCCGCCGAGAGGTCTAATAGGACTAGGACAGAGGAATACCCCCTATCCCGAGCCCTCCAGAGATCATTCACCAGAGCGACCAATGCCGTCTCCGTGCTGTGCCCGGGCCTGAAACCCGATTGGTAAGGGTCCAGATAATCCGCTTCATCCAGGACCAGAGGGAGCTGATGCGCCACCACACTCTCAACAACCTTCGCAAGAAAGCGAAGGTTGGAGACTGGACGGAAGTTGTTCAATACAGCTGGGTCCAAGGCAGGCTTCTTGAGGAGAGGTCTCACCACCGCCTCCTTCAAGACGGTGGGGAAATAACCCTCACTCAAAGAAGCAGATATAACCGCCTGGAGCCAGCCTCGTGTCCTCTCCCTAGCTGCGTAAACCAGCCAAGAAGGGCACGGGTCCAATAAGCATGTGGTGGAACTCAGCTTCCCCATAATCCTGTCCACTTCATCAGGGGTCACAGAATCGAACTCCTCCCAGATAACATTGACAAGACCGCCCGTGTCCTGATCGTCAGACTCTGCCCAGCTGGAGTCCAAACCGGTCCGAATCCGAGCGATTTTATCCAACAGATGTTGACCAAACTCCTCGGCACGACCCTGCAAGGGATCCTCCCTCACCTCCTGATTAAGAAGGGAGCGAGTCACCCTAAACAAGGCGGCCGGGCGATTGTCTGCGGACGCGATGAGGGTAGAGAAGTAATTACACCTCGCCTCCCTCATCGCAGCGAGATAAGACCTAATATAGGTTCTTAACCGCAATCGGTCGGGTTCAGATCGGCTGGACCTCCAGCAGCTCTCTAGGCCCCGTTTCCGCCGCTTCATCTCCCGGAGCTCCGCGGAGAACCATGGAGCTCGCTGGGATCTGCGCCGGGTCAGGGGCCGCAAGGGTACAACCCGGTCGAGTGCCTCAGTGGCTGCCCTTTCCCAGGCTTCCACTAAGGCATCCGCCGAGCTGTGAGCAATGGAGGCAGGTGGAGGCCCCAGCGCCGCTTGGAATCTCTCAGGATCCATTAGGCGTCTGGGGCGGTACCATCTAGTTGGCTCCGTACCTCCACGGCGAGGGGTGGCAAAATGGAAGACCAGCCGCAGGAGGTGATGATCGGTCCATGACAGGGGCATAGTAAGTGGAAAGCCCCCACCAAGATCATCCAACCACCGTCCAGATAAGAAAATCAGGTCAAGGGTGTGGCCTCCCTCATGAGTTGGCTCAGAAATTACCTGCGTCAGGTCCATGGCCGTCATGGAAGCCATGAACTCCCGAGCAAGCTCAGATGAACCTCCCAGGGATGGTAGGTTGACGTCTCCCAAAACTATAAGTTTGGGGAACTCAACCACCAACCCTGAGAGGACATCGAGCAGCTCGGGCAGGGCTGCCGCTACGCGACTAGGCGAAATGTACACGAGCAGCAAGCCCAACTGCGCCCCAGAGCCAAATCTCATAAAGAGAGACTCACACCCGACTATCTGAGGAACGGTGGTCTCCCGCGGACATAAGGTCTCCCTAACGATCACCGCCACTCCCCCACCCCTACCCTGAGCTCGAGGCTGGTGTAGCACCCGGAAGCCTGGTGGGCAAAGATCAACCAAAGGGACCCCACCCTCTGGCCCCAACCAAGTCTCCGTGATGCAAGCCAGGTCCGCATGCTCACCCTCAACTAAATCCCTAATAAGGGGAGCTTTGTTGACCACGGACCTGGCATTCAGGTACACCAGCCGGAGCTCAGGAGGCTGCACATCCTCGCTCCCGGAACCTCGGGAAAGAAGCAGAGGGTCGGAGCGCCCCACCGCTTGCAAATAGCGGAGACGGCGCTCCCGGTAACGATATGGCCCCCTGTCTATCCGCCTGCTGCCATTCCCCGTCGTGGGAATTGGTAATCCCACGACCCGCTCATGAGCCCCGGAGACAACGGATAACAAGGGGTAGAAAGAAATTGCAATTAGTGTTTGCAAATTAATTTGTTCCCTTTTCAGGTTTTTCTCCCTAATGATGAGAACTAAACATTTGCAACTCAGTTCTTAAAAGTTTAATGTTAGTTTCTAAAATAGCACTGGAAAAGAGGGACAATGTAGTAATTGACTGATCTGGCATTCATTATATTCATCAATTGCAAAAATAACACAGGTAAAAAAATTAGATATAGAGACAGATGGGTGGGTGGGCTGGCAGACAAGCTAAAATACATCCTGATTAATAAAAATATGGGATAGACAGGTAAGTAAATAATGTAGCCTACATCTTACTGCATTTATACCTTCAGAAATTCATTATGAATAATGTATACACAAAAGAAGGCAGGATAAATAACAAAGACAGAAGGTGAGGTAAGCAGAGCACAATGGAAGAAACGCAAGGATAAAAGACAATGGGACATGGATCAAAGGATGGTCTGAAGAAAGAAAAGGAAGCAGTATGAAATAGATCAGTATAACCTAACATGGATTGTGGATGGGAAGGACAGTGAAAATTTTATCATACATTTGAGTACAAGGCTGGCCAGAAGATTTTTGTATGAGTACTGAAATTCAATATTCAGAAATCTAAAAATTCAAATCTTATCAAAACCCATAGAAGACAAAAAGGTTACCTCAAAAAGTTGAACCACTAAATAGCATTTCTATGAAGAAGGCAGCTTCTAGTGATGATGGAATTTTTAAAAAAATATTCAATATGAGGAAAATCCAGGGCTGAAAGTGGCAACCCTTGCACATGGCTCACTATCAGCCACATTCATAGGGAATGTCTTTAACCTCCTTTTAAAATATAATTAACAAAGTGGAATTGCAAAGGGAAAATCTCCCTGATTCGATTGGGCATTTAATTCTCTAAAACTCAAAGGCACTATCCTGCGGGCTGGTACAGCCAAATGAAATCCTCAGTGACTATTAAGCTAAGTGATTCATGCAGAGCCAGTGATCTGATTTGCAAAGGAAGATCAACAATTAGGCAATTCTCCAGCTTTGTTTTTAATCTTCTTTCATAGCTACAGGAAAGTTGATTGTTTGGAACAGGAACTTATTTTCCCACATCTCAGAAACCCAAAGTAGTTATTCTTATTTATACGCTTTTTCAACCATACATTAGCATTATAAAACACAGTAAATGGCTTTGTTGATGATAATGCCAGGACCAGCAATCTTCAAGTTTAACGCATTGGTTCTTACCTAGAACACATATTTTAAAACTGCAGGCTGACAGCAATCTGAAGATTTGACTTTAGAATTTTTTGTTAAAGACTTTTTCTTTATTAGCACTGATGATGTTACCTAGTTTTAGTAATGAAAGGTCTTCAGGAAAACAACCAGAGAATTCCAAGGACCCCTCCTCGCATGATAGTGTTTAAAACTTTAAAAGGTATCCTCAGAAGCTCTTCATTTAAGTGAGAGCCTATTGCTCACATTAAGAGTGAGAGGAGGGAAATTTAACTCATTTTTATATTTGACTGAATCTTGGAACTAAGAAAATGATTTCCTATACTGCTCATAAAAGATATCTAAATAAAAACATTAGGTACAGAAAAACAATAATTATAAATGCAGAAGCAATCCTAAATATCAGTGTGAAATTTTTAATAGGAGGACGTTTCTGAATGAGTAACTGAATCTCAGAACGAAATCAAATCTAACATCCATTCTGTACACAGCTATTAATTAAAAAACCTTTATATATATTTGTTGCCTCAGAAGAATGTTTCCGATACCTGCTTTTCCAGGGTTTTGTTTTTTCTTTTTGTGTATTTATGGTCAGAGATGAACTGTAGCAGATACTGTTCTATTATTTCATATTTCATGGTTCCCATTTTTTTCCTTTCCTTTCTATTTTTCAGTTTCTTCAACCTCAACTCCAGATAACAGGTAGTCTTCGAGTTTTGATTGCAATTGAGCCCAAAATGTCTTTGGCTAAGCAAGACAGGTGTAAGTGAGTCATGCCCCATTTTATGACTTTTATGGCATGGTTAAGTGAATCATGTAATTGTTAAGTAAATCTGGCTTCCCCCACTGACTTTATATCTCAGAAGCTTCCTAGGAATACCAATAACAATAGCACACTTAGACTTATATACTGCTCCATAGTGCTTTACAGCCCTCTCTATGTGGTTACAGAGTCAGCATACTGCCCCCAACAGTCTGGGTCCTCATTTTACTGACCTTGGAAGGATGGAAGGCTGAGTCAATTTTGAGCCAATCAGGATCAAACTGCTGGCAGTTGGCAGAATTAGCCTGCAATGCTGCATTCTAACCACTGCACCACCATGGCTCTTGCATGAAGATTGCAAATGACAATTCCAGGATACCAGGATGGTGCAACCATCATAAATATATGCCAATTGCCAAGCATGCAAAGTTTGATCACATGACTGGGGATGCTGCAATGGTGATAAGCATGAGAACTGGTCATAAGTCACTTTTTCTTTTTCTTTTTTTTATTAAAGAGTTTTACAAAAACAAAATTTTACAATATATCCCCAAATCCCTCCCACCCCAAACCCGCCCACTTCCCCCCCCCACTTCCCAGAGCTAAATACAGGATTATAGTTACAATAATCATATTCTAAATAAAAATTATGCATAATATACAATTAACCAAATTCATAATGTGCTTTAACTCCCCTTTAACATAACTACAAACAAAGTACCAATAACAATATCCCACTAAAATCTACTCATAAGCTAAATGGAACTTTTTAGTCCCATATTTGTTCTGAATATAATTTATCCATCTCCTCCAAACTGAAATATATCTTTCCTGTGAATGATCTTTCAAATAAGCAGAAAGCTTAGACATTTCTGCAAGATTCAAAACTTTAAACACCCATTCTTCTATAGTGGGCAAACTATCCTTCTTCCAATATTGTCCCACCAGTAACCGTGCTGCTGTTATCATGTTCAACATCAAGTTAGTTTCTTTAACATCACAATCTACAACAATACCCAATAAAAACAATTGCGGAGAAAACTGTATCCTTCTCTTAAAAATCTTTTGAATGTTCCACCAAATTTTGATCCAAAAAGCTTTTATATTTCTACAAGTCCACCACATGTGACAATAGGTAGCTTCTAAGTCACTTTTTCAAAGCTGTTGTAACTTTGAAAGTCATTAAACATTTAGCCTCTTAATTATGTATATAGTACTATCAAACTGGAGGATTATATCTGATGTATCAATTGGGTTTTGTGGAATTTTAATGAAATGCCCAAACTCTTTAAAAAATATTGAAAATTATTATTCTTTCAGAATTGAGGGAAATTACGTAACCATATAAAAATGGAACATCTATCATAAACACTAACCAGCTGCATCTAGGGTTGATAGTATTTCCATTGGGTTATCTGCAAGATATGTTGCTTTCTTTTACACATATTTTTACAGAGTATGATATACTATAATTGACTAAGAGCAGGAAAACTCATTTATTTCTCTCGGACCAAATATTGTTTTAATCTCACAAGGTTGCCGTTGTGGGGGAAAATTGAAGGGACCACTATATACTTCGTTAGAGCTCCTATACAAAAGGCAATAAAAGGTAAAGGTAAAGGTTCCCCCGCACATGTGTGCTAGTCGTTTCCAACTCTAGTGGCCGGTGCTCATCTCCGTTTCAATGCCGAAGAGCCAGTGCTTGTCCGAGGACGCCTCTGTGGTCATGTGGCCGGCATGACTAGACGCCAAAGGCACACGGAACGCTGTTATCTTCCCACCGTAGTGGTCCCTATTTTTCTACTTGCCTTTTTACGTGCTTTCGAACTGCTAGGTTGGCAGAAGCTGGGACGAGTAACAGGCGCTCACTCTGTTACGCGGCACTCAGGATTCGACCCGCCAAACTGCCAACCTTCTGATCGACAAGCTCAGCGTCCTAACGCACTGAGCCACTGTGTCCCTTACAAAAGGCAATACTTATTTTAAAAATGCAGGTTAACAGCAGTCTGAAGATTTGTCTTTAGAACTTTTTGTTAAAAACATGTTTGTAATAATTATAGATATATTTACCTAAGAAAACACAACCCATATAAATTGCTCTACAGGTAGTCCTCAACATACAACAATTCACTTAATGACCATTCAGTTATAATGGCACTGGAAAAAGTGACATATGACCATTTTTCACACTTATGACCATTGCAACATCCCCATGGTCACGGATGCTTGAAAAATGACTCACATTTATGACAATTGCAGTGTCCTGGGGTCATGAGCCTTTTGACAAGCAAAGTCAATGGGGAAACCAGAGTCACTTAACAACCATGTTACTAATTTAACAACTGTAGTGATTCACTTAACAAATGTGGAAAGAAAGTCATAAAATGTGGCAAAATAAAGACATTAACAAATGTCTCACTTAGCAACATAAATTTTGGGATCAATTGTGGTCATAATTTGAGGACTACATGTATTCAATATTTAATGCTTCTTCTTCTTCTTCTTCTTCTTCTTCTTCTTCTTCTTCTTCTTCTTCTTCTTCTTCTTCTTCTTCTTCTTCTTCTTCTTCTTCTTCTGTCACTGCATATTGTTATCAATGGCTGGCCTACTCAGCTCAGCTTAACACTCTGCACTGGGGAACTAACTCATCCATAAGCCCGGATTTCACCTGTAGAATAATTTCCAAAACATCATCAGCTTCCATATCTTAATCTCCCAAATATGGGCAACCTAGATTGCACAACATGCAAAGTCTTTGATAATTAAGGAAAGCATACACATTTGTATGAGCTCTCAGAATATGGTATGCAAAAAATGCCAAAACAGCCTTCTTTCTCAACCTTCTTCTTCTTCTTCCAAGAAAATATTATCTTTCTCATCTTCTCTCTATACAAAGGAACTATTAATGAATATAGCACTCCATGTTGACTCCCTGTTTCTGAGATTAAGGTACTGTTGATACAAGGCTTTGGAAAATTTCAATCATCTGTTCTAGATTGCTAAATACAGGGAACTGGCAAAATCATATCCAATATATTTTAAGCAGTTTTAGATTCATAGCAAAGCACTTTTGAAGAGACCCAGGCACAGAAGTCTTATCATCACTTTCTTCTCATTGCATTCTGTTTCCTTTCATTTTTTGCTCTACTTTTTGTGTTCCTTGAAGTCAGTGGCTCGGTATAATTGATATACAATATACTGATATAGTATTAGAGGTGTGGTAATTGGCTGTAATGTGAACCAACAGACTATCCCAGTTTGTGGGAGGGAAAGGAAGCTCAAAGAATGCAGAGACTCCTACATTGGATAATGTAGCAACTTGTTTATGCCAGCTTTAGGCCACAAATTGATGTTGGTCAATTATAAATATTTTAACTGTCAGACATCCAATCTCAAGGAAAGCCTTTTCATAATATTTCTGTTCCACAACCCAGATCTTATTAACCCTCAACAAGAATCCCCTCCAATATTCTTTGTCACCACTGTACATTCTATGGGACACAATAGGCAATTGCCTTCCAGGAGGTCTGACCTCTGATCTACAGAAACACTTAGTAAAAGTTCTCTACAGTTTACACCTCACATGAAAATAAGGCAATATAGTTGGGTGTAACAGAGATAGTCCAAAGTTAAGTTTCACAAAGCCACTAGTTTTTTTGTTTTATCTAGAATATGCTGAGTAGGTTGTAGCATCTTGAAATAACACAGCAACAGATGGGCCCTAGCCACTCCTCCTTATTAAAACCATAATGCCAATGCTAATTTTCTTCAGTGCTGAGGGAATGGTTTCAGCTCTGCTCATCAAACATAATAGCAACAGCCTAGCTGTATTAGAGACCAAGCCATTAGAAATACTTTTTTCAGAATTAATCATTCTGCAGTCAGAGGATACTGCATTTTATCTGATATTTCCAAATTTCTTATCAAATTATTATTATTATTATTATTATTATTATTATTATTATTATTATTATTATTATTATTATTATTATTTTATTTATATACCGCCCTTCTCTCGGAGGACTCAGGGCGGTGAACAGGGCAAATATATAAAAATACAAAAATACAAAAGTTAAAAAGGATTAAACATGTGCCCACTAAAAACAATAAATGCAAATATTAAAAAAACAGTAAAAAAACTCCACCTATCCCCCATCAGGCCAGGCCGGCTTGTTCAAACAAGAATGCCTTTAGATCGCGACGGAAGGAGCGAAGGTCGGGCGCCATCCGGAGCTCAACCGGTAACCGATTCCATAGCTCCGGGGCGCCCACAGAGAAGGACCTCCCCCTGGGGGCCACCTATCGACATTCTCTGATCGGTGGCACCCTGAGGAGGCCCTCTCTGTGGGAACACACAGGGCGGAGGGAAGTTGATGCCAGCAGCAAGTGTTCCCTAAGGTACTCCGGACCCATGCCATGTAGGGCCTTAAACACCATTACCAGTACCTTGAATCTCACCCGGAAGACAACTGGCAACCAATGCAGCTCACGGAGCAGAGGTGTAACATGGGAGTATTGGGAGACTCCCAACACAACTCTCGCGGCTGCATTCTGTACCAGTTGGAGCCTCCGAGTGGTCCTCAAGGGCAGCCCCATGTAGAGAATATAAAAATTAATATAAAAATTAATATAAAAATTAAGACTGTCCTGTAAAACAATATAAACCTTTCTCTATAGAAGAACAAGTATATCTATGCCACACACACCACTTAGCTTTGAAAATTTAGTACCATGACAAACATTAAGCTTTAAAATTTATTTTTGAATTAATGATAATTGAAATATTAATGGCAGTTAACGAGATTAAACTAAACTTTGACAAAAATAGGAAATTATTTAATATCAGGTGCTGATGAGAAAGAACAGTAAAAATTGATTCCCTTTCTGTATACATATAAATTACATGCTGCCTTTCCAGGATAACCAGAGATAATTAAAACTGTAAAACAATTCTATAATATAAGTAAACAATCCAATACCAAAACAATTAAAAAAGCTTAACTTTCTACAAACAACTTCTGGAAAATTATAGGAAACAAATGCCCCATTACACAAATCAGTAGGATTCACCATGAGATGTTTCTCTGCTTATAAAGATAACTTTATACAACTGCATTATTTTTTATGATAATGGTGGGATAAAAACTAAAAAAAGTAGGATAAACGTAAAGACTAAAGTACGACAGATTTATTGAAGTTAATAGGATGAGTTAATCTTCACTTTAATTTTTAAAAAGCCTGGTTTAAATATGACCGGATTTAGATTCAAACCCATGTATTTTTGACAAGCTGGGAGAAAAAGATTATTCTTTTGTTATGTTTAGAAAATATAGCTGTTGAATTTTTTCCTACCCTTTGATCTACTCTAGATAGTTTTGGTATTGATAATATTCTTATGCTCAATCCCTTAGATTACAAGATTATATATGTTTTTACTTAGCTCCATTTAGTTGGAAAAGAATTAACTCTTTAAATATGCATAGGATCAGACTGCTAGTGATGTAGGGATACTTCTATTGGCCCATGTAAAAACTAGACTACTGATATTTCTATTGGCCCATGTAAAAACCTGGAACCCTAATGTGTCGTTTTGGAGGGGTTTAGTTTCCAGGTATCTTGTACCCCAATTTCCTCTATCATATTAAAAGAAGTCTTAGGTAATCTTTTTCTTCCACTTTTTCCTGTTTTGCCACTTTTGTAGTCTAATGTCCCATCTACTACTGCATTAAAGTCTCCTACTAGACAAATATTTTGGTATTCCATTTCTACTATTTTTCTATGAAAATTTTGATAAAATTCTTCTTGTTTATTATTTGGTGCATATATTACTACTAAAGGTATTTGTTTTTGATGTAAAATTATTTCTACCATCACAATTCTTCCTTCTTCATCTGAATAGTTTCAGTTTCAGTTTTATTTAATTTGTATACCGCCCTTCTCCTTGGTAGGGACTCAGGGCGGTTCACAGGGCATATATAAAAAAGACAATACAAAAATTTAAAAAAAGATTAAACCCATGCCCAGATTAAAAACAATAATATGAATCTAAAACGACAAATTGAAACCCATAATCCCCCGTCAGGCCAGACCAGCCATTTCAAATAGGTGGGTCTTCAGGCCGCGACGGAAAGTTCGGAGGTCTGGTGCCATCCGGAGCTCCACCGGCAGTTGGTTCCATAATGCCGGGGCGCCCACAGAGAAGGCCCTCCCCCTGGGGGCCGCCAGTCGGCATTCCTTGACTGGCGGCACCCTGAGGAAGCCCTCTCTGTGGGAACGCACAGGGCGGAGGGGAGTTGATGCCGGCAGCAGGTGGTCCCCGAGGTATCCCGGACCCATGCCATGTAGGGACTTAAAGATCGTAACCAAAACCTTGAACCTCACCCGAAAGACAACTGGTAACCAATGCAGCTCGCGGAGCAAAGGTGTAACATGGGAGTACCGGGAAACTCCCAAGACAACTCTCTTGGCCGCATTCTGTACCAGTTGGAGCCTCCGAGTGGTCTTCAAGGGAAGCCCCATGTAGAGAGCATTGCAATAGTCAAGACGAGAGGTCACGAGCGCATGAGTGACCGTACACAGGGCATCCCGGTCTAGATAGGGCCGCAACTGCCGCACCAGGCGAACCTGTGCGAAAGCCCCCCTGGTCACGGCTACTACATGATCTTCTAAGGTGAGCCGTGCATCAAGGAGGACTCCCAAGTTGCGAGCCCTATCTACGGGGGGTAAAGACTCACCCCCCATAGAAAGTGATGGAACGTTTTGAATGTCCCGGGATGCCGGAATGTACAGCCACTCAGTCTTGTCAGGGTTGAGTTGAAGTCTGTTCCTCCCCATCCAGACCCGAACCGCCTCCAGGCAACGGGACTTCACATCGAGGGCATCACTGGGGTGGTTTGGGGTCGAAATGAAAAGCTGGGTATCATCAGCATATTGATGATAACCAACTCCAAAACCACGAATGATCTCACCCAGCGGTTTCATGTAGATGTTGAACAGGAGAGGCGAGAGAACCGAACCCTGAGGAACTCCACAAACGAGAGACCTAGGGGCCGATCTCTGCCCCCCTGCCAACACCGACTGCGAACGTCCCAGGAGATAGGAGGAGAACCACCGAAGAACTGTGCCTCCCACTCCCAATCCCCTGAGACGCCGCAGCAGGATACCATGGTCGATGGTATCGAAAGCCGCCGAGAGGTCTAATAGGACCAGGACAGAGGAATATCCCCTATCCCGGGCCCTCCAGAGATCATTCACCAGAGCGACCAATGCCGTCTCCGTGCTGTACCCGGGCCTGAAACCCGATTGGTACGGGTCCAGATAATCCGCTTCATCCAGGACCAGAGGGAGCTGGTGCGCCACCACACTCTCGACAACCTTCGCAAGAAAGCGAAGGTTGGAGACTGGACGAAAGTTGTTCAAAACAGCTGGGTCCAAGGCAGGCTTCTTGAGGAGAGGTCTCACCACCGCCTCCTTCAAGACGGTGGGGAAATTACCCTCACTCAAAGAAGCAGATATCACCGCCTGGAACCAGCCTCGTGTCCTCTCCCTGGCTGCATAAACCAGCCAGGAAGGGCACGGGTCCAATAAACATGTGGTGGAGCTCAACCTCCCCATAATCCTGTCCACTTCATCAGGGGTCACAGAATCAAACTCCTCCCAGATAACATTGACAAGACCGCCCGTGTCCTGATCGTCAGACTCTGCCCAGCTGGAGTCCAAACTGGTCCGAATCCGAGCGATTTTATCCGACAGATGTTGACCAAACTCCTCGGCACGACCCTGCAAGGGATCCTCCCTCACCTCCTGATTAAGGAGGGAGCGAGTCACCCTAAACAGGGCGGCCGGGCGATTATCTGCGGACGCGATGAGGGCAGAGAAGTAATTACACCTCGCTGCCCTCATCGCTGCGAGATAAGACCTAATATAGGTTCTTAACCGCAACCGGTCGGATTCGGATCGGCTGGACCTCCAGCAGCTCTCTAGGCCCCGTTTCCGACGCTTCATCTCCCGGAGCTCCGCGGAGAACCATGGAGCTCGATGGGATCTGCACCGGGTCAGGGGCCGCAGGGGTACAACTCGGTCCAGTGCCTCAGTGGCTGCCCTTTCCCAGGCTTCCACTAAGGCATCTGCCGAGCTGTGAGCGACGGAGGCAGGTGGGGATCCCAGCGCTGCCTGGAACCCGAGAGGGTCCATTAAGCATCTGGGGCGGTACCATCTAGTTGGTTCCGCATCCCCACGGTGGGGGGTGGCAAGACGGAAGAGCAGCCGCAGGAGGTGATGATCGGTCCATGACAGGGGCATAATAAATGGAAAGCCCCCACCAAGATCATCCAACCACCGTCCAGATAAAAAAACCAAGTCAAGGGTGTGGCCTCCTTCATGAGTTGGTTCAGAAATTACCTGCGTCAGGTCCATGGCCGTCATGGAAGCCATGAACTCCCGAGCCAACTCAGATGACCCTCCCAGGGATGGTAGATTGAAGTCACCCAAAACTAGAAGTTTGGGGAACTCAATCACCAAACCGGAGAGGACATCGAGTAGCACGGGCAGGGCTGCCGCTGTGTGACTAGGCGAAATGTACACCAGCAGCAAGCCCAACTGCGCCCCCGAACCAAACCTCAAAAAGAGAGACTCACACCCGACTATCTGAGGAACAGTGGTCTCCCGTGGACATAAGGTCTCCCTAATAACAACCGCCACTCCCCCGCCCCTACCTTGAGCCCGAGGCCGGTGTAACGCTCGGAAACCTGGTGGGCAAAGGTCAACCAAAGGGACCCCACCCTCTGGACCCAACCAGGTCTCGGTGACACAAGCCAGGTCCGCCTGCTCACCCTCCACCAAATCCCGCACAAGGGGAACCTTATTAGCCACGGACCTGGCATTCAGGTATACCAGCCGGAGCTCAGGAGGCTGCACATCCTCGCTCCCGGCACCTCGGGGAAGAACCAGAGGGTCGGAGCGCCTCACCGCTTGTAAACAGTGGAGACGGCCCTCCCGGTAACGATACGGCCCTCTGTCCCTACGCCTGCTGCCATACCCCAGTGTCGTGGGAATCGGCAATCCCACGACCCGCTCCCGAGCCCCAGATGTAACCACACCCCGTTCTCCCCGAACGCCGTCAGACCCAGGCCTGGCCTGCAACACAGTTGTTTGGCCACCCCCCACAGCCAGACAACCACTACCCCCCACCCCCCTCCCCAACCCCCTAAAAAATTTGACTAAAAAATTAACCAGGGGCCTCTTATTAAATTTATGTCGAGAGCCCCTGGCCTTACCCGGCCATCTCTCCGGGTCCCAATAATTGGGACCTTCATCGAGACTGGGGATAGAAAAGAAGGCGGGACGCACCCAGGAGAGGGGGGCACCCCTGAGGGCGAGCAAATCCGTATCAGAATATCGATGCATACAGTCCGAGCAAGTCCAGAGAGGGCAGTCCAATGATTAAAAAATCCAAAAGGAGGTTCAAAGGTAAGGCGTGGAACATTTGGGCCATCCACCAACCTACTGCCACTCGGTTGGATGCTCCCAGGGGCAGACCACAACCCGTCCTCTCACAACGGGGCGCGAGTCTGCTCCCGGGGATGATCCAAAATGCCCACCCTGGGTGGGGCAGCACCCACAGAGCTCCCACCTCTATGGGGCTGCCGATGTAAAACAAGCCACTCTCCCACTGAGGCTTGTGCCCAGGTCCGTCCCAGTCCAAAGGGGAAAAAGGAGGCAGATGGAAAGTTAATAAGTAAGTTAATAAATAAGTTAATAAATAAATAAGTTGGTAGTCCGCTATATCGCCGCCGTTGCCACAGCCATCGTCGCTGCCGGTAAACAGGCCAGCGGGCCTCGAAGACGCCGCCATCGCCATCACCGTCGCCGCCATCACCTCAAGCAGCCGGAACCCAACGAGTCGCTGTCGCCATGGTCGTCCTCTCCACCGCCCAGAGCAGCCCGAGGACACCGTCGCCATAACCACCTCCATCGCCGGCCGCAGCTAAAAACCAGCACAAAAGGCAGCCTTGTCAATAAAGTAACAAGCGGCCGTCTTCTCCGCCGCCAAACGGCCCGAAGACGCCGCAGCCGCCAAAGAAACAGCACAGGCAGGTCCAATAACAAAATGTCTCCGCCGCCGCTGCCGCTGCCACTGCCGCCGCTGCCGCCAGAATGGTCTGCAGGCATCTCGCACAGGCTCTCCTCCCCTCTCACGGAAGCGCCAATCAGCTGGGGCTCTAAGGATGCCGAAAACTCCACGGACGCCGAGAACACTGCCAAAAACGGCCGAAAACTGTCCAAAACAGCAGCGCCGACCCGACGGCCCATGGCGGCCCAAAACAGCTGAAAACACCCTCACTGCCGACCGCAGCCTCCTGGGAGAGGCCCGGAGACACCAGGGCAGCAGGAACCGGCAGGCCGAAGAAGCCGAACTCAGCAACACCGCGGGAGACGAACAGGCGATGGAAAAGGTAACACGCAGATGGAACAGGCAAATAGCAAAACTACCTCCTTATTTGCCTCATAAATTCAGCTTCAAGGATTTAACAATCCACATCCCCTACCCAGCGGGCCCAAAAAGACCCCTGAGGGACTCCAAAAGGACGCCCAACAGCCGGAGCTCACGGAGCTCAGCCCGACACGTCCACCATCTTCAAAAGCCGCTCAGAATAAATCATTTTGGAGTCTATTGTCTCTTTAACATATACAGTGTAAGGTCCCAGTCCCTTACTTGAACTTGAGATACCATATCAGTCTAATCAGATAGCCCAAGCAGAGACTTCTCGATCAAGCAGCACTTTATTTGGTCAAATTAAGCAGCTAGGTGGCCAACGATCTGGAACGCTGGCAGTTACGTCCAGAAGTGCCACACATTAGAAAATTGGTAGCATTGCTTTATAAACTTTGTTAGCCAATGAAAATCAACAACAGAGCCATTACATCATAAGAAAGACATCAATCATTCCTGTACACTCCCTTATTCCTTCCTTCAATATATCACATCCATGTACATGTTTCTCACACTTGCATGAAATTTCTCTGGTGCAAAAGCTGATTATAAAAAGAAAGAAAGCAACAGTTAGATTAAATAATTTCCCTTTGTTCCCGAACCCTTCAACAGCTACTCCTCTTTTTTGTTGTTGTTGTGCTGATGCATAGTAGAGTTTCCCAATTTTTGGGTATTCCAAAAGTTTATAGTATTGTTTTTATATATGTCTTTTGCAAACAAATTATATCAATATTTAATTTCTGTAATTTTTAAAAGATTTTGTTTCTTTTTGATGGAGAGTTCAGTCCATTTATATTCACTGAAAAGATTCCGCTTTCTCCATTTTGTTTACTTATATTTAGGTCTTGGCGATCTCATGGTCCTCTGTTCTCTTACCATTCCCTCACCCTCTTGGTCTGACTTCTCTTTCTCTTCTTCAATTTGTATAGCTGTTTCCACTGTTATTTGTTCTGTCTGCTTTTGTTCTTTTCTATCCTCTTGTTGATGTTGTACTCTTTCAACCAGGAATGCTCTGTTTCTTTCATCAAAATCTTCTGCCTTCCAAACTGAATCCAGTCAATATCTTGTATTGTTTCAATTGATTAGGATCCCTTCTGGCATTAACCATCTAAAATTTATTCCTTTGGCAATTAACTTTGTGGCCAAGAAGTGATATTGTCTTCGGGTGTCACTTATTCTTTTGGGGATCTGCTTCAACACCACAGTTTCTTTATTTTTATGTTGTAATGGTTCATTTTTAACTCTTCACAGTATTTCATCTCTTATTGTTTTTTTATAAATCTTACATGGACTTCTTTGGGTAATTTATATTTCCTCGCATAGCTTGAATTCATTCGGAATATTTCATCTATTTCCATTTGTATCTCCACTCTTTCTATTTCTAGGGTCTCTGCCAATAGATTAATGATCACTTCTGCTATATCTTCCTCTTTGTCTTCAAGTATCTTTTGGAATCTTAAGTAATGTACAGCTTTCTCCATTTCCAAGGCTGCAACTGCTCCTTCTACGCTTTGGTTTGCTTGTTCCAATCTTTCATTATCTTGCATTAATGCCTCCATTTTTTTATCCGTTTCTTCTGATTTATTTTCCACTTTCTGGATTCTTTGTTCATTTTTAGCAATCAATTGGTGATGGGCATCAAATTGTGCCTTTATATCTAGCACTTGCTTATTTAGATTATCAAAGTTAGTTTTTCTCTCTTCGTGATTTTTCTGTATTGATTCTTGAATTAGCTCTAATGTGGCTTGCATCTCTCTCTGAGCACTATTTATTTTTTCTCGCTGCAGCAACGTTTCAATAGATCCCTGGCTTGCTGGACTAAATAATAATAATAATAATAATAATAATAATAATAATAATAATAATAATAATAATAATAATAACAACAACAACAACAACAACAACAACAACAACATTGGAAGGGACCTTGGAGGTCATCTAATCCAACCCCCTGCTCAGGCAGGAAACCCTATACCATTTCAGACAAATGGCTGTCCAGTCTCTTCTTAAAAACTTCCAGTATTGGAGCATTCACAGCTTCTGGTTAATTGTGTTCCAACAGAGGGTGCAGAAGAAGTTTTTTTCATAAGTTTAGTGAGATTTGGTGCTCTCATTTTTCAATTAAATGAGTTTTATAAATCCACAAGGAGAAAAAGCAAAAGAAAAACAAACCAACTGACTTAGGTTATAATCCAATCATGAAAGGAGCCAACTGTTTTAGGCTAATCCAAATGTGCCAGTTAGTTTAAAGATGTAAAAAGCCCTTTGTTTCCAAATAGTTTCTGTTGTACTTATATCCAGGGTCAGAAGATATGATTGTAGAAAGTTTTTTCTGGCATAGAGTCACATAAAGTTCTTTTGTTTACACCAGGTGTTGTTTCAAGGTCAAGAGCTTCTCAATTTCTTTTAGTATTTTCACCACTAGATGTCCTTATTTACTGGATTGTCTATGACCGGGTTTAAAAAGTTCTTTTTAAGTTGTTTTCTCATAGAAATTAAATATGAAAAGATTTTCCACGCTGTTAGAGTTAAGTAAATTTTATTTAAATCAGTCCCAATTTCATTTATATATACATATGTGTGTGTGTGTGTGTGTGTGTGTGTGTGTGTGTGTGTTAAGTATTTGTCAAGTCTTTTGAATACCTTGCTAGTTAAATCTTCTTTCCTGTTTCAGCCTAACCCAAGGCTATCTGCAGGCTATAGTCACAACTTACAACACTTCATTATTTGTGTAAATTATTCAAATTGCTAATGATAATTGCTAATACACACACACACACACACACATACATATATATATATATATATATATATATATATATATATATATATACAAGATAATACATCCTACTATTAAATACAGTACATTGTGTTGTTTAAGTGTTCCCTTTATTTTTGAGCAATGTATATATATATATATATATATATATATATATATATATATATATATATATATATATATATATATATATATATATATATATATATATATATATATATATATATATATATACACACATACTTTGCTAGGCCCCAAAGACGGGGCAAATCTTATTTCCTGTTTCAGCCTAACCCAAGGCCATCCACAGGCAGTAGTCACAGCAGTGACAGCTCATATTTGTGTATTTTTTTTTGATTGCTAACAAAGAATTAAAGGGAGACTGATATGATCATTTCAAACTTATTTGTTCTCATCAGTCAGCCATACCCTTCTGAGATTCGAACCTGGGCCGATTGCACATTAGGCAATTGTTCTAACCTTTAGGCCACTGGCTCTTTCTCGCTTTGTTAGCTGAGAAGCAAGGGAGATATGTGTTAAGTGTTTGTTAAGTATTTAGAATATATATATGTGTGTGTGTGTGTGTTTGTGTGTGCGTGTGTTCCTTAATTTCATTGTCATGTTTATAATTTCTTGCCATTTTTAACTCCTTTCTTACCAAATCTTTCCAGGGTCTTTACTTCAGAAATTTTTCCAATCAGGGGATCTCTATTTCCAAATCCATAAGGAAGAGGAATTTTAAAAAAATGGTCTCACCCAGTTCTTAGCACATTGTTGACAATCAGCTGTTTGATGGCTTGCCATGGCTCTCTTTTTCCCTGGTTGTCGATGACTTGGGCTGCCTGTGCCTACAGGCAGCCTTTCTTCCGTCCATTTGAAGAGGTTCCTCAGTTCGTTTGGACCGACTGCCATCTGGTCCAAACTCCCAAAGCTTCCCTTCTTCTTCATTGCCCCTCCCGGGCAACTTTCCGACTCCTTGGGGCTGTGGTGGCGAACCTATGGCACACGTGCCACAGGTGACACACAGAGCCCTCTCTGTGGGCACGTACACCGTCAACCCAGTCCCAGGCCTTCAGCTGGGTTTTATAAAATCTTTTTGCTTTAGGCCTCCGCCACCATGTGCAAAAAAAAAGGTTCAGTCAATCAATCAATTTCAACTTCTCACGGAGAAAAAAAAGATATCGCAAAGTTGGAATTGATTGAACTTTTTAGTCCCACCCAGTCTGCTGTTACCACCATAGCCATACCCACCCAATTGGCCACACCCACCCAATTGGCCACACCACACCCACCCAGTGGGCCATGTCCACCCGGCACCCAATGATACATAACTGGGTTTTGGGTTGCAGTTTGGGCACTCAGTCTCTAAAAGGTTCACCATCACTGCGCTTGGGATCTCCAGACAGAGTGAAATCAGGCTAAGAAGCCAGAGCTTGAGTTTCTTCCACTAGTCTCATCATGACATCATTTGTGAATGCTGGCTCTGATGTTTCTATTGGCCATCTGGTCCAAAAAAAACTGGGCCCTGATGTCTGTCAGTTATAAGGGGAAACTATCTCTTCTCTTGGCACTGAGAAACAACAGGGGCAAAAGACGACCATCATTGAAGATCTACTGAGAAGTAAGATCCACTGTTCCAATGTTGCCCATTCCAAGACTTTAGAAATCCTCTAATTTTAGTCACTAAATCTCAACCATTTAATTGCACCTCTTTTTTCTGGTTATTATTTGATTACTTACATACAAGCAGTATATGTAGGAGAAAACACTCATGTGCATGCAAGCTGTTAGCTATCTTCATGACCATTTTAGTACAGACACCCAACCCTGAAATCATAGGTGACCCAGTTACCTTTTATTCATAGAATGTGAGGGGATGCCTCCTATTTGCCCTCTCAAACAGCAAAAATAATCTGGGCCAGCCCCAATGCTACTACACTTTTTATTATATTATTACAGCTCAACATACAGTATATAATTGAGTTACTTTCTCTAAGTAAACATGTATATCCACAAATACTGATATGTAAAAACCACCATTACTTCAGAGAATTTGGAACATATTAAATACAAGATAGAGCCCCTAAGAGTAGATAAGGAGAGTGCATTAAGCTAAAAGATGGAGAGCTAAATGAAAACATTATCGCTACCTTTCCTTCTGTTTGTTTTAGTTCTGTAAGTCTCATTCACATAATGAGTGTATTGACAATCATTATGTAAATTAGATCACCTTTCCAGGAGGATGTCTGTTCCTCTATGAGTCATTTAAAGTAGTTTATATATTCATCAATAGAATCCATGGTTATAATAAGATTTTTTTCCTCAGGAAAATAGTAATTACTTACTAATATTGTTTCGGCTAAAACTATAACATAAATAAATAGAAGATTTTTTTAAAAAAAACAGAATAAAGGATCTATTTAGGAAAATTAGAGAAATGGGAAAATTCAAAGGAATATGAACAGAAAGATTTTTAAAGATGGAATATAATACTTTAAAAAGAAAGAAGGAATACATAGAAACCTTTACAAGACCAAATTGAATGAGACAATATGCAAGAATTTGATGATGAACTCATGGTAAAAAAAATAGATGGTCTAGAATAGGAAGATGTAGGGATGGAGGAACTGGCAGTCTTTAGAAAGGACACCAGAAAGAAATTACACAAATAGTTAGAACTGGATGGTGGATAATGCAATAGAAATAGCAAGAGAACAAAAAGAACTGTTTTACAAACTAGTCCAAAGCCTTGATTGTATCACTTGAATAAGTCTCTCAATGCCCCAAGCATCTGATTCTTCTGTTAAGAAGTCTCTGCAATAACCAAGATACAGTTGAGAAGGGTCCTTGGAGGTCATCTAGTCCAACCCCCTGCTCAAGCAGGAACCCTATACCATTTCAGACAAATGGCTGTCCAGTCTCTTCTTAAAAACTTCCAGTGTTGGAGAATTGACAGCTTCTGGAGGCAGGTTGTTCCACTGATTAATTGTTCTAACTGTCAGGAAGTTTCTCCTTAATTCTAGGTTGCTTCTCTCCTTGGTTAGTTTCCAACTGTTCCTTCTTGTCCTGCTTTCAGGTGCTTTGGAGAATAGCTTGACTCCCTCTTCTTTGTGGCAGCCCCTGAGATATTGGAACACTGCTATCATGTCACCCCTCGTCCTTCTCTTCATTAAACTAGACATACCCAATTCCAGCAACCGTTCCTTATTTGTTTTAGCCTACAATCTCCTGATCATCTTGTCTGTACTCTTTCTAGAGTCTCAACATCTTTTTTACATCGTGGTGACCAAAACTGGCTGCAGAATTCCAAGTGTGGCCTTACCAAGGCATTGTAAATAGTATTAACACTTCATGTGATCTTGATTCTATCCCTCTGTTAATGCAGCCTAGCACTGTGTTGGCTTTTTTGGCAGCTACAGCACACTGCTGGCTCATATTTAAGTGATTGTCCACTAGGACTCCAAGAACCCTCTCACAGCTGCTACTATTGAGCAAGGTACTACCTATACTATACCTGTGCATTTGGTTTTTCTTGCCTAAATGTAGAACCTTACTTTTTTCACCATTGAATTTCATTTTGTGAGATAGTGTCCAATGTTCAAGTCTGTCAAGATACTTCTGTATCTTAAGTCTATCTTCTAGAGTGTTAGCTACTCCTGCCAGCTTGGTGTCGTCTGCAAATTTGATGAGATCCCCATCTATCCCCTCATCCAAATTGTTGATGAAGATGTTGAAGACCACTGGGCCCAGAACAGAGCCCTGGGGCACCCCACTACACACGTCCCTCCATAAAGATGCAGTTCCATTGAGGATGTGAATACAATTCACATGTATTCACATCCTCAATATAATGTATTGTATTCCATGTGAATACAATATATGGGCTACAGGTCTGGAAGTAATTAAAATAGCCTGAAATATTTTGACAATGCCACTATGATTACAGAAACAGGGAAAAAAGAAAACCAAGGACAATTGTTCTAAAAATAAAAATAGGAGAGCAAAAACACTGGGTTTTCTTTGAATATCAACAAAACAAAGATAATGTCTACTGAAAACCCAGAGGATTTAAGGTGAACAATGAGATAACAGCAGTGGTTGGCAGTTTTAAAGTTCTAGGCTTCATAATTGGTGAAGAAGGTGTCTATGCAAAAAAGATTCAGAGAATCTTGGACAAAAAAGTACCAGATAACTGTACAATTTTGTGATGGTCATCTATGCTGAAACACATTCAGTCTTAGCTCCGCAAGGCCGTCTGGAAATAGCGAGGGACCAGCCCCAGCTGTTTCGGCCCCACCCCCTGGGCACACGCTGGAGAGGTGTCACCCTTTGTGAGGAATGAAGAAATGCACCATTGCCTGGAAGTGGCCAGCACGTGGCCCTCGCCTACTTCATATATCTGGCTTGATGGGCTCCAGGGAAGGGGTTTCGGCAGGCAGTGGAGTGCTCTCATCACAGCACTGAGAGGCTGAGCCAGGCAGTGTGAATCCAAAAAGAAGCGCGCCACTGCTCAGCCCTCAGCCTGCCCAGTTTTGGCAGGCAGCTGGAGCCAGACAGCGTGAATACGAAGAGAAGTATGATGCTGCCCAGCCCTCAACCTGCCCGGTTTCATCAGGCAGCAGGTGCAAAGCTGGCGAGCTTCACACCGCCCCGCTCAGCCTCTCAGTGCTGTGAGAGCACCCCGCTGCCTGCTGAAACCATGCAGATTGGGGGCTGGGCAGTGTCGTGCTTCTCTTCGGATTCACACTGCCCAGCTCAAACTCTCAGCACTGTGAGGAGAGTGCCCTGCTGCCTGCCGAAACCAGGCAGGCTGGGGGCTGGGCGGCATTGTGCAGGTAAATTCGACTCTCACGCTGCTCATGACATCTCCTCCCCCAGAGCCCACAAAGCCAGATATGTGAAGTAGATGAGGGCCATATGTTGGCCACTTCCAGGTGATGGTGTATTTCTTCATTCCACACAAAGGGTGACACCTCCCCAGCTGTGTTTCTTGCCTGTTTTCTCCCTCCCTCATCTCAAATATTTTCCCACCACTCTGTTTTAGGAAGGAAGGAAGGAAGGAAGGAAGGAAGGAAGGAAGGAAGGAAGGAAGGAAGGAAGGAAGGAAGGAAGGAAGGAAGGAGAAGGAGGGTCTGAGGGAAGTCCTGCCTTAGTCCTACCCTGCTGCCCTTTTACCATCTCCTTGTCCCCTCCCCCTGGCCTATCCTGGGGGTCTCCCATCCTATTGTTAAGGAAGCTTTGGATACAAAGCCAGGTCCCTCCCATGGAGAGGGAGTGGGCCTCCCTCTGACTTTACCCTCATACCCATCATGAGCAACCTGGCTAAGTAGAGCAAGCATAGCAGCAGCCTTGAGGATGAGGGAAGTGGGGCTGGGCTTGGTGCCATGGGTGCTTGAGGGCCAGGCTGGGTGTTTGACCTCTGCTGCCCAGGGCTCCGGGCAGCCCACGTCACCATCCAGCCCCCCCTTGCATGGCCTGAGAGGAACAGTGAGGCTCCTCCAGTGGACCATGCCTTGGCACTTGCCCCAGTCTCACCCCCTTCTGCCAGAGACCCTCAGAACTGTCCCACTCCTGCCCAGGCCCCCACAGGCACCCTTGACACGAACAATGTAGAGCTGGCCATGCCCACCCAGTAGGCTACAACCACTCCAGCCACGCCCACCCAATAGGCTGTGCCCACCCTTACCACATCCAGCCGGCCCCCCGAGGGCAAACGCAATGCTGATGAGGCCCTCAATGAAATTGAGTTTGACACCGCTGTACTACAGGGCTGAGCAAAGGATTATTCATTTATATTGTGCTCCAATAAAAATATAGAAATTTTGCTGAGAAAATGGATGAACTGGTTTAGACTCACACAGATTAACATGCTTAATTCTGCAACTTCTTTTTTTTTATTGAAAAGTTTTACAGTACATTTTATCTTTAACAATCCCCCCTCCCCCCACCCCTACCTAACCCTCCCTATCCCTCCCCCCGTTCCCCCTCCCCCCCGACTTCCCAGTTCTAAGTACAAGGTATAAAAACAAAGAACAATCATAAACATCCATATGCTAAAAACAATAAACTATTAATTCTATCGCCCTCTAGCTCATATAAAATGACTACAAGCAATACTAATGTTACATATAAAAAGAAAAAAAAAAGAAAAAAGAAGAGAAAACTTATTCAAATGCTAAGTGAAACTTTTTAGTCCCAAATTTGTTCTGAATATAATCAATCCACTTTTTCCACTCCATAATATAACGTTCTTGCGAATGATCTTTCAAGTAAGCCGAGATCTTTGCCATTTCCGCAAGGTCAGAAACTTTTAGAGTCCATTCTTCTATAGTCGGCAGTTCCTCCTTTTTCCAATATTGACCTATTAAGAGTCTTGCTGCTGTAATTAAATTCAACATCAACTTAATGTCCACAACAGTAGCATCTGTAATTATGCCCAGCAAAAACAATTGCGGACAAAATTTTATCCTTTGCTTAAAGATCTTTTGCATATTCCACCAAATTTTTATCCAAAAAGCCTTAACCTTTTTGCAGGTCCACCATATATGAAAATATGTTGCATCTTCACCACCACATCTCCAACATTTAGGTTGATAATTCGGATACATGCTTGCAAGCTTTTTAGGATCTAAATGCCATCTATAAAACATTTTATAAAAGTTCTCTCTTAAGTTTTGAGCTTGCGTGAATTTTACGTTCCTCACCCAGATCTTTTCCCAAGTGTCCATTGTAATAACTTCTTGAATATTCTGGGCCCATTTTATCATACAGTCTTTAACAAGTTCTGTTTCTGAGTCAATATCTATCAATGCAAGATAAATCCGTTTAATATGTGCTGGACCCTGATTTCTAATTTGCTTTATCAGATTTTCATCAGTCATTGAGAAACCAATTTTCTGGTCTTCTTTCCACCTGGCACGTAATTGAGTATATTGGAACCAAGTTTGAACGATCTTCTCATCTCGCAAGAAATTGTACGGCTTCAAACACCAGACGTTCCTTTCCAAACTTAAGATCTCCTTATACGTAGTCACATCATGTTTGAAGCCTACATTTATGTTTTCTATTGCATGTTTCGGAATTGCCCACAACAGCATCTTGCAATCTAACTTATGTCTATACTTCTTCCAAACTCTCAACAATGCCTGTCTTAAAATATGCACTTTAAATACATTATCTACCTTCTTATCATACAACAAATATGCATGCCAGCCAAATAACAAGTTGTGGCCCTCAAGATTTAATAATCTCCCTTGTGTCAAATTAATCCAATCACTTATTCCTGACAACGCAGCAGCTTTATAAATTATATTAATTCTGCAACTTCAAGCAGCTCAAAAAACATTTTTACCCTATTAATAATAAGGACCTCACATATAGTTTGCTGGGAAAATAGCTAACTCTAGAACACATTCACAACTTGTAGCCTAATCCATTTTACAGGGTCATTGTAGGAAAATAAAAAGAGGAGGGATTATGTATGCTACTTAAAGGTAAAGGTTCCCCCGCACATGCGTGCTAGTCGTTTCCAACTCTAGGGGCCGGTGCTCATCTCCGTTTCAAAGCCGAAGAGCCAGCGCTTGTCCGAGGACATCTCTGTGGTCATGTGGCTGGCATGACTAGATGCCAAAGGCGCACGGAACATTGTTACCTTCCCACCGTAGTGGTCCCTATTTTTATACAGGCGCTCACTCTGTTACGCGGCACTCAGGATTCGACCCGCCAAACTGCTGACCTTCCGATCAACAAGCTCAGTGTCCTAACCCACCGAGCCACCGCGTCCCTTCAATAGCAACTTAGTGCTTTACAAATAAGATTATTTATCATGCTATATAAGTAAACTATGATGTACAATAGTATCTTATTTTGATTTGCAAGCATTATATTCCCTGCTGAAAGACAAAATATACTGTATGGCCTCCATTACACCTCCATTACACCTTGCAGTCAACCCAATTTTCCAGTTAGACATTGCACTGCTTGAAATTAACTAGCAATCTGTAACAGGGAAACTCTGTGCATATCCCTTGGGCTTTTCAATCATCCTAATTCTAGAGTTAGCTATTTTCCCAGTTAGAATAAAGAGCTTGGTTGAGAGCTCTGAAATGTGTATTGAATACAAAATTCTACTTTAAGGAAACTTCCCAGGGATATGAAAAAATAAGAATTTGAACACAGAAAAGATAGTTCTATGAAAGAGAAAAGATATATAGTTTCTATTAAACCAGCCAACTCTATTGTTCATTTAGACATCTCACTCTTCAAACCCAAGTCATTTGTTCCATTGCTGTTTAGGAATCTCAAAGGCATGACTAAAATTCGCCAGTGAATTTTGGATACAAAGCTGACAGGTAATAGTTATGGCTGTATGACATTGAGCCCAACTTTTTTATAGACACATACTAAATAGGAATTGACAATGTGGTGGGAACACTTTACAAGGAAAAAATAACAATGCAGAAAGGTCTTACAAAGTGACAGAAGATAGAATACTTTTGAGAAAGACAACATGCACGGGGCTTTTCAAAAGGAAAAAATAGTAACCTTTTCAAAGATATGAAATATAATGTATAAGGGAGCCAACAGTTCTTAAAGGAGAGGTATTAGTCATGTCAACAATCAACAACTGCTCAGCTTCAAGACAAAATGGTTGTTGGTTCAGAAGCGTTCCAATTCTAGGACAAGCTTATCTTTGGTTCAGAAAAAAGATGTTCTCTTCCAGAAGAAGCAGACTTGCAATCTGGGAGTCTTCCTGATGTATGATTTCAGCTAGAGTAGCAGAGGGAAGTTTTCCAGACCATCTCAGACTATTCAGGAAGATCATGAAATTCAATCTGGTGCATGCCTGTTTCTTTAAAGTTCTATAGTATTGTTGTAACTTTACGTATGATTTTATTTTCTTGAAATACGGTAGCTTTGATTTGTCTTATTTTGTTAAGAGTCGTAAGATTGGGATGACATTATTTTAATAGTTCTGATTTTTATTGAACTGCATTTTCAATGCTGACCATTGAATGTTTTATAAATGTTAATCACTGAGAAGGAAGGAAGGAAGGAAGGGAGGGAGGGAGGGAGGGAGGGAGGGAGGGAAGAAGAAAGGAAGGTTTCTTTCACACTTAGTAAATGTCAATATTCATTATAATAATACTTGTAATACCATAAATGTCAGCATTATCTCAGTACCAGACAAGTTTGTGTAGGCTGGGGAAAAAACAATACTGATTAAAACTTTGATACAAGATAAATAGAAAAAGTTAGGGCTATAAATTAGTCTCTAAGACAAAAATGTCATGTAAGAAGACAATGACAAGTCACTTCCATATTGTTCTGACAAAACCTGCACATGCCTGTGTATGAAATAACCAGAAATCAAGTTTTCCTCAAAGAAAACATGACTATGTATATTGACAGTTCACAAAGCCAATGAATGAATGATAGTTGCAGTTACTGATTAAAAAAAGAAATCAACCCCAGAAATACTAAAATTAGAAATAAGTACACAGTAAAATAAAACTACTGGGATAGCAGACATAGCCACTCCCTCATGTGTATTAATAAACCCTGATAAATTTTCAGCTTTAACAGGATAAAGTCCTTTATAAACCTCAAGGCCAGAAGGTTAGGTTAGGAAATGCAGGAAATACTGCACACTCCGAATAGCATCTGTAACAATGCTTAGCAATGCTTAGCTGAGATGGAGGAAACCACTCTTTCTTTACTCAATGAGAATGAACAAATATGTAACATGAATATGTTTCCATGACCAGATGACTTTACTGCAAAATGCAAGTCTTTGCTTAAAGTTCCTGGACAATAAATATTTGTTTTACAATTATTTTCATTGAGTTAAACTGTCTGGAATCTGGAACTAGAAAGCATTTTAGTTCTGGGAGTCAGAACAATAAAAAAGGAGTGGTTTCCTCCATCTCAGCTAAGCATTGCTAAGCATTGTTACAGATGCTATTCGAAGCATGCAGCATGGTTGATTAAAACAAAGTCTTTATAACCTGGCACATAGCCAGGATGTCCTGCAATAAACTTTGAAACTGACTAGATAAGATATAGAACTAATAACTAGACTACATTTCCCAGAAGCCATCTCTTAAGGAAATGGCGTTTAACCCTTTAAATGCTAAATATTCTTACATACAATTCTCTTAAGGATACAGCAATAACCCTGTAAATGCTAAATACTCTAACACAGTTCTTAATTCCTAAACTAGCTACAATCTGGTTCAGCACACAGCCTTTCTTATAAAAGCATCCCTTTCTTCTAAAAAAATAGATTATAGTCTCAGAAATTAAATATTGTTTAAATTTTGTTCCCAACCCCCCTTCCTACACCCTACTCTTCCTACTCACGGAAAGACAAATGAAAATACCAACCAAGCCCTTAATTCTTTGCCTTTAACCTTAACCCTAGACCTTTCATCAATCAATCTGAGATATGATTGTCAACAGTCAGCCAGATGTTCACACTGGATTTGTCATTTTTATCCACCTTTCTAGTCCTTCCCAAGGCCCTCAGGGGCTACCACAAAGAAGAGGGAGTCAAGCTATTCTCCAAAGCACCTGAAAGCAGGACAAGAAGCAATGGATGGAAACTAGTCAAGGAGAGAAGCAACCTAGAACTAAGGAGAAACTTCCTGACAGTTAGAACAATTAACCAGTGGAACAACCTGCCTCCAGAAGCGGTGAATGCTCCAACACTGGAAGTTTTTAAGAAGAGACTGGACAGCCATTTGCCTGAAATGGTATAGGGTTTCCTGCCTGAGCAGGGGGTTGGACTAGATGACCTCCAAGGTCCCTTCCAACTTTATATTATTATTGTTATTGTTATTGTTGTTATTATTATTTTTATTATTATTATTATTATTATTATTATTATTATTATTATTATTATTATTATGGCAGATATTTATGTTTGATAATATTAGAGCTATCATCACAGCAGGTAAGCTATTCCAGATAAAGCTTCCTTTTGCAATTGACTGATGTTGAATTTGTCAGTGCTAAGGGTGTTCAAGTGATGCTTCAGTTGTTTTGGTATTGTACTCAAAGTGTCTATTACTATCAGTACTACCTTTGTTTTCTTTTACTATAGTCTTTCTATTTCTATTTGCAGGTATTAAGATTGACTTGCTACACAGCCCTGCTCACAACCGGACAACAAAAACTGGAATGTTCTTTCTAGCTTCCTTGATGGAATTTAAAAATGACTGATTGTTAAGTATTATTCCAAGAGTATCTCTCCCCCATAAACATACTATTCCTTACTTCTCTCCCTGAACAGTTATACTGCTTGAAATAGAAATCAGATATTTAGCTAAAGAGACCATTTGATTTCTGCATTTCAGAAATTCACAACTTGCTGTTCTTCCACATAGCTCACTGCAGGAGGCTGACAATGCCTAGATGCTGTGTTTAAAGTGATTCCTCAAGGAAGCAAGGGAAGACAAAATGTGAAGAACCTATCATTATCTTGAAGAATGCTGAGTTTTTTCAGAGGAGGGACCATCTCCAAAAAACTATCTGAAGGAGACCTTCCCATTGGTAACTTCCATTGTCCTCAAGTCACTATGTATAGTAGTAATCTATTTATTGTGTCATCATGACTGTTTGCTTGAGAAAAACAACGTTTAGGCAATTGACATTCTTTGAGATGATAATTTCTGACATCTGCAGTCTGTTCCTGTACTGAATTGCTTATTTTGGAAATAATCTCCCAAAGTAGCAATTGTCAAGATAATTCTTCATTGCTAATAATCAACAGTGTGTTAATGCCTAATGATTAAAAAACAGAATTGGAAAAAGAATTGAATATAGGAGTTTGCTATTGCTATTGCTAGTCCATGTATGATATGCTATACACTAAATAAGTAAATAGGAGTTTGTGAAAGAAATTCATGTTTGACTGTAGTACACTGAACTCATATGCTGTATTATTTTTTCTAATTTTGTGACAACTTATACTCCTAAAATGATAAATGAATTGGTATGACACCTCCCCCGCCCCATGAATAAAGCTAATCCTGTTATTAGGATATGGGTTAGGCAAAAAAAATCATTTAATCAAAGTTATTAGACTGAGGCTTACTTTTATCTGACACATTGCTCATTTTTATCTTTATCTTACTTCCTAGCCATACTTTTTTTCCATTTTGAAAGGATAGATTATTTAAAGCAATAGAAAACTCTACTCCATTAACACCTGCCATCTGCATAGGAAGTTCTTAACTTACAATCGCAACTGGGTCCAGAATTACAGTCCTAAATTGTGCTGGCTTTTTTGGCTGCTGCTGCTGCACACTGATGGCTCATATTTAAGTAGTTGTACACTAGTACTTCAAGATCCCTCTCACAGTTACTTTTATTGAGCCAAGTTTCACCTAACCTGTACATCTGGTGTTTCTTGCCTAAGTGTAAAACTTTACTTTTCTCTACATTGAATTTGATTTTGTTAGATAGGACTCAGTGTTCAAGTCTGTCCATCTGGATCTTGAACCTATCTTCTGGGGTGTTGGTTTTTTCTGCCAGCTTGGTGTCATCTGCAAATTTGATGAGTTCCCTTTCTACTCCCTCATCAAAATAGTTCATGAAAATGTTGATGAGTACTGGGCATGAAAATGTTGAAGAGTATTGGGCCTAAATGAAACCTTGGGGTACCCCACTATTTACTCCCCTCCATGTAGATGTAGTTCCATTGAGGACCACAAATTGAGTTCAATTGGTCAGCCAGTTACAAATCCATCTGGTGGTGATGCTCTCTACCCCACATTTTTCTAGCTTGCCAAGTAGGTTGTGGTCTACTTTGTCAAATTCTTACTGAAATCCAAGTATACTATATCCACATTTCATTGGTCCACTAGTTTAATCACTTTGTTTAAAAATGAAATAAGATTTGTTTGGCATGATCTGTTTTTGACAAATCCACGTTGGCTTCTGGTTATAACTGCTTGCTTCCAGGTCTTCACAGATCTGTTGCTTGATTATATTTTCCAGGATCTTCTCAGGTGTTGAGCACAACATTCAGCACAACATTGTTTTACTGCTACTTCAAGATACGTTTCCTTTCGGAAAATCAATTCCCACAAATGTTTACTATTGTATAAGAGGATATTGACAAATTAAACATAATCAGAAATAACAATCCATTATTTCTCCATAATCAAGTAAACCATTTTTTTTCTTCCCCCCCCCCAGGAACTCTTAGGTTCCATATATAAAGTTCTAATTTCTGTTTTCTTCTACTATCCTTGTTCCTTCTCTCAAAATTCTTGCCATCTTTATCCATGTTCATTGTAAATTCCCTTGTAATAATTCTAGTAAATCTCTTATTTTAAAAGGATAATCCACATTACACTTTTGATAGACTGTTTGTATGTCTTTTTCAATTTTAAAATGATCATCACTTTCATTATAAATCAAATATTTCCATCTCTTCTTTGTTTATAATTTTAACTTCATTTTAAAATCTATTTCAGTTAAATTCCAAGAAACCTGTTCTTCCTCAATAAGAACTTTTGCTTCCAGTATAAAGCTAAATAATTCACCAAGTATGACATAATTCCTCTAAAGTTGTCACTTGATGCTGTCTGGCAATCAACTTTCAAAGTCTTGTTATCAACTTGAAATATAAATACATATTTTTCCCATGTAATAGGGTAGTTCTAATGAATTTCAAAGCCTTTTTAAAATCAATTTAATCTGAACTCTTAGTGCTTAAAAACTTTCTAGAAACAACACTATAATCACCCCTTTGCTTTATATTTCAAACAATAAACCATTTACAAGGCTGGAAAGGCATATTTTTCTTTCTTTTTCTTAAACAGATTGAAGAGAGACTTTCCCAATGAATGACAGACTTGCAATTCTGAAGGTTTCTCAAACTTAACAGTCAGTAAAAAAAAATAAACTCCAAAGTGATTAAAAAGATGAGGCTTGGTTGAATTTTGAGTCCATGAAAGTCTTCATTAAAAGCTCAGTGCATGATACAACTCCCAGAAACATTGATTTCTGCTGTCAACCCTCAGTTGTTCAGAGTGCATGAAAATAATCCCAAGATCTCTCTTTAATCCAGAGAGGATTGTTGGCAGTTTTGATCCTATATCTAACTACCTTTTGGCTGCAATGCCTCCTATTGAGAGCGGAACATCAATTCACCAATTTTCAGTAGAAGGAAGTCTTTTAAGCACAGTTCCAGCACCCTTTCAAAAGGCCACAAGTACATGTTTTAAATCAGTTCTTCTACTCTTACAGAATAATGCTAGATTCATTATATAACAAACCCATATAAAGCCTGCCCGATTAGCACTTTGCAAAGCAGCAGTCAGTTGTTATAAGACAGCTTTGGAGGGCAGTGCCCAGTAACTGAAGGATCAGGGAGCATGTCTACAGCAGCCAAGGATATCAGATGAAAGGTTGACAAATATTAGCACTTGTCTGCTTACCCCAACATCAGATAAAATTGACATAAACTGCCTTCACGGTTGGTTAGTAATGAGGCAAAGATTGCATCATGAGCACATATCTTCTACAAACAGTTAGCAAAGTGCCTTTATACTATGAGTAATAAGATGTGAGTGGAAAAAATCCAATAAAATAACAATCAATTTGCACACAGTTAAACAGTACCAATCTTAAGAACTGAGCCTTCACATTAAGAGGAAGTTGTTACATTTATCTTTAACTAACTATAAATAACAGCTTTGTCAGCCTTGCAAGGTTGTGCAGACAACATAGATAGATAACCTTAATTGTCATTTTTTATGTGGGCACACTGGCATTCATTAAAAAGGAAATTTAGTTGCTTGCTCTCAAAGTGTACACATACATAACACACATTTAAACATGCTATCTACAACATAGGCATAAACCTATACCCTTATGTACAAATAACATATAAATATTAATGACTGTCCATTTTGGTGGAGCAGTGGGCTAATGCCTCCTTAAGTAACACCAGCTGCCTGCAATTAGTGCAGGTTCGCATCCCACCAGGCTCAAGGTTGACTCAGCCTTCCATCCTTCTGAGGTAGGTAAAATGAGGACCCAGATTGTTGGGGGCAATAAGCTGACTTTGTAATAATGCCGCTTGGGCTGTGTGTGTGTGAAAGCCCTAACAAGCAGGCATATACATAGAATTAAGGCTACTGCTAAGCTTGTAAGCCACCCTGAGTCTTCGGAGAAGGGCGGGATATAAATGTAATAAAAATAAAATAAAAAAAATACATAATGGAAAGAGGAAGCTCTAGAGTTCACAATGTTAATACTGTATGGAACAAAACTATGACTGAATCTGGATGTTCTGCTTGGGATACCATGAAGCCTCCTCCCAGAAGGTAACAAGGAAAACAGGTCGTGAAGAGGATGTGTAGTGTCCAAGACAATCTTGAGGACCCTGCTCAAGCAACGCTTATATGCTATGTCCTGGATGGAAGGGAGGGAACTGCCAATAATCTTTTCTGCCATCCTCACCACTCTCTCCACCACCTTCCTGTCTGAAGCAGTGATGCTTCCAAACCAGACTATAATGCTGTATGATAGGATGCTCTTGATTGTCCCTCTGTAGAACGTGGTAAGGACAGGGGAAGGAAGATGAGCTTTTCTCATGTGACACAGAAAATTCCAGTCCCAGCAATCTTGATGCAAGGAAAATATAATCTGAAACAAGATCAGTAAGGACAGTTTCAATAGGTGTATGAATCATGGATAATGATGAAAGAGAATATATGTTTGTATAGCATGAAATCCTGTGTGTGGTAAGGAGAGCTTCAAAGGTAGAACAGCTTCAAAGATGTAGTGATTAAGCAAGTCTCCACCCCACTTTCACAGAGCTGAACAGCATCTAAGTTTAAATTAGCTTCTTCTGCAAGAGGAACCCTCCCTATCACACACTGAGTGAAATTTTCACTAGCCCCTTTCTTTGCTACATTTTCAAAATTCTCCTTTACCTGCACTAGGTAATGGGAACAAGTTATGCTCTTTTTAAATTTTGTTGGAAATCATTTACAAAGCACTACATTAGAATATCAATCTTAATTTTTCTATCTATATTGTTAAGTAAGCTTTATTTTCCCTGAGGCTTACGGTATTTCCCAGTACAAGTTTAATAACTGTGTGTTTTATGTAACTTGAAATATTTTTACAGAAATTTCACATATTAATAACAGAATGAAATCATCTTGAGGTTCTCCCCAGAATGTTTATTTTATTTTATATTTTTTTCTGTTGAAGAACTTTTTCAGTCATCATCAGATCTGCACAATATTTTTATCCATTTTCACTGCAAGTTAGAAGGGAATGTTTTCTTTTTTTTCCCCCTTTCAATTAAAGTTTGTTTTTATTTATCTCTTATGAGATTTGTCTAGTTGGAAAAGGCTGTTTAGGGCACCGACTTCTGTTTTTTGCAGGAATAGAAATCAAGTCATCCAAGATAGATTGCTATCTTGCTTCCAGCATTGCAGAAAACATTCACTGAAGAGAGCATATCCTTTGGATAATTAGTTCCACTGTCAAACTGTTCTTATAGTAAGGAAGTTTATCCTGAAGTTCAGTCAGAACTTCCTTTTCTGTAACCATGATTCTTTGTTCCTAGTATATTCTGGGACAGCAGAGAATAGGTCTTGACATTCTTATATGAGATACTCTCCAAGTAATTAA
This sequence comes from Vipera ursinii, assembly GCF_947247035.1. NCBI lineage: Eukaryota > Metazoa > Chordata > Lepidosauria > Squamata > Viperidae > Vipera > Vipera ursinii. Next base: position 92,308,385 of record NC_139514.1, on the reverse strand, counting down.
AGAATGCTATCATGTCCCTCTTCAATTGTTTTTTCTCATGACCAAATATACCCACTTCCTCAGTTTTGTACATTTCGTTTTGAATCCCTTAATTTTGGCTTTCTCTGTACCCATTCCAGGTTTTTTTTGGAATTTTCTTAAAATATGACACCCAGGATCTGGATACAATATTCAAATGGAATTTGACCAATGCAAATTATTACCTTATAATTTTAAACTATATTTACATTACAAGTAGTCCTCAATTTACACCAGTTCATTTAGTGACTGTTTGAAGTTACAAGGGCACTGGAAAAAGTGACTTGTGACCACTTTTCTCACTTACAACCATTGCAGCATCACTGGGGTCATGTGGTCAAAATTCAGACGCTTGGCAACAGACTCATATTTATGACAGTTGCAGTGTCCTGGGGTCATGTGATCAGCTTTTGTGACCTCCTGAGAAGCAAAGCCAATAGGGAAGCCAGATTCATTTAACAACCATGTTACTAACTTAACACCTCCAAGGATGCACTGAACAACTGTAGCAGGAAAGGTCGTAAAATGGGACAAGCTCACTTAAGAAATGTCTCACTTAGCCACATAAACCTTGGGCTCAATTGTGGTTGTGGCTCGAGAACTACCTGTAATACAAACTAAATTCTGGATCAATTTAAATGAGTCAAAGCAAATGTAGCTACACTAGACTTCAAAAAGGAGCCCTGTAAGAATAGCTCGCTGAAGATGGATGAGCAATGGTACAAAAGTGAAGAGGCTAAATTTCCTGTCTTTATCATTCCAGAACATTTCAAGCAGTTTATCTGTTCATTAGCTAATGTATCATGTCACTCAACAAGTAGCTCTAGGTCAGCAGGTGTTCTGTTCCAGCCTACGACCGGCCCTGTTGGAATGTCAGGGACAACCCCTTTTTATATTCAATAGGCTGGAACTAATCCAACCAAATTTATTTGCAAAAGCTAAACAAAAAAGTTCAAACAAAAGTTAAACAAATACAGACCAAGACTTTATTTATTTATCTATTTATTTATTTATTGAATTTTTATACCGCCCTTCTCCCGAAGGACTCAGGGCGGTGAACAGGGCATATAAATAGAAATACAAAAGTTAAAAAAGAATTAAATAATTGCCCAATTAAAACAATCAGAATATAAAACCCATTAAAACCCTAACATTCCCCCATCAGGCCAGGCCAGCTTGTTCGAATAGATGGGTCTTTAACCCGCGCCGGAAGGAGCGAAGATCCGGTGCCATCCGGAGCTCAACCGGCAGTTGATTCCATAAAGCCGGGGCGCCCACAGAGAAGGCCCTCCCCCTGGGGGCCACCAGCCAACATTCTCTGACCGGAGGCACCCTGAGGAGGCCCTCTCAGAAGCTCTTCAAACGGTTGCCTTCAGCAACCAGCACCTCCCACACATTCCCCTTTTAAACAGCAGTCTCAAGGCGTGGCTTCTCATTGCCTTCTCCCGAGTTGCCTCATTGCTTTCCTTTGCTCAGTTCTGCTGGTTTGCCTCCTGCTCCTAGCGTCCCTGAACAGAGCCAGCTGTGGATCGTCTTCTTCCAATCTTTCAGGCTCACACAGCTGGGTCTGAGGAGGAACAAGATGGGAGGGGCCTGGCTGAGAGTTCTGTGGTGCATCAGAACCTACCTCTGACACCAAAGGCTCTCCAAACCCCTCCTCCTCCTCTTCAGAATTGTCCAATTCAGCTGCTGAAACCACAGGCTGACACTGAATCACAACAGCAGGATAGTCTCCTAAGCAAAATATTATTGAATGGTGATCTTTGTATCCAATACACTTTTTAATTGTTAGATGAATTCCTGAGGATATTCTATTTTGAATGTATAATTTTAATATCTCATTTTACAGAAATCTACCCATAGTGCATTTCCTTGGAAAATATTATCAAAGACATCCAGCTGATTATCTTCAAAAAGTTTTCCAATCCTGTAGAATATTCACATTCCCAAACGTTATGTTCATTCCCTTCCAAGTTTACTTTGAATATGAGTGAAGATTATTTCCCTTTTTTAAAAAAACTGTTATAAAAGTCAACATGCTAATATGGAATGATGGCAGACCAGTCACTTTTCTTCCATTAAAGTTTAAGGACTTTTTAATGTATCCTTATCAAAAAAAAACATACAGATGAGAAATTTGAGAATGTGCTTGGTTTAATCAGGTTTTGTTGGGGAAGAATAGTAATTGATTTATATACAACACCAAGCTATAGACCAGGGCTGCACAACACTGAGCCTGTCAAGCAGTCCACTGGTATTTTTTTGAAATTCACATTGCCACAGCCAGGAAGGATATGTTGCAGCTACTGCCCCAAAAGATACACTACCAAGCACCTCCAAGGCCTCCATGTCTCACCAAACCACCAGCGCCAGCACTGCCTCTGCTTTACCAGCCAGATAATTAATTTTTTTGCAGCCCAAAATTATTTTTTTAATTGATCAATGTGCCCATTTGCCCTTATAAGTTGTCCAGGCCTGCAATAGACCAGGGGTCGGCAACCTGAAAAAGGAAAAGAGCCACTGGGAACCGGTTCCATCATACATTTTAAAAAGTGGGAGCTGCGTGCATTTTTTCTTACGCATGCGCGGACGCGCGCAGCTGCCATTTTTTTAAGTGAGATGGAACCGGTTCCCGGTTGCCCGACGGCGACGGCCCGTCTGCAAAGCTGCCGCTTTCGGCAGCCTGCAAACATGCCGCGGCAGCTTTCTCAAAGAGCGGCACCTCTCCGAATGACCGTAGGTGCGCGCGCACCTCCCCAAACCTTTGGAGAGGTGCGCACGTACCTCCGCGCGAACGGGCAGTGGCGCCGCTCTTTGAGAAAGCGGCAGCTTTGCAGACGGGCCGTGGCAGCTTTCTCAAAGAGCGGTGCCGCTGCCTGTTCACGCGGAAGTACGCGCGCACCTCTCCAAAGGTTTGGGGAGGTGCGCGCGCACCTCCGCCCATTCGGGGAGGTGCGCGCACACCTCTCCAAACGGGCGGTGCCACTCTCCATTTGGAGAGGTGCGCACGCACCACTGCCCATTCGAAGCGGTGCGCGTGCACCGGGCGGCTGGGAGCCACAGGAGATGACTCAAAGAGCCGCATGCGGCTCCGGAGCTGCGGGTTGCCGACCCGTGCTATAGACCATAAATGCCGAACCACATAGCCTAGCAAAACAAAACCAAGTAAGCTATATTATGGCTTAGCATGATGAACTCAGCCAATATCAGCAACCTCACCATCACTTCTAATATATATTGTATAACTTTAGACTGCAGGTTTGTTTTCCACTAGCAGATTCTTTATTTCAAAAAGAGGAGATACAGTTACTGTATAGAAATGATATCAGGGAAATAAAGACACTGTATAATATATGAACATATGAAAATGAATACAGTAGTCCTTGACTTATGACCACAATTGAGCCCAAAATTTATGTTGCTAAGTGAAACATTTATTAGGGAATTTTGCCCTATTTTATGACTTTTCTTGCCAAAGTTGTTAAGTGAATCGCTGCAATTGTTGAGTTAGTGACACAGTTGTTAAGTGAATCTGGTTTCCCTATTGATTTTGCTTGTCATAAAGTCACAAAAGGTGATCACATGACCCTGGGACACTGCAACCCGCATGAATATATGCCAGTTGCCAAACATCCTAATTTTGATCATGTGACCATGGGGATGCTGCAACAGTCTTTAGTGTGAAAAACAGTCATGAGTCACTTTTTTCAGTGCTGCTGCAACTTTGAATTATCTATACTGATTTGTGTTAATATAAAACATTAATGGATTTCTCTTTGGCATTAGATACTAAAATCAACATTAAAATGTAATGCAAACAGTATGAGACAGAATAAAGAGAATTTTGTATTACAAGGTGCAAAAGTCAAGAGACGGGAGAGGACCCCCTACATGGACGGGCTGAGGAATTTAGTAAATATCTGGTGGACAAAATTGCTCAGATTCGGGCTGGTCTGGACTCTGACTGGGCAGTATCTAACGAGAGGAAAACGATGAAGTTGGCCGAGTACATTTGGGAAGAGTTCGATCCTGTGACTCCGGATGAAGTGGACAAGATCATGGGGAAACTAAGTGCCACCACATGTTTGTTGGACCCGTGTCCCTCCTGGCTAGTCTATGCATCTCGGGAGGTTACACGAGGCTGGCTCCTAGCAGTTATCAATGCCTCACTGAGTGAGGGGTACTTCCCTGCCGCCTTGAAAGAGGCGGTGGTAAGGCCCCTCCTCAAGAAACCGGCATTGGACCCAGCTGTTTTAAACAACTTCCGTCCTGTCTCCAACCTTCGCTTCCTTGCGAAGGTCATTGAGAGCGTGGTGGCACGACAGCTCCCTTTGAACCTGGAGGAAGCTGAATATCTAGATCCGTACCAATCGGGTTTCAGACCCGGGCACAGCACGGAGACGGCATTGGTTGCACTGGTGAATGATCTCTGGCGGGCCCGAGATAGAGGTTATTCCTCTGTCCTGGTCCTATTAGATCTATCAGCGGCTTTTGATACCATCGACCATGGTATCTTACTGCGTCGTCTTGAGGGGCTGGGAGTCGGAGGCACCGTTCTGCGGTGGTTCTCCTCCTACCTCTCGGACCGTTCGCAGACGGTGTTGGCAGGAGGGCAGAGGTCAAGCCCTAGGCCTCTTAGTTGTGGAGTGCCTCAGGGTTCGGTGCTCTCGCCCCTCCTGTTCAACATCTATATGAAGCCGCTGGGAGAGATCATCCGTAGCTTTGGGGTGAAATATCATCAATATGCTGATGATACCCAGCTATTCATCTCCACCCCGAACCAACCCAGTGATGCCCTCGATGTGATGTCCCGTTGCCTGGAAGCGGTACAGATTTGGATGGGAGAAAACAGGCTTCGACTCAACCCGGCCAAGACTGAATGGCTGTACATACCGTCATCTCGTTTAGTCCAAGAGGTTCCATCTCTGACTATAGGAGGAGAGATGTTACCTCCCATTGATAGAGCACGCAATCTGGGCGTCCTCCTAGATTCACGACTCAGTTTTGAAGATCATATTGGAGTCGTGGCTAGGGGGGCATTTGTCTTATATACCAACTGCGCCCCTTTTTGGACCAAGATGCCCTACGTACAGTCACCCACGCACTCGTAACCTCCCGTATTGATTACTGTAATGCTCTCTACATGGGGCTGCCCTTGAAGACCACCCGGAGGCTTCAGCTGGTGCAGAATGCAGCTGCACGGGTTGTGATGGGAGCACCCCGATACTCCCATATTACACCCCTCCTGCGTGAGCTGCATTGGCTACCAGTTGCCCTCCGGGTGAGATTTAAGGTGCTGGTACTTACCTTTAAAGCCCTACATGGCTTAGGTCCAGGATACTTGCAGGACCATCTGCTGCCGGGAACAAATTCCCATCGTCCAGTACACTCACACAGAGAAGGCCTCCTCAGGGTACCGTCAGCTAGGCAATGTCGGCTGGAAGGCCTTCTCTGTGGGAGCGCCAACCCTATGGAATCAGCTCCCCCCTGAGCTTTGGATGGCCCAAAACCTCCAATCCTTTCGCCGCAGCCTCAAAACACTCCTGTTCCACCAGGCTAACCTGGACTGACAGGCATTTTAATTAATTTATATTTAGAATTTTTAATTTATTTTTAATTCTTTAATCTTAATTTATTGCACAGATGATTTCAATTTTATTTTTTATCTTGATTTCTGTACTTATTATATGTTTTGTTGTTAGCCGCCCTGAGTCCTTCGGGAGATAGGGAGGGATATAAATCCCATCAATAGATAAATAAATAAATAAAAGAATTATGAGGTTAAAAATTAAGTCTAAGCTTGCAACAGAGATGTAACATGGTGCAATAAATGCAAATGAATCGAGATCAAAACAAATTCAAATGAGGGTTATTAGATGAATTAGAATCAGTTAACAGATGGTTTTATACATTCTGCTAAGCCATAAACCACCCTATAACTGTATTCATACAACATTTATTTTATTTATTTATTTATTTATTTCGATTTATATACCGCCCTTTTCCCGAAGGACTCAGGCCAGTTTACAGGGCAAATTAAAACAGTGCAATGTACAAATTAAAATAAAATTAGATTAATAGCCCCAAAACAGTTTAAAATTTAAAACCATTAAAACCCCTCAGTCCAGGCCGGCTAAATCAAATAGCCAAGACGCAAATTGAAACAAACTACATTTTGACTTTTTGCATGTAAAATAGACGAATAATTTTCATGGTAGCCCTACTCCACATGATATGTGTGGTTGTGGATGCATATAGTGGCCCTTGCTAATTTGGGGAAACAATTTGAAAAATAATCATGAAAACATAAATGGTTACAATAAAACAAAAAGCTGACTAGCTGAATGGTTTGCAAGAAAGAAGGATAACATTCCACTGAACTAGAAAGTGAATGTTAAAATAACCATAGAAAAAATGCTACTGGAAATTATTTAAGTTCAATTTAGATAACTTCTTGAGTGGTTTTATCAGATATCGGTAGTGTTTATTGAGTCAAAGTGTAGAAAATAATGCTACTGGAAGTGATTTAAGTTCATCAAATCACCACAAGGTGGCAGCTATAATTTTCTATACCTAGCCACTGCTCTCCAAACAGACCCAAAATAAGGGGTATCCCTATTGTTGATAAATACTTGAATAAAATCATCAATTACTTCAAGAAAATAAAATTTCTTTTGTAAATGACATTGTTATACAAATTATTATTATAGTTTTACTGTATTTGAAGACTACATTTCTTATAGGATAAGGTTTTGCAGAGCTGCTACTAGTGAATATGAGACAAGGGACATAGACATGAGGGAGATTTATATCTAGGTACAGACACACACACATTCAGCTATAGTTAAAGATGTGTGCATCAATTGAGATTTGCAAAAAAGAAAAGTGAAATGTAAACAGTGATTATTATTTTAATTATAAAACAACAGAGTCTCAAGTACTTTACAAAAAGAGAATTTTATCAAGACAGATTAAATGCAAATGATTAATCATATAACGTACTGGCCAGCGTTTCAGATTGCTATTCCATCAAACATCTCTTAATGTGACTTAGCTATGTCATTAACTTAACAGTCATGGGACTCATTGAGAATTCTAAAGTATGCTTAAATCTTAATAACATCATCACATTTTAACAGATTAATCTCCTGGGGTCTGAAGCCCATATCGATTTATCTTCAAATTATTCCCTGAAAAAGAGTATCTTCATCCATTTTTAATGAAAACCATGAATCAGGTATATCCTAATATCAAGTAAGTTAATTCAAAGCATAATAATCTAATGGCAATATATTTCTTATTCAATATCTCAGACAAATAAAGAAGAAGGGTGAACTGTTCCACTAGAGAACAAAATACTTTGGGTCTTCTTCTTATTTATGATCTTCCAATTTATCCAGTTTCTACTGATCCAACAAAAAAAGTAGGCAGGGAATTCTGGGAGTTGAAGTCCACACATTTTAATGTTGCAAAGTTTGAAAAATTACTGCACACTTCTTTTTTCTTTGCTTCTTGCTTTACTAAAACTTCTAGAAGTAACTGCAACTTATACAGGAAACCCAAAGTAATCGTTCAAAAATACAAGATCATAGGCATGCTTATTTCAATCAGTAAAAACAATAATATAATATATGGCATGTTTTTCTGCCAAGAAACAAAACTCTTTGTATTTACAAATCTAGGCACTACTGTGGCTTTCATGTGCATTGAGATAATATCTGCCACTGAGAGAGTCCTCCAAGATAGTTTGCTGAGTGGTGGTGGTGATTTTTTTCCCTGCTGATAAAAAGCCAGTGGTGGGATTCAGCCGGTTTGCACCACTTCGGCAGAACCAGTAGCTAATTTTTTGTTGCCCAGGCAGTATCCACACAGAGAACTGGTTGTTCACATATTTGAATCCCACCACTGCAAAAAGCTGCTTTTGCTGCCAAAGCGGGTTCCTTGGCAGCCAGCTCCCTAGACTGAGTGGGGGCAGCTAGGAATGACCCAATACAACTCTTGTACCACCATGGACACTGCTGGGAAGAGGAATCCTAGAGGTTGCAATTCCTGGTAGGAGTGGTCAGAGAGTCTGTGTCCCCATCTTTCCTCTCAGCTGGTTGTTTTTTTAAAACTTACCTTGGCTTTTAATTGCACATTTCAAAGTTTTTTTCTTTTAATTTGATTCTTAGTTTTAAAAGTTAACTGACTGTTTGAAGGCTGATTTACCATAAGCCCCTGCTGGATTTTAACACTTTCTTTCCTTTCTCGCTGATTTTTTTCCCCAGTTGTGAACTGCTTTTTCTTTCCTTATGGTAGCTAATGGCAATTTTCTGAGCAGTGAAACTGACTAGATTGGATTTACATCTATATCAGATTTCACTACAGGGTTTAACTCTTTAAAAACTTTGGTCTAGATTTTTTAAAATTTTTAAACTCAAAAAAGGAAAAAGAAATATAAAGAATAAAAAGAACAAGGACAAAAGAAAATAAATATGTAAAGATATTATTTCCAATCTTCATCATAAGTAAAAACAAATTTGATAACTCATCAGCTCCTGTAACGCTACAAAGATATCTCTTTTTCCAATAGCCTATTCATTATCTATATGCAAATCTATAAATCTTCAATTTTTCAATCCTGATGTCAGCAAAAAGTCTGTAAAGAGTTACCAGAGCTTTATCAAAACAAATGTCTTATTTTAACTTTGATCAAACAAACCAACTTTATATTCCTTTTACTTCTAATAATTTAGATGTTGTTGTAGGATTTGTCTTTTCAATTTTACTTTTTTCCATCTCAGAAGCTTCTTCAAGGCTTTAGCAAACCTCTTTCATAAATCCAATAAAAAGTCATGATCCAGGTCATTGTCTTGTTTTATCATTTGTATCTTGACTTTGATTTTGAAAGATTTTACCAGCTGTTTTTGTACATCCAGTAAAAAGTCCTTATTAGGGTCATTCTCCTAGTGTGTCATTTGTAATTCCACTTTACATTCCTTCTCTATTTTGTAATCTATTCTTTTTTATTTCCACTTTGATTTTCAAAATTTTAATAAGTTTCTTTTGCGCTTCCAGTAAAAAGTCCTTATCAGGATCGTTCTTTGGTTTTCAAAGCCTTAACTTTCTTTTCTATTCTAAAAAAAATCCACACTTTTTATTATCAAGTATTTCTGCATAACTTTAACATAATGTATCCACTGATACAGACATCATTGCTGATATTTCTGATATTGTAGCCAGCCTTTCCTTGCAGCATTTAGTTTAGTTTAGTTTAGTTTAGTTTATTAATATTTCTATACCGCCCTTCTCCCGAAGGACTCAGGGCGGTGCACAGGGCAAGAATAAAATACAAAGTTACAAATATTAAAAGAAGATTAAATAGTTGGCCATTAAAACAATTAATACACTACATTTATAAAAACCCCAAAAATACAGCAATAAAAATACAAAAATAAAAACCCCACCAATCCCCCATCAGACCAGGCCGGCTTGTTCGAACAAAAACGTCTTCAGATCGCGGCGAAAGGAGCGAAGATCGGGCGCCATCCGGAGCTCTACCGGTAACTGGTTCCATAGTTCCGGAGCGCCCACAGAGAAGGATCTCCCCCTGGGGGCCACCAATCGACATTCTCTGATCGGTGGCACCCTGAGGAGACCCTCTCTGTGGGAACGCACAGGGCGCAGGGAGGTTGATGCCGGCAGCAGGTGTTCCCTGAGGTACTCCGGACCCCTGCCATGTAGGGCTTTAAACACCATTACTAGTACCTTGAATCTCACCCGGAAGACAACTGGTAACCAATGCAGCTTACGGAGCAGAGGTGTAACATGGGAGTATCGGGAGACTCCCAGCACAACTCTCGCGGCTGCATTCTGTACCAGTTGGAGCCTCCGGGTGGTCCTCAAGGGCAGCCCCATGTAGAGAGCAGTGTTTCTCAATCTCAGCAAGTTTGAAATGTGTGGACTACAATTCCCAGATTTTTTCCCAAGACAACATTCTGGATATTGTAATATACGCATCTTAAAAGTTGCTGAGATTAAGAAACACTGATTTACAGCTTTGTCAAATTTGCATTATTCAGATAGTTTTCAGGTTCGGCTATGTATGTTGCAATAAACTCATTTTGCTTTAACCTTACAAAACCTGAAATCTTCCCAAGAAAATAGCTAGCCTGTTTAGCTCCTTTTGCCTTTGCAAAAATTCACTGTGACTAATTCATTGCTGCTGGTTCTCTGCTTCCTTCTTACTGCCTTTTCTGACTTCAGAAATAAGGCAAGATTGGAGAGGCTTTTTAAATGATCCCACTTTGTTGGTGCTGGGTTTTTTTTCTACTTATCTAATAAAAGACACTTGGGCAGATTTTTTGTTAGTGCTTCTGTTACTATAACTTCTTGAAAAATTAATTCCAACAAACCTGCAAGACTTGTAACCTATTAAAAGTAGCCTAGATAAGCATCAGTGCAAGATCAGAGGCATATTTTATCATACAATGATAAGAATAGCTAGTACATTACACAACTTAATTAATATTTAGACATATACTGTGGGATAGATAGACAAGAATAATTATCTTCTTAAGGTATTCATAAAATTTCATATGAGGGCATTTTATCATGCATAATGAACGTGAAAAAAACAAAAAAATGTGGTTCATATTCATATAATGATGCAAAACTTTGATTAATATTAGAATGCAATGGAATTATTTGTATTAAGTTATGTGGATGCTGAACTAGAAAAGAAATATGGAAAAATAACACTAATATTGTATATGGTAACTGCAGCAAGATTATTTTAGGTACAAATATAGAAGAAGAATAAAATACCACAAAGTAAATTTGGATTATTAAAATCAATAGAGCACACAGAAATGGCAACGCTGACCAATTTGTTCAGGGAAAAAATAAAAGTTTTTCAAAAGACTGGAAACCTTATATGGGCCTTTTGCTAAAAGAAAAAAAGACAGAATTGATGATTTATAGATCTGGGGATTATTAAGAGCTAAAGAAGGAGGTAAAATAGTAGGAGGGCAATTATGCAATAAAAAGAAATATTCTTTTTTTCCTTTTAATTTTCCCTAATTTTATTGTAGTATGTATGTATGTGAATGTGTGTGTGTGTGTGTGTGTGTGTATAAAATCTTCATTTTGGCCATTATCTATCCATTGTAGGCATGTATATGTATATGTATATGCATATGTACAGTATATGCAAAGTTAAAGGTGTACCTGTAGATTTTACTCTGCACGTTTTTGCCAACTATAGGGAGCAGTTCTCATCTCTGTTTCAATATGTATGTGTGTGTGTGTAAATATACAGCATGTAATATTTCATACTGTATTTTTTATTTTCTTGGACTAATCCAATGGTCCCCAACCCCCAGTCCGTGGACCAGTACCGGACCGTGACATGCCAGCAACCGGTCTGCACAAACAAGTAAAGCCTCATCTGCAGGATGCAGGCAGCACACAAAAGCACACTCCCTCCGGTCCGCGGAAAAGCCTCTCTCCACATAACTGGTCCCTGGTGCCCAAAAAGTTGGAGACCTGTTACCATTCTTGCTTGTTCTTATAAAGTAACCTAAGACAATAACTTGCAGTGACTTCTTTGGAATAATATAAAAATTACAGTTAGTCTGCTTTTCCTAGTAAAAAAAAACCCTCAGCCATTCCTTATCATTTCTTTGAAGATTCTTCCTTGCCATATTATGACATTAAAGTGGTGGACAGCTTTTGCCTTTTAGATTGATTATTAACAGTAAAGGAATCAATAAATACAGAATAGACAAGCAATTGTAAAGTAGCAATGAAGCCCTGGAAATGATACTCAGGTGCTGGGATGTGTCTATTCCTACAAAGATTAGAATCATACAAGCAAGAGTTTTCCCTGTGGAAAACTACGGAAATGAAAATAAACTTTGAATAAACAGGATAGAAAGAAAATTTACATGAATGTTAGAGTTGAAGAAGACTCCTAAGAATATTAGAGAGGGAGGGAGGGAGAAAGAGAGAGATAACAAAAATACCAAATGTAATGTATTGGCCTTATCTGCTTAAATCACTTGCTTTATGTCTAACTGCTTGCTTAATGGCTGACCTACTTTTGTATGTTATGTAAAGGTTGCTGGCTGAGCTAGACATGCTGTCTCCAGTCTGTTAAGTAGGTTTGGGGCGGGAAACTGCTGCTTTAAATCTATTGGTCGCCACCTAGAGGCCAACCGTATAAATAGCTGTGCAGCAGCTATTAGCCTGCTTCTGTTCTGTTCTGACTCTGAACAAACTTATTGCTGTTTTGAACACCTCGTCTCGCTTAATGCCTGCAAGAACCTGCAAGAACTGAATACTTAACACCAAAACATCAAACAAATCAATCCAGGGTTCTACTCTGGGGCACATAAGAACTCAAAAATATTGTAATAGTTCAAGAAAAACCATTTGAAACCCTTTTCATCTTAACTTCCTATCAAATTACCTAAGCATCATTAGAAAATAATTCAAAAGCTGAGGCAAATTTAGTTATTCAAATTCACTCTGCCACACCTCTTAAATATTTTGTATTACACTAATTAAAAAGCCACCAACTGGGGGAAGATCCAATTCAAATTATGTATTAGATATTATTAAGTATTTTCCTTCAGGATTTCCTCGATTCCCCCAAAGTTCTAAAAAAAGGCCTGGACATTTTTAAGGCAAATGTTCACCTCGTTCATCAATGACAAGCCATGGTTTGTTTCAATCTTTTTTCAACAAACAGTGGAAAACATACAAATGAAGCCAGGATAACTGTGCATTACAGTTTATTTATTTATCATATTTATATAGTCACTTATCTCAAAAAATATGACTCTGGCCAGTGCACAATCATAACCAGCCTCATGTCCAAATTTCCTGCAGCCTTGTGTATCATGAATGAAAGCAGATATACATATCCCAGAATAATGTTGCAAGAGCCAATCTGGGACCAGAAGTTTAGGCTCCTGAGCTTTTGGACTCATGCTGGAGCCCATCCTCAGGGAACATTTTGCTAGAAAGAGGTTCCTTGAGAAAGAGCTCCAGGAGGAGCCCAAAAACTTGGAAGACTAAACCTCTGGTCCAGGTAGCCAACCTGAATTGGATCTGTGTTTATGTTTATGAACCTAGTAACTTAATTACAATATAGGATAGTCACATGATAAAAAATTATTATTAAGCTATTATATAGTACATACTGTACCTCTGTCATTATAAACCAGTTATTCCTGTATTGGAACTAAATTTTGATTCAAAGGAAGATTGGAATTGCAAGCAAAAATTAATTGGAAATAACTTGCCGTTAAAATCTAAAGCACAGAAATGGAATTAGCACTAGTGATCATATAAAAACTCCATTCTTTATGAACAAAAATTATCTAATTTTTTTTTTAAAAAAAGTACAGTATTAAAGAGTTGGGAGAATTAAAACGGCATTATAGGTGATCCATTTTGGATCCCTTCCCTTTAGAAATAAAAGAGGAGGGGCAGAGCTTCTACTATTCAAGCTAACTCCTATCCGAATCAACCCACTCCTTTTTATGTTTTAACGCCGTATCTTTTTAAAATAAACATCTTGGTTCGGCTCTAAAAAAAGAAATCCTGCACCTAAATCTGCATTGCTTTACCCATCAACTTTCTGAAGATGTCAATCAATGAAAGAAACCACCTACGATTGGCTTTTCTGTGGGCGGTGCTCCCGCGGAAGGAGAGGGCGGGAAGAGGGCGGCCTGTAAGTTCCCATTGCCGCGGCTGGGCTGTCCACCCGGAAGGAGCGCCGATGGTTTGTGCCAGCCGTTCGCTGGTGTGGTTGGCAGGAGGTGGCGCGAGCCCCGCTTGGTGGCGAGGTAAGGAGGGGAGCGCAGAGCCAGCAAACTGGCGGGGGCGCGGAATAGCTAAAGAGGACCCTGCACACTTGGCGCTTTTCTCCGCGGCAATGATTTGGGGAAGGGGCGCTTATGTAACCGTTGCGTTGGCCTCGGCACTGATTATATTCTGGCTGCAATACGGAAAAGGTATGAAGCGTCTTTGGAGTGTTTATCTCACGTGGGTAAGGCGTACCTTTACGTGTCGGCTGCTGTAAGCAATGCAATAGCACGCCAAAAACACCGCCTGCTTCCATTTAGTCACCTGGAGTCGTACTGTATTTCAGGTTGTCTGTACAGCACGCATTCTCGAACTGTCTCTATCTCACCTCTCTTGCTTTATAGAACACCTTTAAAAGAAAGGACGGGGGGGCGAAAGAAACTTGCTTTGAAACCTTGTATTTACTCAGAAGGAAGAGCCGCTGAGTTCAATGATGATTACTCAGCAGTATATAGATTGCAGGGTTACAGCAGAGTACGCCGATTTGGTGAGAAGTGGATTAATTTGGAGCATGTTTAAGGGCATAGTAAAAAAAGTAAAGGCATTGACGTTCGCCACAATGTTTTCTCTGCAAAATCGCGGAGAAATTTTTACAGCAAAAAAAAAAAGTTACTGGCCTTAAGTCACACTCAAAATGCTAACTTGAAGTTACAAAGTAAAATCGATCCGTTTGTTTCGAGATCACGAAAGGACCGCTCAGTAACAGTCTGCAGTGGGATTAAATTTATCTTGGTCTTACTTTAGGCGTGTTTTTGGGTACCCGTGTCTGGATTTGCTGTATTGAATATTATGCTATATGCCATTTCGCAGATAGTGAATTGGCTTTTCAAGGGGTAGACCACATTTTAGATGTTTCCGATGTTTTCTAGTGCCGCTTACCCCGAATAATTTATGTGCAATCAGGAATATTCAATGGTTAGAGAAGCCAGATGCAGTATCTCTAAAACTGCTTTCGGCGGAGGCGTGGCAAATTCGCAAGAGATCAATCGTTCAGTTTGCATAACACTTCAAACCAGAATATGTATTGTTTGCATTTGGTTTTAATGTGTTCTGCGGCCTCGGCCAACGTGCTTTGTAAAACAAAATTTAGGATTTGGCACACATGCCTGACTACTTCAGTGGTGACTTGTTCACTGAATTGGAAGCAATTCTATACGTATTTTTCAAGGAGACAGTATTTGTACGGTGTGTGGTTCTTATAAGAGGTCCTGATGAAAAGAGGCCGCAAAGATAAAATACACATTTTATTCGGAAAACTGTCACGTATCTAAATGGCATGTGTTTTCTTTTGGAGCGATTCGACCTTGTTTGGGGCACGTTAGGGGGGGGGTATCTGTATTATTTTCTTTTCTTCTGTGGCCGCACACGCACGCCTCTTTTATTTGCAGCAAGGAAGTCTGGTCGGGGCCGCTACGGGCTTCTGCGTGGATCTGGGTCCGAAATTCCATTTTCTTCCTTACCGGCGTAGGGCTCAGATGCCGAGGGAGCCACCCTGTTTGGGGGATGCAGGGGGGCGAGGCCGCGCGCGAGGTGCATTGTCTTCGCCCCCTCCCTCTTCTCAGTTGAAGTTGTGACCCCTGAGTCTCCGCCGCTTTGTGCGTGAACTTGGTGACTGACTGGTGTGCGCGCACGGAGGGGAGGGGGACCGAGTGCAATGCGCGGTGACGCTGGGCTGCCTTGGGCCCTCCGGAGCGGGGGAGGAGGAGGAGGCCGGCTCAGGGCTTCTCATCGGCGCCGAGCTCATACCGTCTCCGCCGGGCCATCTCCGAAGCCGCCGGGCAAGTGAGGCTATGAATCGCCAATCGGCTCTTCAAGTACCGCCACCGCCACCGCTGCCCAGCTCCCGCAGCCCGGCCCAGAGGCGAGGGAGCGGCCACCGCATCGGCGGCTGAAAGGCCAGGCCTGCGCCAGCCGCTTCCACCGAAGCAGCGACGGCGGGGTCCGGCTGCAGCCCGGCGGCGTGGGGAAAGTTTTGCTCGGGGCCGAACGGGCGGGGGCGGGGGCGGCCGCGAAGGGATGAGGAGGGAGCCCGGCGCAGCGCCGGGCTCTCTGCCGCCGCCGGCAAGCCGCGCAGAGGGTGGAGTGGCCGGGCGGCGCGGTGGGCGTTGATCCCCCCTTCTCGCTCGCGGTCCCCGCCGCCCCCTCCCACTCCCCCGCCCGTTTCTCTGCCGGCCGGCCGCGCTCCTCGCCTCCCTGCCCGGGCGGGCCCGGCCATTGCGGCCCCCGGCTGGGCGGGCAGGAGGATGATCACCAACACGCGGGGCTTCCTTTGGTCGGACCTGGAGACGCGGGCGCTGTTGGAGATCTGGGGGGAGGCGGACGTGCAGAGCGCGCTGGACGGCAACTTTCGCAACAGCCATGTGTACCGGGACGTCGCCTGCCGCCTGGCCGAGCTGGGCTTCGAACGCACCCCGGAGCAGTGCCGCATCCGCATCAAGGGCCTCAAGCGCCAGTACTACCAGGCCCGCGAAGGACTCAAGAAGAACGGGCACGCCCGCAAGATCTGCAAATACTACGACGAGATGGATCGCATTCTCAGCTGCCGGCAAGGCGGGCACGGAGTTGCCGAGCGGCCTCTGACCCCGGCGGAGGTGATGGTGGTGGCGGCGACGGCGGCCGGAGATGAAAGCCACCACCAACCCGCCATGGTGCTCGCCGCGCCCCCTTCCGCCAGACAGAGCGGCCTCCGCAACAGCCGCCAGGCGGACGCGGAGGAGCAGGACGACGACGACGACGACAAGGAGGAAGACGACACGGAGTCTTCCCCGCGGGACAACTTCCAGGACGACTCGGGCGAGTGTTCATCTTATGGCGACCACACCATCAAAGTGGAATGTCCCCCCTTCGCCATCCCGCTGCCCCCCGCCGAAAGTGAGTTACTGTACTAAAAAGGGGAGGGGGAGGGCGAGGGATCTATCTTTGACTTCTACTCCTTATCTTTCCAGCCAGTGCCTAGTTGGTTGTGGGTGAGATGCTTCTCCTACCTTAGTTAAGGTCTTGTACCTCACTCTTGTATTTGCTGCCTGGAAACTGAGGCTGCAAACTTTTGCTCTTTGCCCAGAAACTTGCATTGAGCATGGGCATGTATTGGGTTTTTTATACACACAGACACACACACACACACACACACACACACATATGTACAAATACACACACACACACACACACACACATTATATATATATATATATATATATATATATATATATATATATATATATATATATATATATATATATATATACACATATATATATACACATATATATATATATACATATATATTGCACATATATATTGCACAAATAATGAGCTGTCATAAGTTGACTAGTTCCTGTGGATAAGCCCTGAGCCGGGCCAAAACAGGAATGAAAGAGTTAATTAGCAAGGTCCATTCAAAAAACCTTGACAAATACTTAAACATACATTTGCCTTGCCTTCCAGCTAATATAAGAGAGAAGGAACCCGTGGCTCAGGAGGTTAAAACACTGCCTGATATATATAATCAGCCCGGGTTCGAATCTCAGATAAAGGGTATGACTAACTGATGAGAACATAAATAGTTCGAAATGATCATCTTAGCCTCCCAAATTCTTTATTAGCAATTTGAATAATTTGCACAAATAATGAGCTGTCATAAGTTGACTAGTTCCTGTGGATAAGCCCTGAGCCGGGCCAAAACAGGAATGAAAGAGTTAATTAGCAAGGTCCATTCAAAAAACCTTGACAAATACTTAAACATACATTTGCCTTGCCTTCCAGCTAATATAAGAGAGAAGGAACCCGTGGCTCAGGAGGTTAAAACACTGCCTGATATATATAATCAGCCCGGGTTCGAATCTCAGATAAAGGGTATGACTAACTGATGAGAACATAAATAGTTCGAAATGATCATCTTAGCCTCCCAAATTCTTTATTAGCAATTTGAATAATTTGCACAAATAATGAGCTGTCATAAGTTGACTAGTTCCTGTGGATAAGCCCTGAGCCGGGCCAAAACAGGAATGAAAGAGTTAATTAGCAAGGTCCATTCAAAAAACCTTGACAAATACTTAAACATATATACATATATATATATATATATATATATATATATATATATATATATATATATATATATATACACACACACACATATAAACATACACATATATATATCCATTTATGTATAACCTCTCTGTGTGTGTGTACACACACACACAGGTTATATATAAATGGGCATATATAGGTCATTGTGGATTTCCATTTAGAGCAGTGTTGCTCTGTTGTGCTGTGCTTGGCTGGCTTAAAAGTGAATATCTCAAAGATTGCACACCATAAAAATCATATTTTCTCTGTTACATTCTTAGTTCCACCTTTGTCTATCAGAGATCTTAAGAAAAAGTTTCAGCACAGCTGTCACCTTTCTCTCCAGTTCTTGATTAAATTAGCATTTCCAAGCTATCATTCCCAAATGAGTTGGATTTCTGTTTTCACCATCTCATTGAGAGAGATAATAGATATGGTGCAATATGTTGAAGAAATCTGGTCTAGAATATAAGGAGTCTTACCTAATCATACACAACTTAGAGCACATAAAGTGTGAATTATCCTCCTAGATAGAGGCTGGTTAACATTAGTAAATTTCATTTGTTGTAGTAACTGCACTTTATTTTAAAATTAATTCCTATTAACCATATTATAACTGCTTCATTTAATTTAACCAGAAAGAATCCTTGTTCTGCATATGCTAACTGCATATTAAAATATTACCCAGCAACAGCAGGGAGTCAAAAAATGATGTAAGACCTTGGAAATATCTGTCTTGAATTCTCTAAACAATACACTTCATATTCCTGAGGATACTGTCTCATTTATTTATCCATGAAGAAATCAGACGTATCTTGGGATACCAATGAACTTTTTATCCATTTCTTTCATTGAAGGATACAAAGAGTTTTAATACCCATTTACCCCTCAAGCTAATTTTTGATAGGCCTTTTATACACATTCTGTGTAAAAGGAGCAGTATTGTATATTTAGCAATGTTATTTTCTGCAAACATTTTTAGAAAATTATTCATGGAAAGCAACAGTGGTGTTCTACTCTGTGTTTTTTATTTTGCCTAATTCTGGCTTCATAAATTGACAGGCTTAGGTCTGGTAGTTCACACTGTTTTTTACACAGATCTTATATCAAAGACAACATGTATGGTTACATTCCTTGTAATATATCTCTAAAAGTAGGAAAGTAAGCTGATGATAATTAAATGCAATAGAAGTGCTATTAGAGTTGTGTTGTAAACCACCTGAATTACTAATATTGTGATTAAAATAAGCATATATGTTTTTTAGAGATTTTGCCTCAAAATCAGTACACCCTTGCAGAATATGAAAGACTGATTGATTATGGGGTAACATTTTATGGACTATACTCAGTTAATTTCTATGAAGAATACATTAGAGTTGATTATAGCCCACAAGGTATTATACTGTAATGAATATTTACTAGAATGGTACATAGATGAATATGAAATTTTAGGGGTACTTTTTATTACTTCTATTCTTTAAACTATTAAAATTAGCTTGCTTTTGTTTTTAGGTTTTAAACAAATTAATGCTCACACCAATGCACCACCATTATTATCTCAGGCTAAAAGATCAAAAAAGCGACATGCAAATTTAACACTGGACAAAATGATGGAAAAGTTTTTACAACAAAGTATGGATACTGAAGAGAAGTTTTATAAGTATGAAGAACAGCGACTTAAAATTGAAGACAAACGACGTGAAGCAGAGCATGCCAGGGAGCTCCAGATGTTGCAGATGTTGGGACAGATGTTAGCAGGAATCTCTTCCACAGTATCACAAAGGTCCCAGTTTGTACCAAGTAATCCTTCACAAAGATCAAATCACCGATCCTATGGAGAAAATTTTAACTATAATTCTATGACAGCAACATTATCTCCACCCATAGGTACTTCATTCTCTTGCATTTTTGACACATGGATCTACTAATAAGTTTTGTGCACTTAGTTGTGCATCTTTCTAAAAATCAGTGAAATTATACTTGGTATTCTGAGGTTTGTTTTAAAAAATGAATTGTGTTCAGCTAATAAAAATATTTCTGTAGACATGGAGTTTATTTAAAGTTATGCTTTGCTTGAGCATTGCTTTGGAATACAGCATTGTAATGTGTAGCTCATATAGTTCAGCATTTTTAAAGATGTAGAACAGTAAGTTATTATTTTAGATGTTTAAAATGAGATTATATATATATAGATAGTAAAATCCATGCAGGTAGATATCTAATGCTCATAAGCTTCTGGAATTAAATATTTAAAATAATGTAACATTTTCATTAGAATCAAAATTAACTACTTAAAAACCACAAGCATACTGTATAAATAATTGCAGAATACAGTGACCTATTAAAAAGTGACTTGTTTAAAACTTTAAAAAAATCATGGCTTATAGCAGAAAGGAGGGTGTCATCAACCCTCCCTAATACTAAATAGGAGAAGAATGTTTCTTGTTTATAAATAGCAATAGCAGACAATAGCACTGCTTCCCTTTACTACATTACTTTCACTAATCTTCCCCAGTTTTGCCTGCCCCAAATATCATATTCTTCATTTGAGGGCTTTGCAACTTCATTAAGCATTAAAATCTTTCAGATTAATTGTTTCTTATAAACTTCCAGCCAAATGTGGTTATTAGTGCTGGAAGAACTGCACAGTTATGTTAGGTAACTGTGAAAGCACTTCCTGGTTACAGTACTAAATTTACATTCTAAAGCAGCTATTAAGATGCTCTTAAAGCCGTCTTCATGCACAATAGGTTTTGCATAGTTGCACAGTAATACAATGAGCAAAGTTTTAAGTAGGGGAATATGGAATTTGTATCCTGCAGTGTCAGGCATTCCCACCCACTCCCCCAGCACATTTGCTGTGGCACCTTGTATATCACAGGGTTTGCTGGAGACTGAATTGAGGAAACATGAAAAGAATGCTTGCAAATCCTATTGTATTTAGTTGTTACCCTTGGAAATTGTGCATGTTAGGATATGCTTAATATTTCCACCCATAGAGGTCTAGAAGATTTTTGGCAGTGCACAAGTTTCTTATCATCTTATTCCAACCTGCTATGGAACAGAGTTTGAAAACTGGTTTTAGAACAACTCACATAGCTCACTGTGCCGATGTTCTTCAGGACTAGAGGTAACTGCAACTGAATCCAGCTCTATGTATTTGATATAAATAAATTTTGAGCCTCCATTAATTGTGGAGTCCTTGTTTAATTTTTGTTACTTGCTTTCAGATGTTTCAGTACCTTGATACTAGGCACTAACTCGGTGTGAGTTTTACTCACTGTTTATATATAGTCACTTGCGCTGCCAGTTTCTGTGGGGTGAACAGGGAGCACACCCCACACTAATTTGCACTGATGATGTTACCTAGTTGGGTACTGAAATGTCTGCAAGCAAACAAACAAACCTAGAGGACTCCACAGTTCAACCCTGATTGGAGCCTCCATTAAGATTCAGAGTTTCATTCTGAACTTGTAGAATGCTTTATGATTGCTTAGTAAGCTTCATTGTACAAGTGCAATATAAAAATAATACCAGTTTGGTGTAGTGATTAAGATACTGGCCTGGAAAGTAGACTTCTAATCCTTCCTTAGGCATGAAACTCAGCTGGATGACTTTGGGCCAGTTGTTCTTTCCACCCAACTCATTTCACAGGTTCACTAGTTCACATGTGAACCAGACCATCATTACTTATTCAACACAAGAAAAGTTAGCATGATTTGTGAACATAATTGAATTAGTATCTATCTCTTGGCATCTTTTCATTCTGAAGCAATATGTTTTTCGTCAGTTGTAGCATTTTCTCTTTGCAGTCTCATGCATAAGATAGAAGTCAATACATACAGTACATCTGGTTAGTCTTGTTTCTCCTGAGCGACAGATGTTATTTCAGGTGGTTGGCATGCAACAAGTAAAACTTGGTTAAAAAAATTGATTTATGTAAAATCAGTAAAAACTGCCTGGAGCTACTTATAATGTTACAGTTAAGACATCTCCATTTTTTCTCATTAGAATTTTCTCCCAATATATTACATACCTCTTGGAAATCGTTAATAGACAAGTTGAAAAAAACAAACAGGAACTTGATTGTTCAATATGAAACACTTAGATCAATATGTTTAGAGAATTCAGTACATTTTGCACACCTTGGTTTCATAGTGAGTGGGATATCTCAGAATAAAATACATGTGTTTTCTTAAGAGATTTCTTGTGCTTCCAAGTATGTGTGACCATACCCAAGTAGGGAATTGGAAAACTGATGCCTAGATGTGGAAGACTAAAATAATTGATTTGCCAAACTAGACATGTTTTTATATCTGTTAGAAGGTTGATGATTGGGCGGGTGGGGGTAAGTGGTTTATTCAGACATGATAAACAAAAACACACATTGTATACTGTTGTTTGTGAATAAGATTATGTGGAATTTGGGTTGTTAAAATATATTTACAATACAAATATGTTTTAACAGGGCAATTTCTTTAGAAAAAAATTCTTATCTGTGAATACATACGTTAAACATATTAATCTTAAAAGTTTATATTTGTAATATTTATTTATATTTCCTTATTTTTTCAGTTATAGAGAGATCTTTTTCAGTTCACAAAACACATTCCATAAAGGAAATGGAAAATATATTTCAATTGGTGCGAAATGTTATTCCACCTTTAACTGCCAAAAAACATAAAGGCCAAGATGGACGAATAGGAATTGTTGGAGGATGTCAAGAGTAAGTTAAATAAAAATGTACAAATATGTATTGTTACTATACTGTCTCAGACATTACTGTTTATCTTTGTGACATTACTGTTTATCTTTGTTTTTTACTTGTATCACTTTCATACCAATTATTGTAACCTATTGTAACCCAATTAAGCAACCTAAAACTAAGGAGAAATTTCCTGACAGTTAAAACAATTAATCAGTGGAACAACCTGCCTCCAGAAGCTGTGAATGCTCCAACACTGGAAGTTTTAAAGAAGAGAACGGACCACCATTTGTCTGAAATGGTATAGGACAGGGGTGTCAAAATCAATTTCATTGAGGGCCGCATCAGCATTGCGGTTGCCCTCAGGGGGCCAGGTGGGTATGGCCAGGGTGGGCATGGCCTATTGGGTGGGCATGGCTAGAGTGCATATGGCCTACTGGGTGGGCGTGGCCAGCTCTACATCGTTCGCATCAAGGGTGCATATGGGGGCCTGGGCAGGAGTGGGACAGATCTGAGGGTCTCTGGCAGAAGGAGGGTCTCTGGGCCAGGGCCAAGGCAGTGGGGGCCATTCCCTCACTGTTTCCAGTATGGCTTCGCAGGCTGCATGAAACCACTTCGCGGGCCAGATCCGGCCCCCGGGCCTTGTGTTTGACATATCTGGTATAGGATTTCCTGTCTGAACAGGGGGTTGGGCTAGATGACCTCCAAGATCCCTTCCAATTTTATTATTATTTTTGTGCCATTTCTACAGAAAATTATTTTCAATTTTACAATTTTTTTTTCTTGCATGGAAGTAGTAGTCTTCAAATAAAACAACACATATTACTATTACATACTTGGGGCATAGACATTGTGTTAATCTTCAATTAGGATGTCACAGGAAATTCATGCTTTAGGCATTAGAGGTATATCAAGGTATATCTTTTGTGTGTTCCAAATAGCTATTACTATCAAGCAATATGTTGCAAATGTAGCTTAATTCTAACTAGAAAGGTTACTGCTTTAATTAAGTGTTATGTATTGATCTGGAGAAAGTGACAGAAAAAATACATTGTCTTGATCGCTGCCATATTTCTGGACTGTTGGAAAATGACTCCATTTTCAGCATTAGCAAATTAGGGTGATAAATGTGTATCTTATTTATAATTAATATAGTGTTAGCCTACTGAACAGTGAGAGCTTCATTTGGATCTTTAAGTCATCTGACTGCAATTCCACAATTTAGTATATAAATTAGTATCTGTCATAAAAAGCAATACTGTTAAGGAATAAAATGCAGAAATATTTTTGGGATAGTACAGAAAAGTGGAAAGTATTAAATATTAAAATTCACTAAATTTTTAGTTTAAAATTGTATGGTACATGAACTTTTATGAATTAAAAGTTTGTATTTTGTGTGTAAATATATATGATAATCAGTGATTTAGGGTGTTCTTGTCACATTCTACATCTGAAGTTCAAAAGTGAGTATAAATCCTTTAGAATAACTGCATATTGTACAATGATAATAGTTGTGTGAAAAGGCAGTGCAATGTTAGATTTACTATATTTGACAAAAATGTTAATGTTAAGAAAGTATCAGTAGAAATATGCTGATAAAGTGATGTTGCTATATATATCACAACTTTTCCTTGTGATATAAGTTCATTGGTCACATTTTTAGTAAAGTATATATTTCCTGGATTTTTTTATATGCAGGTATACAGGAGCACCATATTTTGCTGCAATTTCTGCTCTCAAAGTGGTATGTTTCTTTTTACATTTGCGTTGAGTACAATTAAAAGATACTGTTGTTTATTCCACAGTTAAACACAATTGGACTATTTAAAAATGTGCTGTACCCTGTTCCCAATACTAGAAAAAAATGATAGTTTTGTATTGGTGAAATGTCTAATTTATTCAGGAAACTGAGATTTTAGTGTATTGATAGTAACTATATGTAGGTCATTGCATGTGTAAATTTTAATATCCATCCATTATCAGACGTAGATATTGGTTACGTAGTGTGTACAATGGTATTAGAAATTTTGGAAATACTGGTAGTAATTACTAAAGCTGCTCCTTAATCATAAATGAAGCCTGAATTTCTTGATGGATTGGAAAATTTAATTTATTCAAGATGAACTGGGTATCCTAACCTGTTGTGTTCCAAATTCTACTCCTTGCTAAAGTTTTGGCCCTGATTTGTTACTTCAGAAATTTGGCAAGTGTTCCTAGGGCACTATGCCAAGAAGAAGAAGAAAGCTGACATTTATATAAAACACCATGC
The DNA here is from genome assembly GCF_947247035.1 of Vipera ursinii. NCBI lineage: Eukaryota > Metazoa > Chordata > Lepidosauria > Squamata > Viperidae > Vipera > Vipera ursinii. The sequence continues at coordinate 92,283,471 of NC_139514.1, read as the reverse complement.
ACAGGAGGGGTAAATGTATTGGATTTAGTTATTAATTAAATCAGAGCAGTCATATAACTGGATCATCTTTGGATGCTTGATTTACGACAGTTAATTTAATGACTGTTCTAAAGTTAACAACAACTTTGAAAAAAGTGACTTTTTCACACTTATAACTATTGCAGCATCCTCATGGTCCATGATCAAATTTCAGACACTTGGCAGCGATGTCATATTTATGACATTTGTAGTTTTCTGGGATCGTGTGATCAACTTTTCCAACCTTCTGACAAACAAAGTTGGGCAAGCCAGATTCACTTAACAACTGGGTTACTAATTTAACAACTGCAGCGATTCACCTAACAACGGTGGCAAGAAAGATTGTAAAATGGGGCAAAATTCACTTAACAACTGTCTTGCTTAACAATATAAATTTTGGGCTCAATTGTGGTTATAAATTGAGGACTACCTATATTCATAATGAGTTGTTTCATTTTTTTTATTGGCTGCATTGTAAACTTCATAGGAAGAAACTGTCCTTGTATATTTACACCTAACTTGAATATATTATTTTATTATTAATAAAGTAAGAGAGTTTTAAGTATTGGCTTTTAAATATGGAAAGTATGTTTATTTCTAATCTGGAACAGGTTTTTTTAATTAAAGTTAGTGAGATTTACTTCTTATATTTAATATTGGGGAATAAAAAGGAAAGGGAAACCTGAGAATGTTGAATTTCAGCATGAAATCAAAAGAGAAAAAATGTAACTTTCAGAAATTTTAAATAAATGTTACTAATGATTGAAAACGTGTGCATTTTTTTTAGGGGGCAGACCTATCACATGTATTTTGTACCAAAGATGCAGCAACTGTAATAAAATCTTACAGTCCAGAGCTTATAGTTCATCCAGTTCTGTAAGTATTTTGTCTTTCTTTGGACATGAAAAAAAAACATGCTTAGCCAGCTGCTGTATAACTTAGGGTTTTAACTGAAGAAAGTTAATTCCAATCATAATTTTTAGTGATATGTTCATATCATCATACAAGCCATTGCCTTTCACATCTGTCTAAAGAGTAGAGTATCTTCAGATGAGATCAGTGTGCCTAGAATTAACAGGGTAATATTCAAAACTATTTATGCAAGTGTTCCTTATGTGTCACATGCATTTTTTCATTTTTAATTATAGTAAGTTTTATCTTGCTTGAAACTAGGATCATTTCAGAAAATCATATTGAGATACCTTTTTTTTTCCTTTCATAGAGTTTCTTTAAAAGGCATGTAGGCATTTGATTGGTTCAGAAATTGCTGCGCTCTGAAGTCATTTCAAATTGTTTCTCAAACTTAATAATTTTAAAATGTAAAGACCAGCTTGCAGGTGCCAGTGCCCTGGCTGGCTGGAGAATTGTGGGAGTTTATCCACACCTCTTAAAGTTGCCAAGTTTGAGAAATTCTGTGTTAAACCCTGCAAAAAGGATACCCAGAAAAGGGTGCCTCTTTTCTTTTCTCCCACAAGGAGTGATGCTCAATATTCAAGCCTAGCACTACTTGGATTTTTGTTGAGGCTGAGTTCCAACTGAAAGTTAGGTCCCCTCCCCTTCCCCCCCCCCACACTATTTGTTAAAGCAAAATATTCAGCAGTGCCTGAAAATTTCAAGAGCACCAAGATATTTTATGGAACCCATTGCCTGCGATTGGTCACTAAGTGAATCTAAATGCATACGTCTTACATTGTAAATATTATATGAACTTGGGGATGGGGAGGACATTGGGGATGGGGAGTGGCTAAACAGTCCCGTGAGATGGCACTGAGGGATGGGTCAGGAAGCATGCTGACTGCCCAATTGTATGGAATGGGTAGAAACTAAGGAAGACAGCTTGTCTCTCAGATAACAAGGTCCTTTGCTGTGAAGAACTTCATAGGTGATAACCTGCACCTTAAATTGTTAAACCTACCGTGAAGAGTTCAGTTTTCATGCAAAAATAAGAACACAGTTCTTTACAAACGTAATATTGGGCACTGCTCTTACGAGATACAGAGGGTATTCCCCCCACCCCTCTTCGTTCAATTGCAATGCATCATGCTTTATCCATATCAATAAATTGATATCCCTCTATCCCAATTGTTTTTCAAAGGTAGCTGGATGTTAACTTTTTTTAATCATATGAATGTGATGATCTGTGTTTTCAGGAAAATTTCTATATATCCTTCTAGTAGATGCATAGAAAGAAAAGTGCTATAGTGGTAAACTGGAAGATTGTTTTTTATTCGCATAGTTTGATGTTTCTTTTCAGTGATAGCCCTGATGCTGTGCGTGAGGTAGAAAGCTGGTTACCACGACTTCACTCAGTTGTCATTGGACCAGGACTGGGAAGAGATGATATACTACTTGAACATGCCAAGGTAACTTGGACTTCTTAAGGTATTGCTGGTACATTGCCTGGATACTATTATTATTTTTAAAAAAGAGAACGTCAGCTTTATTATTATTTATGCTTTATGCCATTTCAGAAATGTAAACAATGCTGCATGGCTTGCAAGTTATAAAAGCAAAATAATTTAAATAGAAATCGTTAAAACATCCAGTATTTATTTGTGGCTCCTGCAAGCACGTACAAAAAGTTGTTACAGATGGCTTTGGCTGATTTCTGAGGACCAATTCATAGATAATGGTTTCTATAAAATATATGTGATATTTTACTCCTCTCTGCCTTTGTATCCAGGTGCAAGGTACAGTTTTAGGTATTTATTTTGAATGAATTTTTCTGACACACTTTTGTTGGGAAAGAATGAATGCCAAAATAAAGTTTGCCTTCGCATAGATTCCATTTAATAAATTTATAGTAACACCTGTTGCTTAAGATTGCAAATGCCTGTATCATGGCACTACAAGAATTGCAACATGTGGAAAGTGACTTTATTTGGAATTGTTGAAGAAGAACTAAAAAAACGGAACTGATTTTTTCCTTGAGGAAGAAAAGAAAATGTTTCACTTCTCAATCAAGAAGCTTCATTGGTTCTGACAGCAGGGGGCAATGGAAGGATAGGTACTGACAATTGAGACTGGATGGTGAGGGAATGGAAAGATAAGTTCTGATAGGATGGTGGGTGGGGATGGAAGGATTGTAATTTTTTGCAGTCATCTGATTGTAATCACTCTCTGAGAGCTGTTGAGGCCACTTGGGTTTTATGCCCTTAGGGTCACCTGAATCAGGGTGTGATTGGTTGTGAAATCTTCTTGAAACTGCTGCAAGAGCTGCATTGTAAACTAGAGATGGGTGGTGTCTTATTAGCCCTCCCCCATTGAGGGAGGGGTGTTCAATTCTAACAAAGATGGATTCTTTTACCCTACTTTCAAACCAATGATCCTCTCTATCCAAAATGTGGACTTTGCTGTCTTCAAAAGAGTGACCTTTCTCTTTCAAATGCAGTTGGACCACTGAATCTTGTCCTGATGGGTTTGATCTCCTTTGTTGTGCCATGCACTTGTGAAGTGGTTGTTTTGTTTCACCAATGTACAGATCTGCACATGCCTCACTGCACTGTATTGTCTATATATCACATTGCTTAATTTGTGTTTTATCCTTGGAATGGACAAGCTTCTCCTGTAGTGTTTCTTGGGTTTAAAGTGTACATGTATTTTAGATTGGTTGAAAATCCTCTTGAGCTTTTCTTGAAAGGAGAAAAAATTCCCATGTGGTTTGTTTCACTAAGGCAGAAGCCTTGATCACTCTTTAGAAGACAGCAAAATCCACATAAACCCCCAGGTGGCCTTAACAGCTCTCAATGAGTGCTAATGACCAGGTGACTGCAAGGAAATACAATCCTTCCATCCTCTCCCCCCACCCCCTACCATCATCCTACCAAAACCTACCCTTCCATTCTCTCTTCCCCCCATCAGAACTGATGAAGCTTTTTGGATGAGAAGTGAAATGTTTTCTTCTTCTTCCCTCGAAGAAGAAAAACAATCCAGCTGCTCTTTGAAGGAAAAAAAAACCTTTAACAATTCCCAATAAGCCATTTTTTTCAGTGTAAGAACTTTAATAGTCATTGTGTAGGTAAGATAGGTAGAGCGGAAGTGTAGTAGAGCATATCCATGAACAGTAAGCAATATATTTACACACATTCAAGAAATAATGAAGCTAAGAAGGAAACCAGAACGCATCCCCTTCAGCAGGCAACCCCCAGATAAGCAAGGATTAACAACAGGCAAGCAGTCAAGCAGCAAACAATACCCTAATAAAGGGACTACCAAGTTGAAAATAATACCACCAAAATTGACAGGGAAACCTGCTGTATATAAACAGGGAGCAAATCCCACACTCACTCACACTGATGGTGTTACCTACTTAGGTAATGAGCTACACATACATTCTCTTCTACTGAATGGGATTATTATGGTTGGATTTTTTTACAGTTTGCTTTTATCCTAAAAAGCTTATTTGTATTGGCTTTGCATGCATTTTTAATATGTGCTTTTAAATGTGTGGGAAGTCTTCAATAGATTCACTAAAGGAATGTGAAACTATATGTGAACATATTTTTTGGTGAAAATATTATTGTGGAAGCGAAAGAGGAAAATGGCAAGAGTAATAAATGTGATATAGAGCGTTTGTGCTTTTTAGAAGAGGTGTTTTATTATTTGGAATGGTTTGAATTTTATTCTGTTTTATTTAAAATGTTGAAGTTGCCTTTTATTCAAAATGTATTACTTTTTGCAAAAGGAGAAAAGAATTACATTTTCCTGTTGCAATGTTACGATATTTAATTTACAGTTTTTTTTTTTATATATAAATAGGGCATTATAGAAAAATCCAAGGTCAAAGGAATTCCTATTGTGATTGACGCTGTAAGTATGTTAATTTTATTAATTTGTTTAAATGATTTTGAACTTATCATTAAATATTTCTTCCTATTGCCTCATGCAGGATGGTTTATGGCTCATTGCCCAACAGCCGTCTCTTATTCAGGGTTATCCTCGAGCTATTCTTACTCCAAATGCTATGGAATTTAGCAGACTCTATGAAGCTATGGTGAGTCCATACGGTTCTTAGTTACATTTCATAGAGCCTTGGTGGAGCAGTGGGCTAATGCCTCCTTAAGGTAACACCAGCTGCCTGCCATTAGTGCAGGTTCGCATCCTACCAGGCTCAAGGTTGACTCAGCCTTCCATCCTTCCGAGGTAGGTAAAATGAGGACCCAGATTGTTGGGGGGCAATAAGCTGACTTTGTAATAATGCCGCTTGGGGTGTGTGTGAAAGCCCTAACAAGCAGGCATATACATAGAATGAAGGCTACTGCTAAGCTTGTAAGCCGCCCTGAGTCTTCGGAGAAGGGCGGGATATAAATGGAATTAAAATAAAATAAATAAATAAATTTCCATGAGGGAAGACACTGCAAACCCAAATTACATTTACTAATGTAGAACTTCAATAATTAATCAAATAGGCTTTGTGATTTTAGCCCAGTTTAAGCTTTTTAAAGCATAAATTTCTAGGCTCTCAATCAGATTGGGTGGGGGATAAGAGTTCACCATGCTGTAATGACACCCAGAGAAGGTGACATTTAATCTCAAGATTGCTTCCTTATTTAATAAACAAATTAGGCTGCCCACCTTAACCTACGTATTTACAGTATGTATGGTGTCTATGTAGTAAACATTAAAAAGGCAGTTTTTGACAAAATCATATGTGTTTGTAGTTTGTCTAGCTACAGATAACTACAGTCCCTATATATACAGGTAGTCTTTGTTTAGTGACCATAATTGGGATGGGCAGATCTGTTGTTAAGCAAAGCCTGACATTAAATGGGAAATCATGTATCTGTGACTGTGCTTTTCTTTTCCCATTCCCCTGCCCTTTGGAACATTCATCTGGGCACTGGATAATTAGCAAGAAGGGAATTAATATTTGTATTTAGATTTATTGAAAAGGAAGGGATTACAAGAGAGTAGGTAGGCACACAATTGAGAATTCTCATTGAAAGCAGTGCAGTGGTGCCAGCAGAGGTCAAGCACAGGACAATGTGTGCTGGCTATAATGGTGATCACACAGACTGAGGGATGCCGTTCAGTCATAAATGTGGTCATTGGTTGTAAAATTATTTTTCACCACCATTGTAACTTTGAACAGTAACTGAGGCAACTCAGTGACTGAGATCTAACTATAGAGGCAATAGATCACAAGTCTAGCTGGCTAGGCTAGGTTTGAGTTTGAGAAGGATTTAGACAAGATGGCTTCATGCACCTGCCTCATTTTGTGCAATAGGATTAAAAAAAACTAAGTTACCATCCATCTTCAAGTAGTTTGGTCAATCTTCCAACACTTCATACTTTTCTACATGAAAAGCATCATCTCATCAAGGTCAAATGTAACTGTCTCTTGCTTGAGAATGACATGTTTTGAAATCATTGCTTGTGTCTTAAAGAGAAAGCTTCGTTCTAGTATTTTTTTTAACATTACACAAGTTAAAACTTTCCAAAGCAAACCCTTCTAAGATCTGGGACCTGCTTTGAGTGGATTTTTGTACCCCTTCTTTTACATATCTCCATTCACTTTTGCATAAATAAGTGCAGATAGCTTGTGAACAGATCAAGTGAGATATAGTAAGACTTGTTATAAATATGGCAACATCTGTTGTATGGCTAATAGAACTATAGTTGAGCAGGCAGCTAACATTTCATAACATAAAAGTTTAAAAATAGTATGATGAATTCTTCATTACTTGCTGCAATTAATTCTGTATGAGTTCTCCCTTTGCTCCTTTCTAGCTTAGAGATCCTGTAGATAGCAGTGATTATCATGGATGTCTGTTAAGACTCAGCCAAGCCTTGGGGAATTTGACAATTGTTCAGAAAGGCGAACGAGACCTCATTTCAGATGGAGAAAAAGGTATATGAAAGAAACACAAAGCAAATATTTTTATAAGTTAAACATTTTTTCCAATATGGGTAGATGGTAAAGGTAAAGGTTCCCCCGCACATGCGTGCTAGTCGTTTCCAACTCTAAGGGCCGGTGCTCATCTCCGTTTCAAAGCCGAAGAGCCAGCGCTTGTCCGAGGATGTCTCCGTGGTCATGTGGCCGGCATGACTAGACGCCAAAGGCACACAGAACGCTGTTACCTTCCCACCATAGTGGTCCCTATTTTTCTACTTGCATTTTTACGTGCTTTCGAACTGTTAGGTTGGCAGAAGCTGGGACAAGTAACAGGCGCTCACTCTGTTACGTGGCACTTGGGATTTGACCCACCAAACTGCCGACCTGATCGACAAGCTCAGCGTACTAACCCACTGAGCCACCGCGTCCCTATTAGGTAGATGGTATGGGAAGATAAAACCAAATGCAGGTGCATGCATTTAATATATTAAGGGAGTACTAGCAGTTATTTTGCTAGTCATTGGTCAAAATCATATTCTATGATTTTAAAATATACATAGATTGGCCATCAGAGCTATTTGATAATGTAAATGTACAGTGAAATTATTAAATAAAAATTGCTGTCGCTAAAGAGGTCCTTGTCTTAAACCTTTGAAGTTAATGTAATAATGCAAAAATAAATATGTAATAGGAAAAAAGACAGTCCTATGCCTGTTCAGCGAAATGTAGTTCTGAGTCCATGTGCACATAACAGTGTTTAAATATTAATCTTATAAAATAGATAGATAACATAAAACAGTTTCTGTTAACAAATTGGTTAAATTCAGTTCTGGTCATACTTAAAAATGAACTTTGCAATTAAAGATACACTTGCTTGCTATACTTCATATCTACATTTTTTCAGTTCTCCCACAACTCTGTTCAATAAGGATTATTTTCAGTTCCTTTCCTTTTTTGTGTTACAGTGCTTGTATGTAGCCATGAAGGAAGCAGCAGGAGGTGTGGGGGACAAGGAGACATCCTCTCTGGGTCCCTTGGAGTCCTAGCCCACTGGGCCTTTCTTGCGGGACCAGAAAAAACAAATGGGTAAGGCATGTTATGCATTCTGATCAGCTTCTCTTGATTGATGGGTATCTTTATAGAACAATTCAGCATATGCCCAATTTACAGCTGCTCTGTGAGAAAAATAGGCGGTTTCTAAATTTGATAGATAAGCAAATAAATAAATTTCTATTAGCAGCTGAATAGATCCAGCATCATGGCTAATATTGCAATGTTTGGTGCAACTGTTTGCAAAATCATCAGACATGAACTGAACATAACGCTGGTAAAATACATTAATTTTATACTTGTTTTTTTTCTTATGCTACTTTATCAATTTTAGTCCTTATCCCTTTGAGAAATCCTCACCTGGTTCAGGATGTTTTTATTGTTACTTGCATTTTAGTCCACAGTTGGACATACAGGTCTGGGATATTTAGCATCTTTTAACTCTGATCTGGTGGGCAAATGGGATCCATCATTATTATCGCTTTCATTGCTCTTACCGCCTGTTTGTACTGGCCTAAGAACTAGCAAAGATTTGTTGGTTTGTTTGTGCTTCTGATAGTCATGCTCATTTCAGATTTAATTGGGATTCTTGTTTCTATTTTAGTCAAAATCCCTTTCTAGTGGCTGCATTTGGAGCATGTTCACTTACAAGGCAGTGCAACAACCAAGCCTTTCAGAAATTTGGACGGTCTATGACAGCTTCTGACATGGTTTTAGAAATTGGAACAGCCTTTAATAAACTTTTTGAAACCTAAGACCAAAGCAGCAGAAGAGGAAAAAGAAGAAGTCTGACAGCCATGAAAATTGCAGTAGGATATCCTTGTACAATGCATCCCTTTTCAAGTGCTGTTAGCAGTAATGGTATACTAGGTAGTTTTTATTTTTTAAAATAAAAAGTGTAGGTATTTTTAACGGTTTGGATTTTTTTTCTTTTCCTTATTTTGGGCTGAACAAGTTGTAGTTGCAGATGTTATAATAAAACAAAACTGAAAGTATTTCCTCTGTTCTATCTTACAGGTTGGTTTTTGAGCAATAATTACCAGTAGCAAAAAATACTCATTTGATAGGCAACATAAAGATAAACCAACTGTGGATTCATAAGCCCCATGCTTATTTTCTAGTAAGTACTTACGTGGATATTCTCAGTCATCTAGGTCATACTTGTCTCAAAGGTACTTTTCCAAAAGGCAACTAGATGATGTTTTTTCCTTAAGGAAGATGAGTTTTGCTTCTCATGTAAGAAGCTTCATCAATTCTGACTGAGTGTTGGGGAGATGACAGGATGTTGGGGAGAAGACGGAAGGATCATGTTTCTTTGCAGTCATCTGGTTTTTAGCATTCTCTCTGAGAGTACACTCTGAGACTCAGTGGCTCTACAAGAGTGTTAACAACCAGATGACTGCAAATAAATATCCTTCATTTCCCCCCCCCTCCCATTCGGTCAGAAATGATGAAGCTTCTTGGTTGAGAAGCAAAATGTCGTCTTCCTCAAGGAAAATATAGTTCAGTTGCCTTTTGGAAAAGCATATTCGAGGTAAGTATTTAAAGGCTCGTGGCCTGCACTTACTAATTTCAATGGAAGGAAAATTATATGTGAAGGTCTCCCATTGAAATGAATGGGATTTTAAAGTACTTTGGTGGCTTGTATTACAATATTCTTCCACCATCTCAGCTTCCTAATTTGATTTGCAAGAATTAATTTGTTTTGTTCTTGCAATAATTGCCGAGGTTCAGTTCTTTGCACTTAGTATGCCACTTTTGATAAGTGCCGTCTTTGAGCAGAGACTGCATGCAAATTGCCTTTGACTCCTTAGTCTATAAAGACACTAATTTTTGTTCCTTCTTGAAAGGGGGGGGTTGGAAATGTATTGCTAGTTTTTGTTTTAAAGTAGCACCAAGAAGCTGTAAATCATGGCATGTTTAGCTGAACATATTAAAGCTTCATTTGTTATTCAGTGCTAGTTTAGAACATAAAACCAAATCATTTGTGGAGAAATCAGGCATACCTGGAATTGGGAGTTCAGCAGGTTATATTACAAAAGAGGGAATGTTTTAGAAACGGCTCACCACGAGCAGCTTTTGCGTAGATCCCTCAGTCTTTGCACAGCGATTATGGATAATAGAAAGTGCCCTTCATGCTTTTATACTAGCATTAAAAATCATCTTGTAACATACTACTTACATGTGGACGTATTTTTAGTGGGGAAAATCACCAGCATTGAAGTGGTTCAAAAATGAAAAGTGAAGTATTAACCTTAATTGCACAATAAGATCACTCAGCTCACAGTAGACTGCAACATAGAGAGAAGATAGTTCAAAGCTCAGTAGCAATTTATTCTTAACGTCCTTGCAATAAAGGCTATAGAACCATCCAAGAGCATTCAGCTGCCCTAAATGTATCCTGTTAGTTTTACTGAATAAAAAGCTTAATTTAGTATGATTGAACTAAATATTTTGATTTCAGCAGTTTCATCTCATAGTAATTGTTTTTAAAAGATTGCAAAAAAAGATGGAATATAATTGGTTTTTACTTGAATGATTAACAGTCTGCTACTATGCATATTTACTCAGAAATAATGTCCAACAAGTCAGTGGAACTTGTTCCAAAGTATATATGTGGACAACTTAAGCCTTAGTATATACTCTCTAGTGCTAAATTAGCACTCCTCTTTGTATACGGACAGTTGCTATTGGGGTTTGTTACAAGGTACAGTAGTTAACCACTATTTAATGCTAACTTTCTTTGGCAAGCAGGAAATTGCTCTGTATAAATTCAGTGCTTATGGTTAACATTTCAGTGCACTGAGATTTCTACCTCAGAACATTTGTTTTCTTTATATTAAGAGTCTTCTCTTCTTTGGTTCTATCAAAGTTCAGAGCACAGCTCATTAAAAAAAATTAAGGTACAAGTTGTGCTACTTGGAAGTATGGGTGAGGGATAGATCTGCTATATGTGGAAGGACAGCAAGGAAGAAAGTACCTGTGGGCCTCAGCCTTTCTTCCAATTATAGAGATTGGCATAATTTTTCTTTCTGAATTGTTGAATTGTCTCTAAAAAGAACCAGTTTCTCTGGAACCAAAAATATTTCAAAATGAGAATCTGCCCGAAGCAGATCCCATATTGTACTCCTGCATCCAGAAAATTGCTGTTATAATTCAATAATTATTCTTCCTGTCTGTGTAAGTGACTAGGATGTTATGTTATACAAATAAGTTTTATATGCCTAGCATCCACATCTAAACCACCCAGTGTGATTTTTTATTTCTTGCATGTTGGAGGGAATCTGCAGTAGGGCAGGCACATTGTGTCTAAACCCTATATTTCTCATATCTGCTCCATTATACAAAGTGAAATTATTTGAGGTACAAAAGGATGAGAAGCAAGTCAACCATTCAAGATGCTTCATTTGTGAGTGTTAGATCCATAAAGTGGAATGGATTCCCTGTGTTGTTGAAGTCATAGCAAAGTCTTGACAAAAGAAGATGTTAACCATACAGTATTTTCAATTAACATGTACCAGAATTCTCCCATAAAATTGAAACCATCATATTAGAGCTGAGAGATGGGAAAGGTAAACATTTAAATTAAATTTGTAGGGAAACCAAATGTCCAATTTTTCAGACGGCTCAGATGAATAATTACATTAAATTTGCCTGTTTTTTATGTTGTTCACTAGTGTATAAAGATTACATTTGAAATTTTCTGAAGCTGTAGGAGTTTCTTTTGAGGAAATAAAAATGACAGATTGAAATAACTGTAGTGAGTTTGTTCATCCTGACTTTGCTAATGAATCTGTGATATATATTTATATTTATATTTATATTTATTTGAATTATATACCGCCCTTCTCCTGAAGGACTCAGGGCGGTGTACAGGGCAATAAATATCAAAAATACAAGATACAAAAGTTAAAAAAACATTAAATAATTGTGCCCGATGCAATAAATTAGTTAAAATCAATGTTAAAACCCCAAACCGATCAGACCAGGCCGGCTTGTTCGAATAAATAAGTTTTTAGATCACGTCGGAAGGAGCGAAGGTCGGGAGCCATCCGGAGCTCAACCGGTAAGCGGTTCCAAAGGTCTGGCGCGCCCACAGAGAACGCCCTCCCCCTGGGGGTCACCAGTCGACATTCTCTGACCCTGTGGCACCCTGAGGAGGCCCTCTCTGTGGGAGCGCACTGGACGGAGGGAAGTTGACGCCGGCAGCAGGTGCTCCCGTAGGTAATCTGGACCCATGCCATGTAGGGCTTTATAGGTCATCACCAGGACCTTGAATCTCACCCGGAGGGCAACTGGAAGCCAATGCAGCTCACGGAGCAGAGGTATAACATGGGAGTATCAGGAGACCCCCAACACAACTCGCTGATATGGCATTCAGCTTGTTTCCTTTTTAAGCTGCATTTACTTGCCTCATTACTGCAGTTATTTTCATTTCTCCCTGCAGAAAAATAAATAAGAATTCATTTATTCCATCAACTGCCAGTACCAGCGTACAATAGCGTTCAGTTAAGATATTTATTTCCATGTGGATGTCACAAGGGATTAAGCAAAACCTTTCTCTAACCAGTATCTCAAGACATGTTCATTAATAGGAGACCCCAACATCTTGAATTGATAAGAACATTTGCATTGCACTGCAAACTTTCCTTCAAAATGGATTTGGGGTTGCTGTATTCATTCAGAAAATAGTTGTCCCGGTGATGGAACCTTACAAAGCAACTGGTTATAAGGTCAGCTCCACAAGGATGCATCTCGTCACACGATAAGCTTTTTTCCTATTTCGATGGGGCCCATTTAGAGCTTAGAAGCATTCTTGAAAATAAAGATGTCAAGTCAAGACACTTGTTCTTCAGCATGCCAGTTTCCCATAATTTTAATTTAAAAAATGTTTAAAAAAATCAAATTCAGGAAACTTTCTGGGTACCCAAAATAGTATTTGCATATGTATTAGGGCTTCTGGTTCTGTGTAGCCAAATCCAGTCATATAAAGCAAAAGGGAAAAAAGTACACTTTTCTATTGCTAGTGTGCACCATCACTTTTGAACTTAATTTTCACTGGTTGTTCTGTCAGATCTAGCTTTGTACAACTTGTGGCCATACAAAAATTGTGTTTTAGTGGCTCTGTGATTTCTTCTATTATAATGCAGTTAATCCCTTAGCAAGGGATAAATGAGCATGAACAAACGAAGTACTTTTCTGCCACAATATATAAATCTCAGCTCAGAAGTAATTTCCATTCTATATAGGATTTATTGCTGCAAATGGTGCTTATCCCCGTAACTATCAATGAAGGAGGGTTACCCTCTTGATGTGGCGGAAAGGTCTTCAGCAGCTTTGGAGGCAGACTCATTTCAGAATGAATAAAATTAAGCACTCTTGTGCTTCATTTTTTTCCTCTGGTGATATTTTATGTACGCTGTACTTGGTCCTCTCTCCTCATCTAGGACAATGGCAGCTATTCTTTTTTCTTCCTCTACACACATCTTAAATTGCCAAATTTGAAAAACACTGTTCTACACAGTTCTGAATTCAAGAGTGCTCACTCGCAGGATTGAACAGATGGGCAATTTCTAGCTTTTGCAAGAGAAGGGGCATTTCTGGCCCTTGGAACATGCTCATTTGTCAGATTCCTGCAGAGTGACTTAGGTGGCAGGAGGACAGGGATAAACAGCACTAACTGGCTATTCTGTGAAAGTTACAGAAAGTGGGAAATGAACCACTGTAGTAGATTTAAAGATTGAAATGGTTAGCAGAAATAATCGTGGAAGGAGCTGTCCCTAGAGATAAGGCCTGTTTCTGCTTCACTTCTCTGTTGCAAGAAGGTCTATAATAAACTTGATTCCCTTTATTCAAGCCAGTCTGGAGACTGGGAGGTACAGATGAAACCAGTAACCCCATTTGGGTGTTCATACATGTGCATTCTTTCTCTCCACACATAAGCATGCAGACAAAATAGTCTGTTTAGCTTGCAAGAAAGCATTTAAATTAGAGTGGCTGCACTTGGCAACTCACAGGTTAGAACTGGACAATGTGCTGCTGATTTCCTCTTTTGAAGTTGCAATGCAAATCATATCATTTTCTTAACATTTGTTAACACTCCATTTTTTAAAAACTGCAAGCGAGATCAATGTGTTACCAGGATTGGGTGCCAAAAGTGTAGATAAGGTAAATCTGCCTATGGTCACATAAACAAATACTTCCCATTGATTTTTTTTAACCTTTTCAAGGTAGATATTTGACCTTTATTTCAACAATACTGATAAAGGGGATATAACAAATATAATGCCTCATTTACATTTGTAGTTCCTTGTGTAATTAACATGAATGCAAATTTTGCATGTGGAAAATCTCCAATTAATCTCCAATTCAGATACTCTAAAATTAGAATTGGTTACAACAGGCAGGTCCCAGTGATTAGAACATACAGGTAATCCTTGATTTACAACCACAATTGGGACTAGAAGATTTGCTGCTGAGGTGGTCATTGAGTCACATTTTATGACCTTGCCGTGGTCACTAAGAAAATCAATTGGTTGTTAAGTGAATGATGAAATTGTTAACTGAATCTGCATCTCTAATTGATTTTGCTTGTTGGAAGCTGGCTGGGAAACTCAAATGATGTGAGTAGGGTGCTGTAAATGTATAAATAAATGCTGATTGCCAAGTGCTTGGTTTTTTATTGTGCCTATCGGGAGACTACAACAGTTGGTCAGTGCAAGAACTGGTCATACCACCAACATAACTTCAAACGATCACTAAACAAATGGTCATAAGTTGACTACCTATAATGAAAGGATCAGGGAGAAACTTGTCTTATTAAAACCAGTGACACTTCATTTTGCTTTTTGTTTTATTTGCTTTTCGAGTACTCTTGAGGCCTTCAGAAAATAAGGTTATAGATATCTATGAATCTGGGAAGGGATTTGAAAAAAATGGCCAAGCAATTGGACAATGATCTTAAACATTCGATCCTCACCAGCTCAAGGTTGACTCAGCCTTCCATTCTTCCAAGGTCATGAAATGAGGACGAGATTGTTGGGGGCAATATGCTGACTGTAAACCGCTTAGAGGGCTGTAAAGCACTGTGAAGTGGTAAATAAGTCTAAGTGTTATTGCTATTCCAGTGAATCCACTAAAGTAGACATGTCAAACTTGCGATGTCACGTGATGTATTGGGACTGTTTTTTCATTGCCGGCAATGGGGTGGGCACGGCTTCTCCATGACTCGTCTGGTCCCTGCACTAAAAAATAGCTGGGGGGAAAAATAAAAGTCCTTGAAAGGCCAAAGCCCACATCTCAATGCCATCTAGGTGCTATAGGGTGATTGACCACGGGATATGCATACAAGAAACCCCGCAAATATTGCACAGCTGAAGAAAATTCTGGGTGAGGAATGGAAAAACTATTGGGAAAGAATTATAAGAAGTGCCTACTTGTGGCTTTTGCCAAAGTTGCATTTATTTTTTCACAAAAGAAAATGGAGTATCTGTTAATTTTTATTTTATTTTATTTATTTTATTTTATTAAACTTATATACCGCCCTTCTCCCGTAGGACTCAGGGCGGTTCACAAGGTTTTTTAAAACAATGCAACAAGTTACAAAAATTAAAAACAATTAAAATAATTACACTAACCTTGAAATATAACCCAATTACAATTAAAAATACAATTAAAACCCCAGTTAATACTCTCAGTCTAGGCCAGAAAGCTCGAAGAGCCAGGTCTTCAGATCCCGGCGGAATGAGCGAAGGTCAGGGGCAGTCCTAAGTTCTACAGGCAGCTGGTTCCAAAGGGCCAGCGCACCCACAGAGAAGGCCCTCCCCCTGGGTATTGTCCGCCGGCAATCTTTTACCGGCGGTACCCTGAGGAGACGCTCCCTGTGGGAGTGCACAGGACGAAGGGAGCTTGATGCCGGTAGCAGGTGTTCCCTCAAATATCCCGGACTCAAGCCATTTAGGGCTTTATAGGTCATCACCAGCACCTTGAATCTCACCCGGAGGGCAACCGGAAGCCAATGCAGCTCGTGGAGTAGAGGTGTTACATGGGAGTATCGGGAAACTCCCAACACATTGAATAATTGAATAAATTATTGCAATGTCAATTTTTCATATTTTAGTTCAATTACATCAACTTTTTTGACATTATTTGGGCATAACATTTTCAGTATTAAGTTGATGTCATCATTTTAGCCATTCAATTGCAGGATGAAGGCCTCTTCCGCATGTTTCCAACCAATACGGTCCTGAGCTTTCTTTTGCCAATTGGGCCCACAATGCTTACTGATGTCATCGATCCATCTTGTTTTAGTGTCCATGAAAGAGACCTAAAACAAGATGGATCAATGATATCAGCAAGATCTAAAGCCAGATGGATCAATTATATCAGCAACTGGCAAAAAAAAAAGCTGAGGACCATGTAAAATGTTGATATCCACATACATGTAAAAAAAACTTACATGGATATACTTACTTTTTCACGACTGTATATGTATTTTTTTGAGGAAAAGGATATACTGCACACAGAAACATTTCAAAAGATATATATAAAAAAGTGCCGTCCAACATTTTCTGGGCAAGTATTGTACCCTTCATACTTTGTTAAAACATCAGTCTTTCTTCTTTTGGAGGGAATGAACCAACAAACAGCAGTGAACCGCACATACTATATGGGACCTGCCTATTTTGGAAACACTTTTTTCTTAATGCCCCTTGCGTCTACAATTTCCAACCTGTGCTTGTTACTTGAGCTTTCTCACATTTTCCCCATTATAAAAAATATGCCATCTTCAAAAAGCCTAAATGTATCTGCCACTGCCTCTGTTCACCCAAATGTTTCTTGACACTATACGGAACAAGACACCTGCTGAGGACAATTGCAATTTCAACAAATCATGATGCTCTGCTTCAGTTCTTGAAATGTTCATTTGGTATCAGCTAAAGAAAAACTTAAATCCATTGTGAAATTCTGCTAATACTGACAAAACAGCCTGCAGACTTTGGATGTTAAAATATAAAATCTATAATTCATCCCCATTCTCAAAAATTCACTTCATCTGGTACTTTGGGTGACATTAAAATAAATCATACTTCAATTATGTTACACTTCAGTCAATCATTCAGAAGTGTGAATATGTACAGTAGAAGTTCATTCCAACCATACGATTACAACAGATGGGAGTAAGTTTAAGCAAAGCAGCTCTTGAATCATTAGAGCTGACAAAGGTTTCACTAGATAATTTCTTACTACTACAGAAAATACATTTGAAGCAACTGAATTCTCACCTAGGCAGTGAAGCAGAGAAACAATCAGTATTCCTCAAATCACAAAACTACACGTTTTTGACAATATTTTATTTAGGTTGCTTTAGAATAAAAGTCCAGCAATCAAGGAACAATAGTCTTTATCTTGTGGTCTGGCTTTTCTTTAAAAAATTATTATAATCACTCCAAATGTACTTCTTATCAGTGCTTTTCCAGTTCATTATTGATTTTTTTCAAGTTCCCATGTAGATGTAGAACTTCTATCCTATAAATATTTTGGAGAACGGGGTGGGAATAAAGAGAAAGCAGAGAATTGCATTCTGTTTACTTTTATTATTCAAAGCTGAATTTGGAACTCTATACAAATCTAGGCATGCTCAGCCAGAAAGCTTATTTTGGCCTTCAGTTCAGATGCAGGTTCAAATATGGAAAAAAACTAGCTTCCCATATTACTTTTGCAGATCTAATCAGTGGAAATTAAATAGTGGTTATGAGAGCTGTCACTCAATTATAAAAATATGAGCTGAAAAAATCAAATTATAATTAAAAATATTCGGGTTTGGGCAAACTTCGGACTTTTAATGTTTTTAACAAATGGCTTGTAACATTTTAGACTTCACATAAACCTTATTTCATCCTTTAAGCTTCCCACAGCTATCTGCTCTCATACCAACAAATTTTCTGCTTTCCTTGTGCTTTCAGCTTAACATTGCTCTAGCAAAACTACTCTCAATAATTGATATGCTAAATAATTCCTAGAGTGCAATATCAATATTGATCATATTTCACTGGAATAACTTTGAAATCAGTTATCTTTATTTCTACCAAAGGTGACCTCCTCCTACAGCATGTACTGCTTAATGTTCATCTTTTACCTGGCTTTCTCTCTTAGCAGGAATTGAATAAATATGTATATGATATGACTAAATTAAACACTCCTTATTTTTCAGTAGCACTTATTCCTGTTTAAAAAGCTAGCATGCAACTCCTATTGTTATTTCGACAGATAAAGAAATTCAAAAGCTGCTTGAACAAGTACATTTGTGGAACCTTATGCCCTTTATTTCTATGCAATTACAGGAGTACGTAATTATTTAAAATTTCCCAATGACACTTCAAAACAACATAGCCTCTTTAATCTTAACCATGTTGTTCCCAGATAGAACATCTGCAAAAGCAGCTAACCCAGCAATGCTGAGAGATGGCATTCTTCAATCAAACATAGGGATTCAGGTCACACTTACTTAGATTTTTTTGGTATTTCAATATGGAGCAGAAAAAAGGACACTACCTGTTTTCAGTGTGAAGGAAAAGTACACCTGGAGCCTTATTCCTAGCCTCACCTACACAGTCAGTAAAATAAAAATGGTCAGAGTTTGGACAATGCAGAGACAAACCTTTATGTTGATACCATATATGGCCAAGTCTTGACGAAGGCGGTCACACGCTAGCAGAAGGGGCATTCTCTCCTGCAACCGTTGCCGCCTTTCCTCTTTCTGTTGCTGTTTTACTTCTGAGAGGTCAGCACTTTGGGCAGATGGACTTTCTTCAGTGTCAGGGGTAGCAAGAGCAAAATTGCGCACTTTGATCCGGAAGCTCACTAGTTCATCTATCACACTGGAGAGCAAAGCTGAATGCTTGTGTTCAGGGAGAACCTATAAATCGTAATCAAGTTTGTTTTTATTAAAGACTGATTTTCACTGTTACTGTACACCACTCTGAGTGCCTTTGGAGGAACACAATATAAAATGAAATTAATAATAGTAAAGTTAAAATCAAGACCAATAATATGTATGTGCCAATAAAAGTCAATTATAACCGCGATGATGCAACAGGAAAGAGTGTTGAATCTCAAAGCATCTTCTCAATTTTAAATTAAGACCCAAGTTCAAACTTAATAAAATCCCAGCAAAGAAAACAGTTCAGATGTAGTAAACAGTATAGAACTCACAGGTAAGCTCAAGTGGAGAAGTAATTACAGAACTGCATTTTTCATTGTGGAATACAGATTGGTAGAAAACATGCAAAGGTCCTATGCTAAAAATCTCTTTCCACCGAGAGCAGGAAAAACAGGTTCCCTTTTTTAAAGTCTGCAATAGTTGCTCCTCCTCAAAAGGAGATTGGCCGGAGAGGCTGCACCATCTTATGTTTAAATACATATAATTCTTAATGATGGAAACCAAGTACTGGTACTCCACAACTTACAACCACAATTGAGCCCAAATTTCCTGTTGCTAAGACAGTTAAGTGAATTTTGCCCCATTTTATGACCTTTCTTGCCACAGTCCTTGAGTGAATCACTGCAGAATTAAATTAGTAACATGGTTGTTAAGTGAATCTGACATCCCCATTGACTTCGCTTGTCAGAAGGTTGCAAAAGGGACACTGCAACTGTAATAAACATGAGTCAGCTGCTAAGCATCTGAATTTTGATCATGTGTTCATGGAGATGCTGAAACGGTTCTAACTGAAAAATAGTCATAAGTCTTTTTTCAGTGCCTTTAACTTCGAACGGTCACTAAACAAACTGTTGTAAATGGAGGACGACCTGTAGAAATTTGTTTTCACACAGCCCATAAGCACTGGCAAACAATTTGTTATATGCTTGGGGGGATTAGTCTATAGCAGACATGTCAAACACAAGGCCCAGGGGCCAGATCCGGCCCGCGAAGTGGTTTCATGCGGCCCGCGAAGCCATCCTGGAAACAGTGAGGGAACGGCCCCCACTGCCTTGGCCCTGGCCCAGAGACCCTCCTTCTGCCAGAGACCCTCAGATCTGTCCCACTCCTCCCCAGGCCCCCATAGGCACCCTTGATGCGAACGATGTAGAGCTGGCCACGCCCACCCAGTAGGCCATACGCACTCTGGCCACGCCCACCCAGTAGGCCACACCCACCCAGGCCATACCCACCCGGCCCCCTGAGGGCAACCGCAATGCTGATGTGGCCCTCAATGAAATTGAGTTTGACACCCCTGGTCTATAGTAATGGAATCTCTTAATAAATCCCCTTTTATAGCAGCCTCTTACCTGACTTTCAGCAAAGGTGACTCCAACCATGTTAAAAAATTCCATCAGATAGGACACTATAGCTCCAAACACAATAGCACTTCTAGGGGAGCTTGTTTCCTGATTTCAAAAGTTACAAAGAAAGAGATGGAATAATTGAAACCATTCACTTTGATGACCAAGGCTTCAGCATATGAATGCAAGAAGTAAATGAATCATTTTCCAACCATTCTGCATCTTTGCAGAAATTTTTTGCTTTATCTTAAATCTTTCCTAAACTGTCTTTATCCAAGAATGGAAAATTCTTAATGATAGCAAGGTGAGCTATAATCATAAGGGAGATGGGACAACATGTGATGCATAAAGCAATTCTCTTAAAACCATGTTTAAAAATACCTAACTATTGCGCAGGAAATTACTAAAATATAACTGCAGAGCAAACAGTCAGAAACTAAGACTTGCAGAGTTGCTGGGCTTCTGCTATTTATAATTAAAGTTTTTGCCAAGTTTTTTTCACTGTCAGAGAAAAGCGGTACAATTAGATTGTGGATTACACATTGGTCCATATTTTGCGAAAGCTTCTGTAATTTGGTACAGTAGCTTAATTACATCTACATACATCTACAGCTTTTATGATTCCAAGCAGAAATCCAAAAGCATATAAACAATACTAGTTCTAAGTCTTAGAAACTGAGGAGAAAGAAGGAAAGAGTAACGTTTCCAAATGCAAAACCACAGGGCATGGCAGACTTATCCACCTTCTACTTTTATTATTCTAAGTCTAACTTTGTATAAATTGAGAAACATTTGAAATTCTATCAAAATTAGGGAGGCGGAAATTGTGAGAAAAGCAGATACCATACTCACTTTCTTATACTGAGAGGGAGAAAATATGTGCATACAGAAAAAAATAAATCATGAAGCTTATCTGGACCCGTACCAATCGGGTTTCAGGCCCGGGTACAGCACGGAGACGGCATTGGTCGCGCTGGTGAATGATCTCTGGCGGGCCCGAGATAGGGGTTACTCCTCTGTCCTGGTCCTATTAGATCTCTCAGCGGCTTTTGATACCATCGACCATGGTATCCTATTGCGGCGTCTCAGGGGGTTGGGAGTGGGAGGCACTGTCTTGCAGTGGTTCTCCTCCTATCTCCTGGGCCGCTCGCAATCGGTGTTGACGGGAGGGCAGAGGTCTGCCCCGAGGCCTCTCGTTTGTGGAGTTCCTCAGGGGTCAGTTCTCTCTCCCCTCCTGTTCAACATCTATATGAAGCCGCAGGGCGAGATCATTCGTGGTTTCGGGGTGGGGTATCATCAGTACGCTGATGATACCCAACTTTTTTTCTCCACCCCGAACCAACCCAGTGATGCCCTCACCATGATGTCTCGTTGCCTGGAGGCGTCCAGGTCTGGATGGGGAGAAACAGGCTTCATCTCAATCCGGCAAAGACTGAGTGGCTGTGCATACCGGCATCTCGGACTAACCAGTCCATTCCATCTTTAATGATGGGGGGTGAGGTGTTACCCCCCGTTGATAAGGCTCGCAACTTGGGCGTCCTTCTGGATTCACGGCTCAGTTTTGAAGACCATATAGGAGCCGTGACCAGGGGGGCCTTTGCCCAGGTTCGCCTGGTGCACCAGTTGCGGTCCTACCTGGACCGAGATGCCCTGCGCACAGTCACTCATGCGCTCATGACCTCCTGATTGGACTACTGCAACGCTCTCTACATGGGGCTGCCCTTGAGGACCACTCGGAGGCTTCAGCTGGTGCAGAATGCAGCCGCGCGGGTTGTGATGGGGGTTTCCCGATACTCCCATGTAACACCTCTACTCCGCGAGCTGCATTGGCTTCCGGTTGCCCTCCGGGTGAGATTCAAGGTGCTGGTGATGACCTATAAAGCCCTAAATGGCTTGGGTCCGGGATATCTGAGGGAACACCTGCTGCCGGCATCAAGCACCCTTCGTCCTGTGCGCTCCCACAGGGTCGGTCTTCTCAGGGTACCGCCGGTAAAAGATTGCCGGCGGACAATACCCAGGGGGAGGGCTTTCTCTGTGGGTGCGCCAGCCCTTTGGAACCAGCTACCTGTAGAGCTTAGGACTTCCCCTGACCTTCGCTCATTCCGCTGGGACCTGAAGACCTGGCTCTTCGAGCTTTCTGGCCTGGACTGAGAATATTAACTGGGGTTTTAATTGTATTTTAATTGTTATTGGGGTTTTTAGTTTCAAGGTTAGTTTAATCATTTTAATTGTTTTAATTTATGTAATTTGTTGGACTGTTTTAGAAAACCGTGTGAACTGCCCTGAGTCCTACGGGAGAAGGGCGGTATATAAGTTTAATAAAATAAAATAAATAAAATAAATAAAGTAAGCTTGACACTTCAAGGGGTAGGTTGAGACTATGAACCAGGGATAAAAAGTCACAGATGTGGGGAGGGAGAAAAAAACAACCCAGTTCTCTCCAAGAGGAAGTGTGTGTGTGTTAAGTAAACAGTGGAATGGAAGTTAGGTAGACGAGAGTGACAGGACTCAACATTCAACAGTCATATTAACACAAACCATGATTCCAAATCAATGAAAACAATCCAGTTAGTTTACAACAGGGTCCCCCAAAATAACAATCCCCAGGAATTGATAGGACTATCCCAAAGGGTAAATATTATGTGTAGGTTATCTACAGTTAGATTAACAGTCTAAGACTAATGGCAACTTAATAATTCAAGTTCTAACCAAGAAGCTAATAATTATTAGGGTAACATCTCAGAATATAGACAGTTCCGAGCAGGGTGGTTTTTGTAAAATTGGGGTGTTTGGGTCTGATAAATTCAATATATCAAGGAAATCGTTTAGGTATTCCCCGTGAGGCCCAATTATTATTGGTATAACCGTGGGCTTCTTTTTCTATAAATGTTCAACTTTAATTTGCTAGTCCCAGTATTTTGTAATTTTTTCCAATTGTTTTTCCTCAATTGTAGCATCACCCAGAATAGCAACTTCAATGAATCAGATTTGATTCATTTCAATAAGTATTATATACTGAACAGATGTAGTTATGAAGCAGGATGCCTCTCCTATTAGATCTTAACCTGCTCATTTTCCAAAACCTTCTCAACAAGCCCATATTTTTCATTTCCAACCACCTTAAATTGGATGATTTATCAATTTTCCCAGTGATTGCTGTTGCTTATTGCTTTACATTTTTCCAAGCTGCTTCAATTTTTCTGGTGCTAAGCCAGCATTTTTATTTAGGCTTCTATTACATTCTTCAATTTATGCTCTTTCATGTTTTTTTTAAATTACTTGCATCTGAGCTTAATTTCTTCCTCTGGGCCTCCAGTTTGATCTTCCACTTTGGGATTGAATGATTTAGCTTTTGGTTTTAATACCCAGTTCTTCTGCAACCATCATTGCTGTAATTAAAGCAAGCTGTTTTGATGGTTATTTTAACCTTGCAAATTTACATCCTGCATTGTAGGTGACAAGTCTTCGGGAGGCACTATTTTCAATGCCGGCAGTCTTTTGTCTTTCTACTGGTAATTCTTCATATCCCATAATTTTCTTTTTTAATTCTTTGGGAGAGGGCATGTTATGTTCATAGGTTTTTTTTTCAGTTCTGGCCTGTGCTGACTGTTCTTACATCTTCTAAATTATAATTTTTGTAGTTCATATCATTTTTTTATATTTATAATTATCTGAGGCTTTTCTACTATTTTTCTATTGTTTTGGGGGTCTTCTATTTTTACAATTTTTCTTAATCTCCTCCAGTTCTGCATCCTTGAATATTTTATTTCTGAAAATGAATCTCCTTTAGCCTTTAATTGTTATTCAGTGATATTTTTTTCCGAGGTTCAAACATTCCCTGCTTTGTTAGTTCAGCTTTATAATAGCAGGCCATATTGGTATGATTTTCAAATGCAGTATTCTTTTGTCTTGTCTGTAGTTGCTATTCTTACTCCTACAGGGCCAGGGCCTGGTTGCCTAACCGTAGCTCCCGAGTCCTGTTGCCCAGTTGTTGTTAAGATACCCAGGAGCTCTAACACCTGATGGATGCACAAAGAACCCTCTGATAAACTAAAAGATAAAAAGGATAAGTATAAAAATGGAAAGTGGGCCACATAACTAAGGCACAATATTAATATATACATCTGGGGTGACATGATACCAGTGTTCCAATATTTGAAGGGCTGCCACAAAAAAGAAGGGATCAACCTATTTCCCAAAGCACCTGAAGGAAGGCAAGAAGCAATGTATGGAAACTAATCTGGGAGAGACGCAATCTAGAACTAATGAGAAATTTCCTCACGAGAACAATAAATTAGTGGAATGACTTGCATTCAGAACTTGTGGTTGCTCTTTCACTGGCGCCTTTAAAAAGAGACTGGATAATCACTTGTTTGGAACGGTATAGGATTTCTTGCTTGAGCAGGGAGTTGGTCTAGAACAGGGGTAGGCAACCTTGGCTCTTTTATGACTCATGGACTTCAACTCCCAGAATTCCTGAGTGCTGACTCAGGAATTCTGGAAGTTGAAGTCCATGAGTCATAAAAGAGCCAAGGTTGCCTACCCCTGGTCTAGAAGACCTCCAAGGTCCCTTTCAACTCTCTTATTGTTAAATTCTGATGTAGTCCTTGTTTACCTGGGTAACAACCAATTCAGCATAGGATTCTTCTGGTTTATCGTCAAATTAAATAGGCTGAAGGATACATTAGTCTGGCTCTTCTGCTAAGACCTGTCTAGCATGAGTTACCCTTCCAGTAGAGTACACTACCACCAGCATAGCCCCTCAACTTTATTAATATTATTCATAGTATGATTAGCTAAAGTATTTGTTAAATTATGTTCATATAATAAATGTTTGGGTGTCGATGAACAATCAAACTTCATGAAGAGGTCAATGAGTAGAAAAATTTGGGAATCCCTATTTTACAAAGCTGTACAACAAATGCAGGGGAAGCTTGAAAAATGTCTTCACAATCAACCACCATCTGACAAGGGGAGGAGATAGGAAAGGCCTCTCCAGAAAGGCAAATAAAAAAATCCAATGATTAACAAAGAAAACAGCATCCTTCATAAGCTGCTACAAATCCAGTAATAACCAAAATAAAATTTGAGCAATTTAAAGCATAACAAATTCAATTTTGACTTTCTGCAAATGCAGTACAGATAAAGCCTGTTATAAGAATGAAATAAGTTGCTAAAAAATACTCTGATTTCAGTCAGTTTAGAGTTATAGACAATTGTCATTTTCTGATCTTTGTGTCTTAATGGGTTACCTTAGTGACGGTTTTAAGCTGTCTGTTGCCATAGTGAATGAGGTCCAAAATTGCATGAATAGCCCTGGGAGTGTCGAAGTCATCTGCACATGCTGCCTCTACTGTTGTCTTAGTAAGAGCTAGTCTTGAAGAAAAATGGAGAAGGTAAGGCACAAGAAACAAAACTTTGTCTCATTGATATAAGCCAGTCAGCAAATAAAAAATACTTCAATTCAGATGTCAAACTGAAAAACTGTTTTAAATGGAAACCGCAGCCATTTTCTACAATTATCCCTGACATGTTCTGAGCATGTGTGTGTAATATGTGTATGTTAAAATATATGAAATCATGCTAAGAATGCTAAAAGTTGCTGTTAAGCAATACACCAATTCACTGATAGTGTCCTAGTTAGAAAAAAATTAAAGTGAAGAATTGCATGCTTTGTTTAAAACAAGCTATTTCCTCAATCATATTTTAGGTCTAGATAAAATACCTTTAGAATTGTTAACATAGGGTTAAGAACCTGGCACTTGTAGTCACTAAGATGCCCAAGTCACCACTAGATGGCTCTTCATTTAAAAAAAAATGAAGTGGTTGAAATCATGCAAGGTGGCTGAATTGCTTAAGTTTATGCTTTCATGGGAGATTTACTAAAATTTGACATTAATTTATTTTTAATATAAACTGCAAAAAATGCAGAAAGGTCAGCCTTCAGAAGAGATGCTGCCCTCATGCATACAAGAAAATGAACTAAAAAAAAGACTCCATTACTTTTCTATTTGTAGTCTATGGCACCCGACAGACAACCAACTCATATTAAATTGTCATCCTTATATATTAAGTTTTACATGCAGAAGTTAATTACAAGGAAATATCTTAAAATCATGCTTGTTGCTTGAAGCAGTTTCTGTTCAGATTTCTACCACGTTGTTCGTCTCCATAAGGCCAATCACAAATGCAAATTATAAAGAATATATAGCACTTACTTCTCCCAAAGTTCATCTTCCCTAATGGCATCACAGTCAAACTGTCCTTTCATATAGGCATTGGCAGTGCTTATAAAAGAATGTATTGTGTGAAGAATATTCTTTGCATCATTCATGGTATCATTACTATATTCCACTCCTAGGAAAATAAATTTATATGGAATAATATAAACAGTTTGACAATATTAGAAAATAGAAGAGCATTTTAAAATTGAACAACACCAATACTGTCCTTTCCCTGCCCTTTCCCTGTCCAAAATTTCTCAGTGGAGGATTTCTTGCATATATCGAAAATTATCAAAGGATATGAGAAGAATATCTTATTCTATCAAAGAATTTTGATTTTTTTGTTGTTATATATATCCTGTTAATTCCATTTTTGGAAGGATTTGTTTTAACGAACAGGGGTCCCCAACCCCCGGTCCAGGGACTGGCAGTTGTCTGCAGCATGCCAACAACCAGTCTCCGCAAACAAGCAAAGCCCCATCCGCAGGCTGCAGGTAGCATGCGAAACCACGCCCCCTCTGGTCCATGAAAAAAACCTCTCTCCACGGAACCGGTCCCTGGTGCCCAAAAGGTTGCAGACCTCTGCTATAGAACACTAGAACTAAAATTGAAAAAAATAGCAGCAGCATTAACAATATTTGGGACAATAAACAGACATAAATGCCTGGAAGAAATATAATACATGAATAAGATATCAAAACAAGTAATATTCTATCATTAGATTTCTATCTTTGGGAATTGTTCAAGGTACATAATAAGAGGGCAAAATAGTACAGGTAAC
Organism: Vipera ursinii; assembly: GCF_947247035.1. Lineage (NCBI taxonomy): Eukaryota > Metazoa > Chordata > Lepidosauria > Squamata > Viperidae > Vipera > Vipera ursinii. The sequence continues at coordinate 92,256,278 of NC_139514.1, read as the reverse complement.
CCCTGAATTATGAGCGTTCCCTTAGCAAACATTTGAAGTTGTACAATGTGCCCCCTAGTGTTTACGAAAAACTCCAAAAATTACGAATGTTGCTGCACCACGGCAGTCGTTCACCCTTATGAACAACCGCAGTGGCACTGCAACATTCACCTTAGCTATTCCCTCACTCCCCACCCCTGCCCCAGGTCTCCCTAGGCACTAGGCCTATGGGTACTCACCTTGCAAAGATCGAGAGATCCTTCGCTTTCTTGACTGTTTCCTTCAGTGCGTTTGCAGAGAATGGAGGCCTAAAGTAACACAAGATCACGCAAGATCAGTGGCACAAGATCTCACGTTACTGATCTCATGTGATCTCATGGTAGTTTACGCCTCTGTTCTCTGCAACAGAGAACAGAACTGAAGCCAGGGAGAATGGACCTCCAGAGGCATGCAAAAGCCTCCCCCTGCCTTCATTCTGGGCCTTGGAGGCTTGGAGGAGGCCTCCGAGGCCCAGAAAGGACCTCCAGGAGCATGTAGCCAATGCCTATAGCCTCCGCTCTGGGCCTCGGAGGCCCATAATGGTCCTTTGGAGCCCCGCTGAAGCGTCCCCCGGCATCATTTCTAGGTGGCAGCAGCCTGATAAAGGCCTCTGACACCCGGATCAGGCCTTCAGAGCCCCACTGAAACATCCCCCAGCGTCCTTTAGGATGGCAGCGGCCCAGAAAAGACCTCCGACACCTGGATCAGGCCTTTGGAGCCATGCTGAAGCATCCCCTGGCATCATTTTCAGGCAGCAGCAGCCCAGAAAAGGCCTCCAACAAACGGATCAGGCCATCGGAGCCCAGCTGAAGTGTCTCTGTGTCATTTCTGTGTGGCAGCAGCCTGGAAAAGGCCTCCGATGCCCGGATCAGGCCTTCAGAGCTCCACTGAAGCATCCCCCAGCATCCTTTAGGGTGGCAGTGGCCCAGAAAAGGCCTCCAACACCTGGATTAGGCCTTTGGAACCACACTGAAGCATCCCCCGGCATCGTTTCTGGGCAGCAGCAGCCCAGAAAAGGCCTCCAACACACGGATTGGGCCTTCGGAGCCCCACTGAAGGGTGTCCCACTGTCATTTCCGGGTGGCAGTGGCCTGGAAAAGGCCACCGATGCCCTGAAATGATGCCGGGGACACTTCAGTGGGGCTCCGAAGGTCAGATATGGACATCGGAGGTCTTTTCCAGGCTCTTGCCACCCACAAATGATGCCGGGGGACACTTCAGCAGGGCTCCAAAGGTGTGTTCTGGGCCTCGGAAGCCTCCACGAGGCCTACGAAGCCCAGAACTGAGGCCATGGGTGATGGCCAAGTGTTTCCGGAGGTCCATTCTGGGCCTCGGCGGCCTCCTTTATGCCTCCGAGGCCCAGAACAGAGGCCAGGGAGGTGGCCATGTGCTTCCAGAGGTCTCCCTCTGCTCTTGCTGGGAGCACAGAAACAGAGGTTGGAGAGGAGACAGATCTTCACAAGATAAGTGACCTGGCGCAGCATGATTGGGTGGGGGAGTAATTGTGGGGACCCCAGGGGAGGGAGTCTGAGTTATCTCAGTGGGGGAGCACTTGGGTGGTCTGAAGCAGATGGCCTTGTTCCATCACCAGGCCCCTCATGGCCTTCCCCATTGTCAAGATACCTCGTGTTCACGTAATGAGCCACACATTCACCCACATATTAAATTAGCGAATGCATGGGTGAAAGATGGGAGTGAATCGCGTTCAAGGTACGAGATTCACTCATACAAATCCTCGAGTTACGAATGGAATGGGTAGGCTCCATTACATTCGAAACTCGAGGACTATCTGTAATAAAAGAATTAACAGTGTAGATATTGCAAATTATTGTTCTGGACACTTATTAGTAGCAGACAGATTGCTCTAAGCAGCACTAAAATAAAATAACGATATTTCTAAAAATGTTCCTTCCTTGTTTCTTCATCTATTTTACTTTCACCCAATTTCCATAAATAAATGGAAACAAGCTGTAGAATAAAATGGATTTTCTGGTCCACCTCACACTCCAAGGTAAGCTCAAAAAAAAAGTACTGTAATGCTACTAAGTCCAATTTCAAAGATGTAGATGTTCCACAGAATTTAATAGCTTTTACTAAACTATACATTTATTGCTTGGGCACAGAGAATGAATGCATGCAGGTATCTTTATTACTATCCATTAATGGGCTTGACTGGATTAACTGCATTACCCAACAATTAATGGTTTTTGAAGGAATTTCTTCAGTCTATTACCTTTTTTATAACTGTACCAGACCTGTTTAAAGAGAATGAACTGTTTCATACCAGAAAGTTCTGGGTATATTAACTTTCAGGAGGAAGTCACTGGGAGAATCTGGAACTAATAATCATCTTGTTCTAAAACAAATTTAAAGCTATTCTCTTGTATAGGCAATACTACTTTTGAAAAATAGGATCCCACATTTTCTTCTTTTCTGTTGGTGTTTTGAAATGCCCTCTTACAAAATCTGATTTGCTGAAGCTAGGGAGCAGGGGGGGTGTCACAAAGCAGCAACTGAAAAATTATCTGCTCCATCAAGTAAAATGTACTATTTCCAATGCCATGGATTGAATCAGAGAACCATATTGCTAATGAACATGTGATTGAGAAATAAAGGTACCGCTAGCTCTCCAAGTAGACCAGACCAGGAAATTAACTCCATAGGAAAGTTAAAACTATACTTTATTGAGACTGGCTATAATAACAGAATTTTGAAAGTTTGATTGTGTTCAACCTCCATCTCCTTGTAACCCAGTGAATTAGGGAGGAACTTCTCTGAGCTACTTCCAAATGTTATTTTCGTACTCTAGACGTGGAAATGTTTTAGCCCCTTTTGCCGAGGTAACAGTTCCTTAGTATTTCCAACAACCTCATCTACAGGTACTGACATTATAATAAAAGGACTGACTTTGGGGAAACCAAGGTATGTGACATGAGGTTGACTGACCAGAAGCATTAGGCAGCATTACTGTCATACCCAGAAAAATGGCTTGTCTGAGTGGAAGAGGCTGGTTGTGTAAGGCTAGTGAATGGATAGGAGACAGGGTGGGAAGGAGAGACTAAATGCACAATCAGCAATAAAGCAGAGATTGAGCAGGCAAGCAAGAGAAAAAGGCTGAGTGAATGCATAGGTAGATAGGGTAAGCAAACATAGTGTTTAGATGACAGAGTACATATAACAGTGGGGAGGACAACATCTTTTTCACATACAAATGGATTTTTGTGTTGACTCTGGATCAAAGGAGGAGGAATAATGCTTCAGGACCACCATAGATAGACCATGTTTTGACAGATTTTACAAAGCCCCCATGGTATAAATTCTTGGAAAACTTCACTTCGTTCTCTTCAACTCAGACTTGGCATTATTTGTTTGTTATGTCTTTGTTTTTAGATCAAAGCACACAGATGAGGGGATATGTTTGATATACACTTCAAATACACAATCAGATTTTTTATGTGTCTTTCCATATGCATCTATTGCAAATAAAAGCAGCAATATCACTGATGTTCCATTTCAGATTTTAGTAAACAGCCAATCAATGTGATACTGTAGTCTCGCTGTTAAAAAGGAAAAGAATCCTTTTATCTATTAGATTTATGTCTTGCTTTTCCTCAAAGTCAGCGTTCCCAGCCCTTCTGGCTGGGCAAGACCGCTGGTGGTGGCGGTGGGGGAGGGGAGGGATAGCTTCAGCGCAGCCATGCGCACCACTTTCACAAATGCAGCTTTGCATGCACCCACCGCTTCCATGGCCCAGTTCCAAATGGGCAGTGGCCTGCCACCAGGCCATGGGCCGAGGTTCGGGGACCCCTGCCCCAAGTGATATACATTGAATGTATTCCTGCAATTTCCCCAACAACCCTATGATGTGCAGATCTTTTCAGGGTATTGAAAATGTATTTTATGACAGGGCTTTTCAACCTTTTCACCCATTGTACCACTTTTAAGGATATGGCAACATCTGAGTACCACCAGTCGCCAAGCAAGGTGTCAAAAACTTGATGACCAAAAAAAAAAGGAAAAGTGATGAAGTACAGGTAGTCCTCACAACAGTTCACTTAGTGACTGTTCAGTTACAATGGCACTGAAAAAAGTGCCCCCCAAGCCACAGCTGAGCAAGACACCTGCCTGCCTGCCTGCCTGGCGGCGCTCTTCCCGCTGTCCAAGGTTTTCATTGTTGTGAGCATTTCTGTTGAGGATTGGTAGCAGGGGTGGGGTGGGGGGGTGTTTGGTTTTTATTCCCCCCGCATGCTGGGTGGTTGCAGCATGTTTTGGTCACTTCACATGACCCTGGGACACTGACTGTCATAAATATGAATCAGTTGCCAAGCATCTGAATGTAAATCACAAGACCCTGGAGATGCTGCAACATTCCAGCTGATTGGCGCTTCTTCTGGGCTCAGAAGTGCCAGGATCAGCGCCGAGCTCCAGCTGGAGCCTGGCGCTGATCCTGGCACTTCCACTGAGCCCTGACAGCCCCGAAGATCCACTGATCCTGGTGCTTCCCCTGAGCCCTGATAGCCCTGTAGCTCCAGCCGTCTCTCGCTCAGGCTTGTGCGGTGCTGCCACCGGTTCAGCTCATTCCCCTCCCCCACTACCACTTTTCTAGGATGGTCGTGTACCACCTGCCAGGTGCCAATGTACCACAGCTGGTACCTGTACCACTGGTTGAAAAGCCCTGTTTTATGAAACATCTAAACACACTGAAATCTTCCAATGAAATAACATGGAACATGGATTTAAACCACAAGTTCATCAAATGTCACTAAATATTCCTGCATCAGTCAAAATCTGAACTCTTATTAATTTCGCTATGAAAATAAAGCATAGAGCCTTTTTCTTCAGTTGCCAGTTGGAAAAAGGATATATTTTAAAGTTTAGCTGAAATTAAGAATGAAACAAAATGATCTTAAAATTTAAAGCTGTCCCCTGAAAACATTTTAAAAGTAGTCATTTCAGACGTATGCACATAAAATAAGCATCTAATTGCAATTTCATCAACAATATACATCTTGTAAAGTCATTTGTAGTCCAAGAAATTTTCTTACCTGAGCTGTATTTGGTCCGCAAACAAAACATTCTAAACTGATCAGATGAAAATTCTTTTAGAAAATCCTAAGGAAACAAAAAAAAGAGGAAAGAGTCTCATTCTTGATTTTGCTAACAGAGTTAGATCATGAAGAATTTGGCAAGGCGTGGATGGGCCCCATTTCAGAATTCAAATGCTTTCCATCACATCCCAACCTCTAGATTAAAATGTAGCACATTATCAACATGCAGGGATGCCAATATTTGCTTTTAGATCTAATGATTATTCAAGGTTTGAACTGGAAAAAATCTGTCCAGACCAGTTAGCAAATCTGATATTTTCTCAAAAATCATTGCAGCCCTAAACATGAGGCGGAGATAAGACCAGTAAAAAAAGGGGAAGCTTTAAAATGCACTTGCTCTCTCAGTGCACATACATAAGATGGCAAAAACAGAGAAAGAGACGAATACAAGCACACTCAGAGCTAGGCACACTGCAAGAAAGAGTGTGTCATCCCACCCTGTAAATAATGTGTACACACACTGTATCTAACCCCTGGAAAGGTTTCTGGGATTCAACTGGAAGACTTTTGCCTCATGCGACTCTTTCTCCTCATTTTAAAGTTGTTCTTCCATTTCTGCAGCCTACACTCAGCCTTATGCCCCATATCATGACATCTGGCAGAATCTGACAAAGCATTTGGGCCTTTTGCTGAAAACAAAGCATAGCTCTATTTCTTATGGATGCAGAGATGTGGAAATGCAAGACGGCAAAAGCCCATCATGACTCTCTCCTGGGTGACTGGCAATACCCACTTGTTTTTTTCAGAAACATTAATATTTTAGAAATGTAAAATATATTAAAACTAAAATTGTACAGAAACTCAGCAAGTTCAGGTTAAAGCAAACTGAAAATATATACCATATTGGCGCATGGTAACTAATTTCAGTCTATTATAGTCCAAAGTGAAAGAGATTCAGTTTCCTCAGTGAAAAAGGCCAGCACCGTTTAGTGGCAAGTCAGCTGACCAGCCCTATTTTATATATTGTGTCTGGTAGGATCACTCAGAGTCAAACAGGGACAGAGCCTATTCTTTGATAAGAAGAACAAGAAATGGATAGTAATGAAAGTAAGAGATATACAAGTGCAATTCGGAAATAAATCTTTATTTGGTTATCAATGACAGACATTCGCAGGTACAGAACTTTTATTATACATATTAGAAAAGTACAACATTACATTACTTTTTGACATAATCACCATTCAAATTGAGGTACTTGTCATAACATATTATAAGGTTTGAAATTTCTTAGTGGTAGTCACTCAGTGCCAAATCTGGGCTATGGGGGAGGGTGATCAAAAACATCCCAATGGAACTGCTTCAAAAGTTCTTGAGTGCATCTAGTGGTGTGCGGGCGAGGATTATCGTGAATCAACACAACACTGGAAGTGGTGCCATAGAAAATGCCAAAGAAGTACTGCTAGTGAAGTTCATGGAGCATGGTTCGATCATCAATTCAGAAGTCTACTGTGAAACATTACAAAAACTCAGATGAGCCATCCATAACAAGAGTCGGTGCATGACTTCCAGTGTAGTGTTAGTTCACAATAATGTTCACCTGTACACCGATAGACGCACCCAAGAACTTTTGAAGCAGTTCCATTGGGATGTTTTTGATCACCCCCCATAGCTCAGATTTCACGTTGAGCGACTACTAAGGAATTTCAAACCTTGTAAGATGTTATGACAAGTGCCTCAATTTGAATGGTGATTATGTTGAAGAGTAACATAATGTTGAAGCTTTCTAAAGTGCATAATAAAAATTCTGTATCTGTGAGTGTCTGTGATTGATAACCAAATGGGGGGTTATTTCTGAATTGCCCTCATAGAAGGCACAAAACTGCTGGCAAGAGGTGTTGACACTGTGGCATACTCTTGTATCTTCTATTTGCAAGAAAGGGGACATGCAGTCACAGCAAACAGAGCAATTCTCTTTTTTAACATACAATTTAACCCTCTGCCCCAGTGGCCTCAGAGAGTAAATTCTGCATAATAATGCCTAGGACTGTACTGTTCATTTTTAAGGGTTCTGCCCAACTTCAAAGAATAGAAACTGGAAGCTCCTATTACTCTATCTGCCTCTATAAACATTTGTCTTAAGATATCTACCAAATTTGTTCAAGAAAAGATCCCAATGCTCCTGTTCAAATTCTCTTCACACTAGCCTCCACAAGCCACATCCCATCCACCTTCTGCACAGTCCAAATCCTACAGTTTTGCCCAGAAAAATATTAAGAAATAGCTAGATAACGTGAGTTTACAGTACCTTAATTGTAATGTAGTTTTTTAATGATTTTGACATTTTTTTACTCCCTCTAATATGCAGATGTCCTGGAATGAAAAAACAAGTTCCTGCTTTGTTTTAAAAACAAAAACTGCTCCAGAATTAGGAAAGACAAAAGAAAATTATTTTTCTTAATAGGAGACAGGAAAACCAAAAAAATGAGACTTATTTCAACATTCATATTTAAATATTATCCGTTATTTTTATGTATCAATAAATAGTAAGAACAATTCAAAACCTCACACAGATAAAAATATATTTTTGGTAAATGACTTAGGGATGTGTCTTATGATAAAATTTAAGTAATTAAATATTGCCAAATAGAGAGATAATGAAACTTCTCATTTTCTATCAATTCATTAATTACAGGATATATTTTATGGCAAAAAAATACTCAAGATAACATTTTTGTATATCATTTAGTCTGCTTTTAGAAAAAAAAATGCACTTCTTGAGATAGAAGCTTCTTTTACAGGCTATAGTTCAAGAGCTTACAGCTGTCACAGTATTTCTGGATTCTACATGTGATAATACATAGTATGCTATATTTTATCCATCAGTACATTTCATAAATATTGCAAGAAAAGCTAGAAGATATTATTATTTAGTTTACTTTAATTCTATATTCTGTTACAGAACACTGACCATTTATTTTCTCAAACTGATAGTCAATTATTAATTCACACCAAGTTAAAGAAACTTTGTAGACATTTTAAAACCAATTAATGGACACAGCAGCTTCCATCCTGGTAATGTTTATTTATTTTCATCCCAGTCTTCATTATTTTTTATAAACAACTCAGGGTGGCAAACATACATTAAAAGATACATATATGGGCTTCCGGTTTGTGCACATGGCACTTTCGGACGTGCAGGAAGAGCTCTCTCCCTGCCGTCCAATCCTTCTTCATTGGAGGACCCTGAAAAGGGTCGAAAGTTGCCCTGGAGGGATGACCACACCTTGTGATTGCGGAAGGGCAGCAGCCCTCCGCTTGAATTCGGAGCAGCTCCTTTGGCCCGAAGAAGAGGAGATCGGCCATCAAGATGGCTGATCATTAAGCCGTTCCCTGCCGAAAGCCAAAAGCACCATCTAGCACAACGAAGCAATCTGGAGGACCTGGGTGAGACCTTACCTTTCTTATCCCCCTATCTGCCTTCCTGTGGGGGTTTTCCGAAAATTTCCTCCCCCCTTTTTTGAAAACGGCATTTGTATACTTGGGGAATAACATTTTAAGCCTTAAAGCGTCAAAGAAAAAAACACCAACTGATTAAGCAAAGAAATTAAGCAATCTTATTTCTACTTATTAAAAAGCTCCTATTTTTGGTGGGGATCTACTACCCTATTTTCTGTTTAAGATGTGAATTAAGGAAAAAAGAATGGAGTAATTATACAAAAGCTTTATATTAATTTGAGAGAAAAAAGAACTTCACAACTTATTCTATATGCTATTGATGACATCTTGTGGCTAAACTTGGAATAGCAAGTAAACCTTTTGCCTGTTGTGAAAGCTGACTGAATAACAGAGCTGTCCTTGACACTATCTTCAAAGATGGGAATACCTGGCACTGAAAACAACTTATAGGAACATTGGAGGTGGAAAATTATTGACTCCTATTAAAATAGCCTCCATGGAAGAAATATGTGCTGAAAAACTTAGAACACTTTAAAAGACTTGTGGAAAATTGGTCATTCGAGATTTAATGCCTGTTAAATATATGTCACTTGTGTGGTGATGCCATTAAGTGATCAAAGACATTTTGATTGTTGCAAAAGTATTATATTCAAAATTTCAAATTAAACAAATATTAAAAAGAATTACCCTTAGTATGTGTATTCTCAAATGTAGGTATCTTCTTTTTTGAAAGATAACCAGTCTTCCTCTACAAATCTGGGTATGCAACAATTTGGGGGCCACAGGTACATTTAATACTTTTGGAAATATTATATAATAGAAGCTCTCACAAAATGGCTGCCATAGCTGTGAATTCTATTCATAAAATGGCTATCAGAATCAGAATCACAGTTGGAAGATACCTTGTAGGTCATCTAGTCCACCTGCTGCCGGCATCGACTCCCCTCCGCCCTGTGCGTTCCCACAGAGAGGGCCTCCTCAGGGTGCCTCTGGTCAGAGAATGCCGGCTGGTGGCCCCCAGGGGGAGGGCCTTCTCTGTGGGCGCCCCAGCTCTGTGGAATCAAGTGCCGGTCGAGCTCCGGATGGCACCGGATCTCCGCTCCTTCCGGCGCGGGTTAAAGACCCATTTATTTGAACAAGCTGGCCTGGCCTGATGGGGAGTTAACTTAGGGTTTTAATATTTGTATATTTTTACTGTTTTATTTTGGGCAATAATTTAATTCTTTTTTAACTTTTGTACTTTTGTAGTTTTATTATATGCCCTGTTCACCGCCCTGAGTCCTTCGGGAGAAGGGCGGTATAAAAATTTAATAAATAATAATAATAATAACCCCCATCCAAGAGGCTATAGCCTATTGCACACACCCATCTCCCCAAAGGACAAAGGAATGAGATTGTTTATCCCTACCTCCCCAAGGTGTTTCCTATTATTCAATTTTACCTTTGTATTTTTCCCCTCCCACGGGCATGTTCAGAGAGAAAGGGGACAACAAAGTAAACTTTTATGAATTTCCATTAGTTCTAAAAATCAGGGTCCAAGTAAACTTTTGTCTTAATTTTTCATGTTTAACCACCCAAATAGATGGATGAGCCCTGCACTGTTTATCCTTGGAAAGGTCAGCCAGAGATACTCCAAGCAGTTAAAGTGACTCATGTTATAAAATCTGCCTAAACATTATATCACGGGTGTCAAACTTGCCACATTACATGACGTGTCATGATTTTTTTTGCATTGCCGGCAATGGGATGGGCGTGGCTTTGGTATGATGAAACCGGCCCGCAGGCTAAGGTATAATAAACCTCAATAGTTTCAACATGTAAACATCTTGTAGGCCATGAAATAAGCTCACTTTATGATAGTTTCTATATATCTTGATTTATTTAATGTGTTCTTCACAAAGTTCATTGTCCTTCATAGCTATGTAATTTCATGAATCCTGATTATTTAAATAAAAGGAATAAAAAAATTTAAAAGTTTATTTAAACCAGAACTTACCAGAATGTAGAAAATAATTTCCCCATTGTTCACATTGATGATAAGCCTCGCATTGAGCAATTTCATTTTCATGATGAGGAAATGCAAGATCTATACCACCAGTATGGATATCCAAATGTCCCCCAAACACTAGACTATTAAAATAATAATAGGTTAAAACAAATGAATAATGACTAGATTTAAGGAAATGTTAATAAATTAACACAAAATTAATATCCAAACTATGGCTTCAAATCAATAAAAAATTGGGAGCCAACCTGGGAATTTATTCTTCACACATTTCAAGGGAATTTCTTTAAGCCATTTGCTTGAATGTTGCAATATTTCCAAACTGTGGTAGATCTGATTTTCTATATCTTTGCATGTAATTCAAACATGCCACTGGATAATTACATGTAGCCTTGCTCTTAGCATCCAAATTGTCAAAACAAATGCTAGATTACCTCTGAAGGCCCAGATTGTGCTAAAATGTATGATACAGTAAAGAAATATGTGGCTCACATCAATATTACTTTTACATTAACATCCTAAACCTTATACTTTAATATAGATTTAATTATACTGAATTTTAATGGTTGTATCTTACTTATACGTTAAACTGAATTGGAACTATTTTCTCTCCATCCATTACCTCACATTAATTTAATTGAGTAGTTCCTGGGAAAGCTATACTTTCTGATGTTTTCTTTACAATGTGGAGGGAAAATAACACACTGGTCCTGGTCCTTATAAACATAATTGCTGCAAGGGATTTTTTTAGACAAAAGGAGACATAGAGCTATTTGCAAAATGTACAATTCTGCCTTGTAAGCTGTCTTATTTGAGGCATTTCCTTTCACCAGGCCCAAGGAAACTGGCCTGGAGATGATCCAACAAATTTCTAAAATGCCACCACTTTCAACAAATTTGATAGGCTCAATACAAAGACATAAGGGATATAATACACAAATTCAATTCTTTACTGAATCTCTACTCAACATTCACCCATAGAAAAGTCTGTCAACGCCTTCCCATTCTTTTATTGCAATCTCCAGATCTACAAGCTTGGCTTCAACACAAGAGACATACGCCACAATCAATCAATCAACATTCAGGATGACAATGCTATGGACCATAGCAGTTAGTTTAGATTTCAAGCTGCAAAGGAGACAAAAAGCTGTTGGCATTAGTTAGCCATCATGCCATTCAGATGAGTCTGTTTCCAAGTGTGCACTTACAGCAGTCCCAAACTGCAATTCCTATTACATTTTTAGCAAATAAAAACATGCTTGTGGTATTAATAGTTATTAATATTTTATGTTACTTTATTATTGATATTGTTTTCATTCCTAATTAGGAACCACCCAGAGTTTGATATAAAATGAGCAGCTGTATGTTTTAAGTAAGTAAGTAAGTAAAATAAATAACTGACACCCCACACTGACCCTGTAGTGTTTCTGCCAGCATTGCTTAGTATGTTTTGGAACAGAAGCAAGATTAGGAAATGAAAAAGAGCTG